>NC_056731.1:1246888576-1247153576 GCF_019279795.1 Protopterus annectens
AGGTGAGAAAGTGTCATGAATCCAGCAATACAGTAGTAATAACCCCTGAATAAAGTATGCTGCAGTCAAGACAGAATGAAATGCATGTGAGAATCAAAACCAAACAGCAAAATCTGTTCAAAGTGTTGCTGCATCTGGAATGTGTATCCTAAAATCTGGATATGTTGCTCTCAGTCTGCAATATGCAGATAGTAAGATTGTCTGATATACCAAACATCCAAACTTGTCTACAGCTATCTAAAGCAAATGTAGCAGGATGTTGTAGCTGAACAAAGCTAGATATGAATGTGTATGAAGAACAATAAAATGTATATTGATGTAGCAGTAACAGTCCTGTCACCAAGTTGAAGTAGTTATCATATAGGAAACTGTAGTTAGAATAGTACTGTGTATATATCTGTAGCTATTAGAACTGTACAGCATATGTATTGGTATTTGAAGGTGTTAATATTATTTTCTTCACCCCACCCTATAACCACATATAAACCATTCCACGTGAAAATGGTATGTGCAATCACAATTAACACCCTGGACGTTTGTCCTGTTGGGTCATATATATTTGCATGTCCATTGATGCATCTGCCCTGTTCATACATCCAAACCTGATGGCCTGTTGCCATCAATTAACCCTGCATGTTGTTGGACTGTGTATTGCTGTTCATATTATGCATGTGTTATGCACGCTGTTCAATGGTGTGAATATCTGGGTGTTTGGTTAATGGGAATACTAATGCATGCTGTTACAACTAATTGTGAATGGTATTATATGTCACTAACCTAAATTGTCATGACATAATGCAAAACATAGGATGACAGGGAAGGCGGGTTCCAGTGGACCCACCTCTCCCACCTCAGCTGGCGAGTGCACCTGGCACTAGTGCAGAATCTGGACCCTCCTCCAGTGGCCCTGTGCCACCTGCGGGTGGAAGCGCTGCAGGGGATGGGGCTCGCCCCCCCCTCTGCAAGTGTGGCTGGAGGAGAACCACCACTCACCCTCCGTAGCATCCAGACTGTTGTGCATAGGGAGATTCGGGACTCTGTTCTCGAGCCCCTATGCCAGCTTGAGGCATGGGTGGCACAACTTACGGGCATGCCTGTTGCCCGGCCTACACAGCCCTCAGCACAGCCCCATCCTGGGCAGTGAAGGAACAGTGGCAACTGCCTATGGGTGGGGATATCAGTTCCACTGTTGCCATCTGTGGGCTCATGGGCTCTGGATATCCAAACCTCCATCCCCGTCAATTGTGTAACCCCCCCACACGTGTCATACACCGCCCCTGTATGCGTCTTATTTGTCTTATCTGTTTACCTATCCAATACCTCCCCAGCTGTACCGACTTCCTTCACCTGACATACCACTCTCACCTGAAAAAAAAAAAAAAGGGCATTCTGTACCCACAAAAAAATTACGCCCCATACATAGCTGCCCATTCCGCACATATGTCTACCAGACATGGAAACTATTAATTACAATTGGCTGTACAACAAGTATTACTGTTGTCCTTACACCTCTCTCAGGGGTGGAAGGTATCAAATGTCACACCAAATTACAAACATATGCACAGCTGTTGCTGATGAAGGAATGGGCAGCTATGGGCCTTACCTATATCCCTCCTGCAAAACCCAAGCTTGTTTCCCGACTGTCTTACCCTCTTTGTGACCCCTTTTCACCACTTTCCTGTCTCCCCATTTTCATTTCTTTCAAAGAAAATAGGCTGGTGTGCGCAAGAGTAAACACATTTAAGCGGTTGTAAGCGGGTGTGCGCTTGTGTGTGCAGAGCTAAACGCCATTGCGCATGCATGCATGAGCTCCGCCAAACCAGCGCTAACCCGGTTACAACTGCTTAAAAGTGCCTTAGTCACTTTGATTGACAGGTCTTGTAGTCAGTTCAGAAGCAAAATAAAATCCCACTGGCAGTCCCAAACCCAGGACCTTGGAAACAATAGTCTGCATGACTTACCACTAAGCCATGACTCTTACACAAATACATTGTGCTAAAATAAATATATCATGTAATAGTAGGAATGAATGTAAAGGGAATATAGATGTGTAGTACACAAAGCATGTCATTTAGAATTACTGTCAAAACTAGTGGATTTCCATAATTGTAGTGTGTGAACAGAAACAGCCATGCTAGTTGGTAGCTAGTAGGTATTAATGTCACTATAGCACCTTGCAAGCCACACACATACTCACAGCAGGATAATCACTGCCCATACACCACAACCTCTTACAGGAACACATCCGAACCAAATAATAAAATATGTGGAGCAAAGGCCCAAAACCAGGGACACATTACAAATAATGTTACAACAAACGCAGACAGTTCAGAGACTAACAGGGTCTGCATTTTGTGGGATGTTTGGAAGGGTATGAAGTCTGAAACTTGAATGTTTGTCACTATATTCTGACTTGAGCCCAGAGTGATTTGCCAGAAAAAGCTGTGCATGAGATATTGACCAAAATATGAGGCAGAAATGCGGACAACCTGCAAATATTTGTACACATGAGAGGTCTGATACCACCATATTTGAATAGTTAAGAGCCTAGAGATATCAACAGTGAATGACTTACAGGGATGCCCCACAGACTCCATGTGAAATGTACAAACAGTAGGCAGAAAGGTGTAACAACACATGCAATGGTAACTATGGAGTCCTGAAAGTATTCACCACTTGCATGGCAGAATAAGTGTAGTAATACATATGCTCATGCTAACCCACAGTCACAACTGCAGCATACCAGACAATTTAATAGGTGTACCCCACTGATATGTACCATTCCATGAGGCAGATAACAGATGAACCTGAAAGTCTCTCGGGCCTGCTCAGCAGCATATTCAAATACCCTAATAGATGTCAAGGCCCACACCATGGCCAGACCACACTGCATGCTGTAACACCCTAGCAGATATAGCAAGCATTCCAAGGTGTGAATGTACATGGAAAATAGGAAAGCTACAGCAGCACACTACAGTCAGGACACCTAGCAGGCATACAAGTAGTGACTGTAAAGGGAAAATATTGAAGCCTTAGCAACAAAGTGCAAGCAAAAGTGAAAGGAAAGCACACACACACAAATTAACACTAGTAGTAGTTGTAGGTGTCAGTGTACATACACAGTTAGTACAGGAAACTGGAGAAATGAATGGAGGAATGTTAATCTACAACACAGCTGGAAATATGAGAGAGATACCAACCTTTACACTCACAGAACATTGTCCACAGCATAACAGCATGGTCCCTGCCCTTAAAATCTGAAAGGGCTACGCCTATCTCACATACCTTTTTATAGCACTGTTCTGAAATCACAGTGAGAACTGCAATCAGTACACAATTGGCTGCATGCAATTAGCAAATGCTGGCTAACAATTGGTGCAGAGGCCATCACATGGGCATATGCAGATACCTACAAAAGTATGCTTTACTCCCAGTCCACACATGCAATACTTTCATTGCACCCTGAGGAGGACATGAGAGACAGACAGACAGACAGACAGACAGAGAGAGAGAGAGACAGAGACAGAGAAAATTGAAATTAAGCAGACACAAACAAAACTGTTCAGCAACAGCCACCTGAAAACTGACAAGTGGGAAGTGGAGCAGCAGGACAGAAAACCAGACGGCAACACAAGCAGCTGTGACAAACACAGGTAATGTAAAGTAATACTATAAAGGTCTACATATTGTGAACCCTCCATATGTGTCATTGGTCTGTATCCATATGTATATGAAGATGTGTAAAGGGCAGGGGACATACAGCAACTATCAGTGAAGGCTGTACATACATTTGTATGTGAGAGCATCTATGTGCACATATCAATGTAGGTTGACTGTAGGTTGTAGTGCAATGTACAAAGTAGGTTTCACAGTTATGTATGTTTAGCAGTATGTTAGTGTGTGTATACAGTATGGCAGACAAACATGTTGATATACCTGTCTATCATATAGATACGTATGTATGTCAACATATGTATGTATGTATATATATATATATATATATATATATATATATATATATATATATATAATATGCATATATGTATATATACATAGAGAGAGATGTAGGAATACATAGACAGATGTAGATAGATAGAATATGTACAAACATATATATGTAATGCACACATACAGATATAGATATATGTAGATACATATACATAGACAGACTGATCTGACTATCTACAGGTAAGACTGTATATGACGACCTCAACACACCCTGTCCCACCCCCTCTGTCACTCTTACCCCTCTGTGTCCCCCTCTCCACATCGATAGCAATATATGTACATCAATATATATATATATGTGTATATGTATACAGACATATATATATATATATATATATATATATATATATATATATATATACATATAGATATATCTATATATATATATATATATATATATATAGAGAGAGAGAGAGATGTATATAAATTCTGAGTGAGGCACATGTGTACAGATGTATTGCAACAGGTGCCTGGTGACAAAGGCATGGAGTGAACACCAGTGTCAAAACCAGAGTAGCATACCACATTTCAAATCACCTACACCAGTAACCACCAGATATGTGATTGGCTGCCCACCACTGCATGTGTCAGGGGTGAACAGGGTCATAAATGTGTACAATAGTGGCCCCAATGATATTCACAGCGGCACACTATTCCTGGAATACCTGCACATGGTATGTGTCAGCAGACATGGTGTGTCAGCTATGGACATGTAGGTCGGTGTACCCTCCACACCACATAATGGATGCCATGGTATGGACCTCACATGACAGCTACAGATATGGAGAAGGACACAGTGACATGTACAACACTGTGACAATGCACTCAAACACATTACCAATGCACAGTGACTGACAACACCACAGAGTACACATATACTACCCACATAGAGGTTACCACTCCCGGATTTACATCGTAAGTCACACCCATGACAGATGTCCAACAACCATAGTAACACCTCACAACATCCACAACCTAAATGACTGCTGTGTGTCGTCCATGCCACTGCAATAGAGAGCACATGTGGAGGTAAAAGTTCCTACCCACAGATAAGACATACCCTGCAATAAACCACACAGTGTTAAGAAGCAAGACTCCCCATGAGTACATGTCACACATACCCCTGCTGAATGTTAGTCAGATAGGTAATATGCCATATGAGTCACCCTGTGTAACTGTGTGACAGCAGCAGGTACCATCACACCACATGTGTCACAATGGTCAGGGTAGCAGAACAGTATGCTGCTGTAGTCCCGGGGCAATAGCATATTGTATAGTATTGTATTGTAATGTAATGTATTGTGTTGTATTGTATTGGTATGTTGAGGTGCCTCCTTCGTGGAGTGGAACCACTGCTGCTGTGCACCAGTGTACAGGTACATATCCTGTAGTCAGGCTAGTGTTACATAGCACTTCTATATGTGTGTTTAACTCCTGTCAGAGTTTATGTAGCATGCAACTGGGGATACCATCAGGTCCCAGTCATGTTGTGTATTCTGCTTTCCTGAGGGCTCTCACCTGGACATCTGTGATGACAGGAGGTTACAGTCAGCTGGGATAACTATGTCTTATTTTGGGGAGAGGATGGGTGACACCTGCACTGAACCTGTCTGCCACAATGTTGTCAATATCTGTGGTGTCAGTGAAATATTTGTTGTTGTGTACTAACTATGGGCATAGAGGATGGATTCTGACCAGGTTGCTAACATAACTGAAGAAGGCCTTCTGGTTATCTGTAGTGTTCCTCTTGATTTCCCTCTCAAAGTTGCCCATGGATGTTTGTATGATGGAAAATAGATCCTTACTAGTGCTGCTCAGACATGCCCTCCCTTTATGGAATTATACTCTGTCTTGCAGTAGCTTCCATCTTCTGTAATACAATCTGTCTATGGCTGGGGTCCACCAGACAGGATGCTGTCCCTTTGTGGAGAGTGTCTTGGTCATATATGGGACTGCATGATCCATGCATTCTCGGAGATGTCTGTAGAAAGCAATTGTGTAGGGGTCAGCATTGTGGGTTGTATCTGCCACTGGCCCAGTGGGCTGAAAGGATACCATGTCACTGTTACAAAGTGTAAAGTTTGCGTCTGTAATGTTATTCGCTATAGTTGTTTGTGCTGGTGGTGGAGGTGGGATATGTATATCCAGGGCAATTAGTGTGTGGTCAGCTCACAGTAGTTGATGATGTAGGCCATACAGTACCTAGATACAAACCCCCAGAGTGAGGAGGTGCTCTTGACTTGAATCAGTGTTCTGACTGCTGGGGTTTGGTAGTATGTCGTACGGAGTGTGCCAGGTACTGTTGCACAGTTGCTGGTTGAGCACTGATACCTGGCCATTTACATGTGTATCCACCAATAGAGAGACAGATGCTATATATGTGAGATATGTTGTATCATAACAGTCGAGTAGCATGTGTAGTATGTGTGCCAAATTCTGCTGACATATATTGCTGATATCAGGTTATTTTCTTTTTCAGGTACATGGCTCACCCACGGAATCCCACTTACTCCACAGCTGAGGATGAGGAGATACACCAGAGCCTGGTGCGGGATTATGCTATACTCTTTTCCCGCACCAGCCAGAATCAGCAGGAGAGGGCTGCACTGTGGCAAGACCTGGTCTGTTGGGTAAATGACATAGGCACGCATAATAGGACATATGAGCAGGTACAACATCACTGCAGTGATTTAATCAGAAATGTCCATCAGCGTGCATCAGATATCCACAGGCAACAGGTCGCCACAGGTGGTGGGGTGGCTACACATCCCCCACTCACCAGACTGGAGGGACTACTCATGAGTGTAGTGGCTCCAGTCCGCCAGCAACAACAACAGCAGCAGACATGCATTATGATGGAGGCTGGAGCCATACAGCAGCAAGACTGTGAATGTGCAGGTAATATGCCATATGTATAGTTGACTGTTGTGTACACTTGTAGTTAATGCATGTGTGAGGTGTGTCCTTGGTTTGTAGCTGTCACCATAGTATTTAATGTGCAAGTGTGATATCCTCAATATTAGCAGCTGATCTGTGAAAGGCGACTGTTGTACTACTGACCTGTATCATACTCAGTAACAATGGCACAGTGGTGCCCACTGACACTATTTTCTTCACGTCTGCAGGTCCCTCTGGTGTAACAGCAATGCAGCCCATCCATGCTGGTGAGTGTGTATTAACAATTCCTGTAATAGTCTTGATAGTAATAGTAATATTCGGCTCACTTAGTAGCGCTCTTTGTATGCATGTAGGTGTGTCTGTGTCTGTGTGTTGATATCACGCATACTGAGTACTGTACAATTGTGTGAAACTGCGTGCAGGTGTGCATGTGTGCAAGTGTGCATGTGTGCATGTGTGCATGTGTGCACCTGTGCATGTGTGCACCTGTGCATGTGTGCATGTGCGCATGTGTGTATGCGTGCATGTGTGCATGTGTGCATTGTGTGCATGTGTGCATGTGCGCATGTGTGCATGTGTGCATGTGTGCATGTGTGCACCTGTGCATGTGTGCATGTGTGCATGTGTGCACCTCTGCATGTGTGCATGTGTGTGCATGTGTGCATGTGTGCATGTGTGCATGTGCATGTGCATGTGTGCATGTGCATGTGCATGTGTGCATGTGTGCATGTGTGCATGTGCATGTGTGTGCATGTGTGCATGTGCACATGTGCATGTGCATGTGTGCATGTGCATGTGTGCATGTGTGCATGTGCATGTGTGCACCTGTGCATGTGCATGTGTGCATGTGCATGTGTGCATGTGTACATGTGTGCAGTGCATGTGTGCATGTGTGCAGTGCATGTGTGCAGTGCATGTGTGCATGTGTGCATGTGTGGTGTGCATATGTGCAGTGCATGTGTGCATGTGCATGTGCATGTGTGCATGTGCGCATGTGTGCATGTGCACGTGTGCATGTGCGCATGTGCACATGTGCATGTGCATATGCACGTGTGCATGTGTTCATGTGTGCATGTGCATGCATACCTGTGCATGTGCATGTGCATGTGCATGCGCATGTGCATGTGTGCATGTGTGCATGTGTGCATGTGTGCATGTGTGCATGTGTGCATGTGCGCATGTGCGCATGTGTGCATGTGCGCATGTGTGCATGTGTGCATGTGCGCGTGTGTGCATGTGTGTATTGTGCGCATGTGTGCACCTGTGCATGTGCACATGTGTTTATGTGTGCTTGTGCACATGTGTGTATGTGTGCAAGTGCGCATGTGTGCATGTGTGCATGTGTGCACCTGTGCATATGTGCATCTGTGCATGTGTGCACCTGTGCATGTGTGCATGTGTGCACCTGTGCATGTGTGCATGTGCACATGTGTGCATGTGTGCATGTGTGCATGTGTGCATGTGTGCATGTGTGCATGTGTGCATGCATGTGCATGTGTGCATGTGCGCATGTGTGCATGTGCACACGTGCATGTGTGCATGTGTGCACGTGTGCATGTGTGCACCTGTGCATGTGCGCATGTGCACATGTGTGCATGTGTGCATGTGTGCACCTGTGCATGTGTGCATGTGTGCATGTGTGCATGTGCACATGTGTGCATGTGTGCACCTGTGCATGTGTGTATGTGTGCATGTGTGCATGTCCGCATGTGTGCATGTGTGCATGTGTGTATGTGTGCATCACTAGTAATGTGTAGACATTGTAAACTGTGTTTCCTGTTTCACTCCCACAGGTTCTGGTGCTGCTCTGGTGTCATGTAGCAGGGAACCTGAATCAGGTGCCATGGGTACTGATAATGATGACATCTGTGTAATGGCATAGGAAGGTATGCCAGGGTCTGCCGTTGGTCAGCCAATTGACAGTACACAGCTGTCGACCCCATCAATGCGCACAGTTATCCTGCCAATACACCCTTTGTCACCAATGTCCCTAGGTGATGGACAGCATACAGTGGGCATTGACCAGGGTAATGTGGTATCTGTGGCACATGCCTCCCCACACAGCAGCCATGGGCATGGCCCAGAGATGGTACCACACAGGCAGATGTCCAGGGGTTCTCATGGGATCATCCGTGGGCGTACTGCCCCTGTCAGACGTGCCGACAGAGGTCTTGCAACCTCAGCTATGTTTCGGGCTGTCATGCAGGCACAGTCACGTATGGAACAGTACACAAGACAGGGTCTGAGGGAGCTGACAGCATGTCGCACAGCCATGACTGGCAGTATGCGTGACATTGCGGTTGCCATCCGTGATTTCACCGATGTCATAGACAGATGTTGTGGGGACATATTAGACCGGTTCCACAACTACATGTCCATGAGCCAGGGCGATGGTGGGCAGTTGAGGCATCGACGTGGCCGTATGCCAGCAACAGCAGCAGCTGGCAGTTGTCACGGACGACAACAGGGCTGCGGCTGCCCCAGTAGTGCCAGCAGCAGCCCCAGCAATGCTGGGTCTGTGCTGTCATCAGACCGCCCCAGGAGACCACGTGCACGTGGCTCTGGCCAGGCCCGACAGGGATCTGTGTCCAGTCAACGAACACCTGTTCCTGATGACAGTACCCAGTCTGGGTTGGTACCGGATATGGTCCGTAGCACCCCTGCAAGGCACACGTACAGTGTCCGTGGCCAGAGACACTGATCTGTATGACCTGGCAGGTACAGTCTGTGGCTGTCTACAAACACCAGTATATGGCAGCCATGAGGTGGAACTGTGTGCATCCATACACACATGCGAATTGACAACACCTAGGGCTACCGCATACACGCATACACTGCATCAACATTGCCCCACCTTCTACTGCTGTCCCTCACCAACACACATACACATACATGTCAATCGGTGGTATCGGTGGCTGACTCAGGCATACCAAGTTCACACCCTGTGCATATGATGAAACTGTGCCACCTCCTGCAATCTGTAACAACTGTGCAGGTACAGGTTAACATGTTGCTGATGCACAGGGTGACCACATAGATGTGTAGTAATAGTATCATGTTGTTAACAGTACTGTGTGCTGAATTAATTGTGGGTATATCACAGCATGCCTGATGCATTAAGGGTGTGATTGTCATGTACTGTTGTCTACAACCATGGTAAGTACCATAGTGAATCATCTGCACATGTTGGCATACTGGTGGTAATGATGTCAACAGAAGGCTACATACATAGGTAGCACAGGGGATAAGGTAATGAATGTAGTAATATGCAATGATGGACATGTAAACTGCAAGTGGCATGTTGCCCACACTGGACTCTGCAATGCGGATGTTCGAGGATGTTGATATGTGTGCAGTACTACACGACTGGTACAGGACACACAGGAGCACCCTAGCACTGCAAGCTCACATCTCATACCATGCTATACAGCCCCAACACACAAAACTAACTGTCACAGGAGGGAGAGTCCCCATATATGTCAGGGATACTGTGGTGGCAGGCCAGGTAGCATACATCCTACTACGTATGGAACCACTGAGTGAAGGCTCAGTGTCTGTTATTTGACATGTGTATTACTGCAGGTATGAGCACATGGGTTTCCATCCAGTTATTGTACATCCTGACAGTACATGGTCTGTACACTTGTGTGCGCTGATACTGGACCCTAGCCATCTGACCCATGTATTTCCATGTACATGTGCATAGTGCCTGCATATTTGCAGTGTTACCTACTGGAAGTGGTACAGCTTGTTTGTTGTACAATGGACTACATGCAGCCCTGTTTACTGTAGCTTTGTTTGCATGCATGTTTGCTTGCAATTACCCTGGAATACTGATCACACCTGCAATGCATAGTTATAGAGCTTCTGTGGACTCCTAGTGCCATCTGCATAGCTTACTATATGTATGTCCATGTCTCACTTGACAGAATGTCACTGTTTGTCCTGTTCACATGTACATTGCCTGTGACACAGTGCATATGACTTACCTGGCATGTATCCACGTGAGCAGTCATATATGCTACTGCTAACTAATCACAGGCACTACACCTTCACATATTCATCTTCTGTTGAACCACCTGCTTCGCTAGGGATGGCCTGCACCTGTCACCCCTGGGCTTTCAGATATTGGCAAAGGCTCTTGCTACCCCCATAGTGCCTATGTTAGGCAAGGCTCAAATGACAAACCCACCTTCATAGGTATCACAAGGGATAAGAAACTAAGAGTAATGCTACCCAACGCCAGAAGCCTAAACCTCAAGATGCATGCACCCGAAACTCTCCTTGGCATGGAGACACATCGATATCTGTGCAGTAACAGATGCCTGGTTCAGGGCTACTGAGAGCACACCAGCATTACCAGGTGTAACCTCATACCATGCTTTTCAGCCACAAAACTTGGAACGAACCACAAATGGAGGGGGAGTATTGATATTCATCAAAGATACCCACACCTCCAGGTTGGTGGCAAAGCATCAAGCATCAGAGACTATCCATGTGCACCTAACAATGGGTGAAACTGCCTACCAGGTCATAGCCTGCTACAGACCACCTTCCCAAACCCAAGAACTGCACTTGGCCATCCTGTGAACAGTGGAAATATGAAGGTCTCTCCAAACACCATTATATTGGGCAACATCAACTACCCAAACATGGACTGGGAGCATGACTCTAGCTCCAACACCCTAGGCCAAAGATTCCTAGAATATATGAGCTCAAATGCTATGGAACAACTTGTTACCACTCCCACAAGAAGGGGAAACATACTAGACCTGATCATCACCAACATGGGGACTCTATGCTCCAGACCAGAAGTGTATCCCTCACTGGTAAGATCGGACCATAAACTAATCTCACTGGATATTCACATCCCGACCCCACCCCCTGCCCAGAACACCACAGTGAACAACTTCTCTAAAGCAAATTCACACTCCTCAAAACTGAGGTGGTATCCTTCAAAGCCCCAGGGCCTGTGGAAACTACAGACCAGACCGCAGATTCCTCTATAAACACATTCTATGGACGCCTTCAGGAATGCATGGATCATGTGATCCCGAATAAAACCAAGACCCAATCCTCCAAAGGCAGACGTCCTGTCTGGTGGACCCCAGCCATAAACAAACTACACAATAGAAGGAGGAAGCCACCAAATGATACAGCAAATTCACAAATAGGGAAGGCATCACTGATCAGTATTAGCAAATAACTACAGGCACTCATAAGATTGTCTAAGGCCAGCTTTGACAGAAATTGCAAAGGGCTCTAAGGATAATCACAAGGCTTTCTTTAGTTATGTTAGCAACCTGGGTGGTAATTCCCAGATATGCTCAGAGGTAGTCCAAAATGTCAATAGAAACACCAAACCCACAGACATTGCCAACATTCTAGCTGACAGGTTCAGTGCAAACCTCACCCCCTCCACACTGAAAGGGCAAATATGTATCCCAGCAGAGTGCTGCCCTGCTGACATCTCAGATGCTCAGGTAAGAGCCGCCCTCTCCAAAGCAATACACACTGCATCAATGGGACGAGGCAGTGTCCCGGGCTGTGTCCTACATGACCACCAAGACGTGCTACTACCAAACATAAACCTACTGTTCAATCCCAGCCTTACTACAGGATATGTGTCCAAAGTGTGGTGTACAGCAACAGTGGTCCCTCTACAGAAAGATGGTGCCTCAATGGATCCTGGACACTATCACCCCATAAGCTACATTAGCTTGGTCTGCAGAGCTATGGAAAGGATCATCATGGACCACATAGATATAGATATTGCGGACCTACAGACACTGGTTCATACCCAGTTTGGCTTTGTTAAGGGCAGATCCTGCCTCTCAAATCTGGTTGATTTCTTTGAAACAGTCACCAAGGCCATTGACGAGGGGAAGGTGGTTCACACAGCCTACCTGGACCTCGCAAAAGCCTTCAAAACAATACCCCACTCTGGCATTCTAGAGAAGCTCACCAGCTTAAATAAGCCCCTATGTCACTAGATGGATTGCACACTGGCTCAAGGACAGAACCCACATGGTTAGAATTGCTGGAGCCATGCCAAACTCCAAACCAGTTACAAGTTGTGTCCCACAAGGCTCAGTCCTGGGACCTCTCTTGTTTGGTATATATATTTATCGGAGGTACAGGCCAACACAGAAGGACTGTGGCTGACCAAATATGCAGATGACTGCAAATTGGCCACCATAATTGACTCTCCAGCCAACACAAGCATCTTCCAAAGGGGCATCATAGAAACAGACAACTTGTGCCAGAGCCATGGCCTCCAGCTGAATGCAAAAGTGTGTATAGTCATCCCCTTTGGCAAAAACAAAGTTCCCACAAAGTACCACATAGGTGGTACTCCATTATGTACAGAAGAAGTAATTAGGGACCTGGGGACCCAAGTTGATAGCAATCTCTCATTTGACAACCACGTGGCCAAAGTGGTTAGAAAGACATTGTATATAGCCCACCCCATCATGAAGGGATTCACATCTACATCAGGGGAGGACATTGTGCCTCTTTACTCATCCCTCATCAGGCCCATAATTGAGTACAATCCCCCTGTCGGGATGTACCTTACCAGACACCTGCAGCAACTGGAAAGACCCCACAAGTACCTCACCAAGAGGATCAAAGGGCTCAAACAGATGGCATATGCTGACCTGTTAAATAAACCCCAGCTCTACTCAGTGGCATACCGCCTGTTCAGAGGCGATCTGTGCCTAATGTATAACACCATGTCGAACCCGGAATTAATGGGCATGCTGCACCTGAGAATATCCACATCCCATCGGGATACACGCTTGAGAGACCTGAGCCTCAGCACTGAAATAAATAGGACATGCTGGAGGGACAGATTCATAACCCAGAGGCTCACTTCACTCTGGAATAAAATCCCAGTCCAGGTTAGGAAGAGTCCCTCACTGACTCTCTTCAAGAAGAATCTTGATGAGTTGATGGGACATTGTAGGTTTACCCCGGGTATCACTTCTGTGTCACTGTTAGACAGAGGCACAGTATACTAACCTTGGAAAAGGGCATGGCAAGATATATTTACATTGGATGGCGACAACCAAACACATTCTGGCTAGGTTCTTAAATGCCCTAGGGCAGATTGCCTAGTATGATGCTATGAACCTATGAACCTATGTACCTTGTTCCCCATTAGCCCTATGTGCTGTTAATCACCATGGCAATCACAATACTATGGTAGCATGTTCAAAGGTCAGTTGTCAGTCACACCTATGCTACAGTTGTGGAATATGTGGGTCATGTGGCAATGTCACAGCTGCCACATGTACACAGTCAACCCTCTCTCCTACACATGGACGTACAACACATGTATGAGATGGAACCACATAGCCAAACTGGGGACTAAGCACTCTGAACCCAGTACTGGCATAACCTATCAGGTGGCATGCAATACTACAGTGACTACAATACCAGTCTGATGTAGACCTACACTGACAGCAATACAAGCACGTGAACACACTGGGCCATTCGTGGAGCTTTAGAATAGCATCCTGCCTGAGCGGCACACACCTCTACAGCTGGCACACAGGCATACGTTATGCCTGAACACATCACACATAACACATAGCACACAAATCCTGTGTGCCAGTCACAGCCTGTACAGCTAGACAACACACCTGCCACAGTTGTGTTAGCTACCTTTATTGTCCGGTACAGTATGGTCACGCTCACCAGGCTGGACAAGGTGAAGGTCACAGTGATATGCCTGTGGGGCACTATGGTCCACCACATAACACAAGCATACAGGTCAGTCAGAGGCATGGACACATATGACTCAGTCATTGTCCATGCCACATACCTTCTCCTGCTGTACTTGTAGGGTGCTGACATCATCAGTGTTTAGAAAGGGGAATGTGCATCCTGTAGTCTGTTCTCCTAGTTGCCAAAAGGGACATTTCCTTCACACACACTAACCCCTCTCAGCCAAGCACACACACTTGCCATTTGCAAGATTTAAACCCCTATGTAACTATGTTATGACACTCGAGACGGATGCATTAGCGGAGTGCGCTATTTGCATTACTGGGAGATTTTCCTTCTCTTGCTGTACTTATAGGGTGCTGACATCATCAGTGTTTAGAAAGGGGAATGTGCATCCTGTAGTCTATTCTTCTAGTTGCCAAAAGGGGCATTTCCCTTACACACACACTACCCCCCTCAGCCAAACACACACACTTGCCATTTGCAGGATTCAAACCCCTACCTAACTATGTTATGACACTCAAGACAGACGCATTAGCGGAGCACGCTATTCACATTACTTAGAGGTTTCTCTTCTCTTGCTGTACTTATAGGGTGCTGACATCATCAGTGTTTAGAGAGGGGAATGTGCATCCTGTAGTCTGTTCTCCTAGTTGCCAAAAGGGACATTTCCCTCACACACACTAATCCCCCTCAGCCAAAAACATACACTTGCCATTTGCAGGATTCAACCCCCTATCTGACTATGTTATGACACTTGAGACGGACGCATTAGCGGAGCATGCTATTCACATTACTGGAAGGTTTCCCTTCTCTTGCTGTACTTATAGGGTGCTGACATCATCAGTGTTTAGAAAGGGGAATGTGCATCCTGTAGTCTGTTCTCCTAGTTGCCAAAAGGGACATTTCCTTCACACACATTAACCCCCTCAGTCAAACACACACACTTGCCAATTGCAGGATTCAAACCCCTACCTAACTATGTTATGATGGACGCATTAGCGGAACATGCTATTTGCATTACTGGGAGGTTTCCCTTCTCCTGCTATACTTATAGAGTGCTGACATCATCAGTGTTTAGAAAGGGGAATGTGCATCCTGTAGTCTGTTCTCCTAGTTGCCAAGAGGGACATTTCCCTCACACACAATTGCACACACACTAACCCCCCTCAGCCAAACACACACACTTGCCATTTACAGGATTCAAACCCCTACCTAACTACGTTATGACATTTGAGCCAGACGCATTAGCGGAGCGCGCTATTCGCATGACTGGAAAATTTCCCTTCTTCTGCTTTACTTATAGAGTGCTGACATCATCTGTGTTTAGAAAGGGGAATGTGCATCCTGTAGTGTGTTTTCCCAGTTGCCAAAAGGGACATTTCTCTCCCACAGACTTGCACACACACCAACCCCACTCACACACACCCACACACACTGAGCATTTGCGGGATTCAAATCCCTACCTAACTATGTTATGACACTTGAAATGGACACATTAGCGGAGCGCGCTATTCGCATTACTGGGAGGTTTGTTTTCTCCTGCTGTACTTATAGGGTGCTGACATCATCGGTGTTTAGAAAGGGGAATATGCATCCTGTGGGAAGGCAGATGCCAAGCACATTCTGGCTAAGCTGTCATTCCCTAGGGCAAACAGCCTAGTGTTGACCTCTACACCTATATGTTTAATTGTCAAATGCACATTATTTGTTGCTGATTGCACGTCTTTATTGCCATAGCATTCCCTGTTTGTATGAACAACTTGTGTATCTGTGGAAGATGTTTGCATATGGGAGGGATCCACTATATCACGTATGTCTCTGTAGTCATTTAACTGTGTGCACTGGGCAGACTGCTGTAATGTGGTTGGTTCCTGGAATAACACGTAAAAATACCAGATATGTGTGGCCAACTGCTAAACTGAGTTGGCCTAAGTGTGTGAGCATGCCCAGTTCAGCCTTCCCATGGCCTGTTGTCTGACATATGTCTCATTTATCAAAGTGTGTGAGCATGCCCAGTGTGAGCATTCCATATGTTGAACTCTGCAGCCCACCACATTTGTGGATGAGTGTGAACTTCAACAAATATCTCCCATTTATGGTTGTGTGTCATGTTGTGTAGTTACTGTACAACTGCTTTGTGTGTGAACACAACAGGATTATACTGTGCCTGCAGGGTTTGCATGGGATACTTTGCATATAGTTGTCAACATCCTTTCACACTGACCTAACATTGTAGTACTGTATAGTGTACTGGTTCAGTACTTTGACTGTGGTGGACAGTATCCTGGGCTTTAGTGCTATCACTGCTTTACATTTCCATAGTGAGCACAACAGCCTGGTTAGGGGCCAGTTGTGTACATCTGACCATGTTGCATTATGTTCACTTAAACCAGGCTTGTCCAACATTGGTAGTGTATTCCACAACACAGGTGTACATTTGCAAACACTAGCGATGCGCCCTAGTCCATTTCTAATGCTAGTTGGAGAGTGTGTTTGTCCTTCGACACACATTGTAAGTGGAGTTTGCCATGACATATGTCATGGTTAGTATACTGTGCCTCTGTCTACCTGTGACATGACAGTGATACCCAGGATAAAGCTACCATCTCCCATCCACTCATCAAGATTCCTATTGAGGAAAATTGATAAGTGACTCTATGGGTAGCCTGTACTGGGAGTTTACTCATGGGTGGGGGTGGCTTCTGTGTTATGGATCATGCAGTACAGCTTGTCCTATGTAAGTCAGTGCTGGGGTTCAGGTCTCTCACGTGCATAGCTCACTGCCATTCAGATTGTACAAGGTTCAGCATGTTTATTGATACCAGCAACACAGGCAACACATGGCATCTGTGCAAGCTCCTTGATACTCCTGGTGAGGTACTGTTGGGGACTTTACGGTTGATGGAGGTGTCTGCTGAGGTACATCCCACAGGGGCTATTGTAGTCAATTGTAACGCTGATGAAGGATGACTGCAGAGCCACAATGACCTCCCCTTATCTAGATCTGACAACCTTCATGATTAGGTGGGTATATGGTATGTTTCTGTAAACACTACAGCACATGTTTGTCCAATGCAGGATATCTATCACCTTGTGTCCCCAGGTCTCTCATTACATGTTAAGTACGTAATGGGTTAACATCTATGTGGTAATTGGTGGGCACTTACTGTATATCCACAGAGGTTGACTATACACTTTTCTGCAATTAGCTTGCTGACATGTCTATGGCACCAGTTGTCTGTTTCTATGTGACCCTTTTGTGGGATGCTTGTGTCAGCTGGTGGATCATATATGGTGAGCAGTTTGTAGTCCTCTGCAAACATGTTCAGACACAGTCCTTCCATGTTGGCCTGTACCTATGGGACATATATACCAGACGAGGGAGATCCCAGGACCAAGCCTTGTGGGATGCCAGTTATATCTGGTTTGTAGTCTAACATGGCTGCAGCATGTCTGACCATGTCTGTTCTGTCCTTGATCTGGTTTGCAACCCCTCTACTGACATAGGGGTTTATATTTAAGCTGGTGAGCTTATCTATAATGAACATGTAGGGTATTGTATAGAAGCCTTTGCAAGGTCCAGCTACGCTGTGTGGACCACATTGCCCTCATCAATGACCTTAATGACTGTTTCAATTGAGTCAAACATGTTTAGTGGCAGGATCTGCACTTAAGAAAGCCACACTGGGTAGGGTCCGGTGTCAGTAGGTCCCCGATATCTTTATGTCTGCGGTACATGCTGATCCTTTCCATAGCTGTGCAGACCGAGCTTCTCAGGATTCTGGGGTGGTAGTTTTCAGTATCCATTCAGGCAACACCTTTGTTGAGAAGGACCACTGTTGTTGTACACTGCTCTTTGGGTACATATCCTGTGGTAAGGATGATTTTGAGCAGTAGTGTGATTTGGCATTCTATTCGTCTTGGAGTCCATGTTGGACTCAGCCCAGGACACCATCTCATACCATTGCTGCTGCTGTGTGTTTTGATTTGTAGATGCTGGCTGTTACCTCAGCATCTGCAATGTCAGGGGGCCAGCAGTCTGCTGGGATAGATATTTTGCATTCTGGGGGGGGGGGGGTTTGCACCGCACCTGTCAGGATGTATGTTGGCAATATGTGTGTGTGTGGTATGTTGTTTGTGATATTTGTGTGATTCAGAGCATATCTGTGAATTCCCAACACGGTTCCTACCATCAGTTGTGAAAGCCTTGGGATTATCCTTAGTGTCCTGTACAATTTGTATCTTCATAGGTTCATAGGTTCATACTAGGCTATCCACCCTAGGGCATTTGTTAGCCTAGCCAGAGTGTGTGTGGCTTTTGCCACCCCTTGCTATGTGAATATTATGGCCATTTATGATTTGCTTTGCTGTGCCTCTGTCTGGACATGACACAGTGAAGACCTCCAGTGTAACTCTACAATCATCCATCCACTTGGAAGATTCCTGTTGAAGAGTGTCAGTGAGGGGCTCTGCCTAACATGGAGTGGGATTCTGGTCCAGGGTGTGGGGAGCCTCTGGATTATGTATCTGTCCCTCCAGCACATCCTATTTCATTATTTGTTGAGGTTGACATCTCTCACTCTCACAGCTCCGATGGCTTTGAGTTTTCTGGGGTGGAGCATGTCCATTACTCCTGTGTTGGGCATGGCCTTGTACAACAGGCATGCAATGCCTCTGTGTACGCAGTATGTGACTGCATTCATCTGGGGTGTCTTCAGCCAGGCATCATATGACATATATTTGAGACCCTTTATCCTCTTGGTCAGGTACCTTTGAGGTCTTTCTAACTGCTGCAGGTGTCAGGTAAGGTACATCCCATATGAGGCATTGTACTAGATTATGGGTGTGATAAGAGAACTGTATAGGGGCACAATGACCTCTGTTGACGTAGATGTGAATCCTTTCATGATACGGTGTCCAATATAGACAGTCTTCCTAGCCACATTGGCAATGCGAGTGTCACATAACAGGTTACTGTCCACTTGTGTCCCTAGGTCCCTGATTACTCCTTCCATACATAATGGTTTACCACCTATGTGGTAATTTGTGGTACCTTGTTTGGTATTTGGTGGGACATTCATACTGTCCAGTGTCTTCAGGACTTCTGGGTGGGGTTCCTGTGTGTGAGAGTGTGGTCTGTAGCATGCTACAGACTGTACAGCAGTCTTGCCTACAGTTAGTTGCACATGGGTGGACTCCAATGCCTTGTGCATTGTCAGTTACCTGGTCGTATGGGTGTCTGTGCTGAATATGGATACTCACCCTCCTTTTATGTTTTGTTCCAGGTTTTGGGGCCATGACACATGATATGTGGTATAACCTGGTAGTGCTGGTGTGCTGTCAGGAGGCTTGCAGCAGGTTTCTGTCACTGCACAGACATCGATGTTCTCCATACTGGGGATGGCCTCAGGAGCATGCATATTGGGGTTTACACATCTGGCATTGGTCAGCATTACCCTTATGTTTCTTTCCACTTATGTTTTCTAGGATGGTGGGTTAGTCTTTTCAGCCTTGCCTACAAAAGGCTCTATGGAGGTGGCAAAAGCCTTATCCAATATCCAGACACCCAGGGGTAATAGGTGCAAGCCATCACAGGAACAGCTGCATGGCTTGTCAAGCATGACATCCCAAGCAGACAGACATTGGATCCCCTTGGAATGAAACCAGTAAGTGTGCCACTTGCTATGACTGATCATTCCATGTTTGTACTGTGGCATTATTCTTGGTAAGGGTAGGATGCTGCAAATGGTGAGTGTCATACCAGCCTGGACTACATAATCAGAGAGCTCATCTATGTCTCTTTTCAT
Source organism: Protopterus annectens (assembly GCF_019279795.1). NCBI lineage: Eukaryota > Metazoa > Chordata > Ceratodontiformes > Protopteridae > Protopterus > Protopterus annectens. The sequence continues at coordinate 1,246,909,024 of NC_056731.1, forward strand.
GTAGTCTAGGGAGGTACATCTCAGGCCATTCACACCAGCATGGACTATGACTGCATCATATTTCTACTTGCTTTGGGGTGACCTGCATACTTGTGTTATGTGGCGTATTGTGGCAGCCTACAGGCAGCTTACTGTACCCTTTCCCTTGTTCAGTCTGGTGTGCAGGACAGCAGTGTGTCTCGCTATGGAGTCACCTATTACAACTGTATCAGGCATGTTGTTTCTCCTTCTGGCCTGTGACTGTTTGGCACACCAGCTTTGTGTACTATGTGTTGCATGTGCTATGTTTGGAAGTTGTTTGATTGGGTGTCTGCTTTAGAGGCCTCTGTTGGTGTGCTGTGTTTGTAATTTGTGCCTCCGGGAATGTTTTTCTGTGTTTATGTCTTTGGTTTGCAGTTGTGATAGGTCTATGTGGGACTGTGTTTGTGGTGTGTGTGTGGTTACCTTCTCCTCCTGACTAGTTTTGGTAGTACTGAGTTGAGGGAGCTCGGCCTCCAGTTTGGATAGATGGTTGCATGGTTGCATCTCTCACATATATTTGTATTTCTTGGGGGGAGTTGGGGGTTGTCTGTGTACTTGGGGCAGGTGTAACATTGCCTCAAGATTCACAGATTCAACTTGTTGTGGCTGGCCTTAGTGGATTGTATGTGTGGACATATTTTATTGCCATACTACTGATTAGTGATTACTTCATTGTTTATGTTTGCTCTATCATGTAGTAGCTTCCTCATTCTCTTGCATGGTTTGGTTATGGCTGGTGTCCACCATGCCAGATGCCTGCATGTATGACATTGTGTCTTGTTTTAATTTAGGATTGCATAATCCAAGCATTCCTGGCAGTGTTCATGGAATGGCTGTATTACAAGTTCTGAGGTGTGGCCCATATTTTGCACCTGCACAGGACCTTTAATGGATTCCATATCAGTTTGGAGGAGTGCAAATATTGCTTTACACATGTTTTCCACTGTGGTTTTCTGGCCAGGGACTGTGGTCAGGATTTGTATATCCAGTGTGATTACTCTATGGTTTGGTTTTACCAGTGAGTAATACACTTCTCGTCTTGCCATCCAGTACCCATGTTGCTGATTATCACATCCAGTATGCTTACCCCTCTTGTGGGAGTGGTACGTTGTTCCTGTGCATTTTGGTTTATGGATTCTATGAACTTTTGTCCTACAGTGTTGGAGCTAGTATAATGCTCCCAGTCTATGTCTGGGTATTTTCAGTCACCCAATATTATGTGGTTTGGAGGACTTGATATATTCATGTATTCCAGCATAGGCCAGGTGCAGTTCCTGGTGTTGGGACAGTAGTCTGTAGCAGGCTATAAACTGGGGGCAGTTTTAGCCACTGTTACTTGACCATGGCTAGTCCATGCTGATTCTTGTTGTGGTACTAACATGGGGGTGTGGTTATCCTTGACAATTATTGCTAGTCACCCTCCTTTTGTAGCTTGTTCCATGTTTTGAGGCTGCACAGCACAGTATGAGGTGTAACCTGGTAGTGTTAGGGTGCTGTTGTGAGCCTTGCCTCAGTTTTCTGTTACAGCACAGATATCAACATTGTCCATACTGGGTGAGTTTAGACTGCATGCATCTTGCTGTTTCGACTTATCCCTTATCTTATTCTTATCCCTTCTGATACCTATGGAGGTAGGTTTGTGTTTTGAGCCTTACCTATTCAGGGCACACTGTGGGTAACAACAGCCTTTGCCAGTATCCATACGGCCTGCACTGATAGGTGCACGCCAGTCCTAGCAGGTGGAGTATCATGTCATGCTCAGCATGTCATCCCAGGCTGGCACACATTGGATCCCCTTTGACTAACTGCGATACTTCAGTCAATTATTGCACTTGATCATCTCATTGTCATATTGTGGCATGATGCTTAGTGAGGGTAGGATGTTAGTCAGGGTCCTCAGGTGTGCATATAATACATGGTGTTACATTACTTAACACATGGCATTCATGCCTCAGGTGGTGCTGCAGGGCTGCCTCTGTCGGATGCACATATTACACTCCCTGTACACGTTTGTGAGCAGGGTCATGTCATTTTAGGCATCCCTGTTATTATTTGAGTGAGTCAGAGGGGGTATCATTCCCAGGGTTCCTACTGAGCCAGTATATGTGCTATGCGTTGCCTCTTTGCCAAGGCCAGGGCATACTGGGCACGCCTCCTTCTGCCTACTGGGGCAGGCTCAGGTTGTTCCTTCTCTGAGTCACGCTCTGCCTGTGATGGCCTTGGCAATGGTGGGGGGCTGTTTGGCCCGGCTCTATGCTGGTCCTGCTGCAGCTGATTTCGCAAGATCATATTATGTAGCATAGCACATACCATGACAATTTGGGTACATGTAGTTGGTGTGTACTGCAAGGCTCCACCAGATGTGTCCAGACACCGGAACCATGACTTGAGCAGCCCAAACACATGCTCTATTATATTACATGTTTGTGCGTGTGCCACATTATGGTGTTCCTGTTCAGGTGTGTGTGCGTTTCTGATGGGTGTCATCAGCCACGGCTGCAGTGCATAACCTGCATCCCCCACTAGGTGTCCGTGCGGGATATCCCCATTGGCAAATGTCTGGTACAGCTGTGTCAAATGCCAGATGTGGGAATCATGGTAGCTCCCAGGGAAGCCAGCACACACATTCATTATTATGCCCTGGGCATCACACACAACTTGGCAGTTGATGGAGGGGAAGCCCTTGCGGTTAATGTATGCCCTACCCCACTCACCAGCTGGTGCTTTGATGCATATGTGCGTGCAGTCTATTGCACCCACTACCTCAGGGTATTCTACTATTTGCTGGAAGAGGCGCATATTGCTGGCCAATACCTGACGGGCATTGGGGAAATATACATGATCACCGACATGTGCTGACATGGCATCCAGGAACTGGTGCAGTACCCTGGAGGCTGATGCCTGTGATATCCCCATCATATCACCAGTTGGTCTCTGGAAGGTACCTGTTGCTAGTATTCTTAGGCCAACACATACCTTGGTTTCTACTGGGATGGGTTCCCCTCTGTTGGTTCTGTGTGTGAGGCGTGGCCTGCACAGCTCCACTATTTGCTACAGGAGGTCTCTGTCCACTCTATAGCGCTCTACTGTCTCCAGCTCACGTAACCCATGGTAGGTGACCCTGGGCCTGAACACTCTTCTCCGTCTCCTCACTGTGGGTTGTCTGGCACCATCTGCATTGTCACCACCCTCAGCAAGTCGCCTATGTCTCTTTATGACAGCTATGGCAGCCCCTAACATTTCTGCTCTGAGTTCAGCTTTTTCAGTTTTCACTTCTAATAGCTTACTCCTGTCTTGCAGTGTCTCTTGAGAGCAACATCTTGCTCTGCTGTTTTCAGATTTTTAAGTGTTGGGCTGAGCTACTATTCTGCCTGTGTAATTGCCTGCTTCTAATTGTTTTCACCTGCTAGCTCCAGCAGTATTCCCTGGTAGCTTCCTACAAATTATGTTGCTTCCTTTTTCCTTTCTGTTTCCTCTGGGTGGAGCAGCGTGTATATCAGCAGAAACACGCTCACAGTGGCTTACACGCGCGCACACATGCTTACATGGCTCAGAATCATCTTATTCGGGTTAAAACGCGCGCACACCAACTCAAACAGTGTTACAGCTCTGCCAACAGGCTTCTACATGCTGAGTCTGCCCTACCCACGTGCACACCCACGCAAACAGTGTTAAACATCTCCCAACATGCTCCCACATCCTCAGTCTGTCTTACATGCGTGCACACTGTCTTACTCGCGCTTCATGGTGCGCACACGTGCGCATGCATGCCCAGCAAGAAACTTTGGTGTAGGCAACAGTGTACACCTTCCATTTCTTGACTTTCTCATGCTTATCTAGTGGCACACCTCTTTCCATGATATCTGTCTGACATCTGTCATGTAACTCTGACCTCCAATGAACTGCATTTCTTTCTACCATTCCCCCCTGTGATGTCACCTATCTCCTACTCTGTTCCTCCCCCTTCTGTAACTCTTACACTACTCAGAATGTGCTCATTTGCTATGTAACAGTGGAATTCAGTATCCTAACACTCATTTGCATCAGATTGCCTACTAATGCTTAGTTACATCTCTTAGACTCAGCTTCCCCCCTTAGCAACCACTACACGGTGGCCATGTTGTTTTAGGTCTGCTGGTCCCTGCATTGAAATTCCATGTATTGCATAAAACCCACATTTGTGGGTTTATAACCTTCGTTTTTATGTTTTATACAGCGCAGCCCGTTTGCGCGAGGCTGCGCTGGGTTTACACATCGGCGATCGCCAAAAAAAAAAAATTATATTTTTAATAATTTTGCATCAGGTTACCTTGCCAATGACCACATATTTGGCCATTGGCATGCTGCCTGACACATATGCACCCTTTATTTGGAGCTGACATGGCTCCATTGCGTTTTTTGCAGAAACGTACTCAGTTGTCAACTGAGTACATTTCTGTAGCTAAAACGGCTCTTTCACAGGCTGTTCTGGGCTTCCTGGATCACTAATCATCCTCATTTGCATGATATTTGGCTGCAAGTGAGGTGATTAGCTTATCCACGCCCACTCCGTGTAAGAGACGTTTTAGCTTGTCTCTTACACGGACTTTGGGCTGTTCCTGGATCGCGAAGGCTGCATGGAGCCTTACACTACTCTTAGACTCCGTGCAAGCCTTCGTGTATCCGGCCCAATGTCTTTACAGAGTTGCCAATATAATTGCCTTCAGTTCCCAGACTAGATTTAGTAGAGAATTAAACATGCAGTAGCTACTTAAACACAGTATATTTCCTTATATTTATTTTGTCCCAAATAATTTAACTACCCCCAACCTCGATGCTGTAATATCTCTTTTATGCTCACTGTCAAACATTGTGATGTCAGTCTACATTACTTCATGGGTGGGAATGTTCCCTTTCTCCCATTCTTGAAGACATACCATACAATAATTTTATCTTATGATACAACGTGGTACGGAGCAGAGGGAGATGGTGGATGGCCATCAACATATAAGTAGCTCAGATATTTTCTTCTTCTATACCACACTTTTCTCTTCAGTCATGCAGCCATCCCCAGCTTTTTCTCATGCTGTATGAGATACGTTTCACCCAATTTAAGGAGCTGAGAGCTGAGACTGCCTGTATTCTCAGATTCATCATTAGCTCACTCCTGAAGTCACAAACTACAGTATTTAATCAATGATGTCTATGGCATAGCCATGGCTTTATCATTTCATGGCATGTAATGGAGTCAGATTTACCTAAGCTTTCCATAGTGAATCACTTCATGATCTCACTCCAGCAACAATCTGTTAACAATGCACACTTACTGCAGAAATTCTTATTTGAATTCACTTTTTAAGGATCATTTATTTTTCTAGTAAATCATTAATGAACAAGATTAAAACGTATTTGGAACTTCAGTTGTTTACCTTCATGTCTTCATTGCCATTTAAAAGTTCTTTTTCTGAAGAAACCCAGTATGTGTCTGCATTCATCTTTTCAATTTCATTTTTTATCTGTATTTTAGATGGGAAAATTTAATATGTTGTGAAAAATGACCAAGGGGTCTGATTATTTTTGGCCCCCTCATCATTTCTGTTATCTTTATGCATGTCATCTAAAGTGCACATATGCCTCCATCTTCTGAGATATGTCCCAAATGAAAAAAGTAATAACGTAACATGTAACATTATAGAGCTGTTAGCCCCTTATTGCAATATCTGCTCTCACACCATAGTGATTGATAGTATTACTCTACTGACTTTGAAAATTGTTTTGGGAACATGAGTTCAGTATGTGTTGTGCTGTAAACATACTTCATAAGTCATAAGATTAGCAGGAATTAGAATGTGATCAAATATTCACAAAAATCTGAAAACTTAAATCTCATCTCTCCTCTTCTCTTCTGTCATTTCATCTTCCCTTCTCTTCTCTTCACATAAGCTGTCACTCTTAAAGAATTAATTCATGAAATATGTGTGTCTATGAGTGTGTGTGTGTGTGTGTGTGTGTGTGTGTGTGTGTGTGTGTGTGTGTGTGTGTGTGTGTGTGTGTGTGTGTGTGTGTGTGCGTGTGTGTGTGTGTGTGTTTGTGTGTGTGTGTGTGCGTGTGTGTGTGTGTGTGTGTGTGTGTGTGTGTGTGTGTGTGTGTGTGTGTGTGTGAGTATGAGACAACTTCAAACGTAAATGCATTACTTTTCAGCTTAGCTTAAATGTTTTGCAGTTCTACTAGTAACAGGCATTTCTTTATTTTCTCTCAGGTTGCACATCGAGCTCAGCAAGAGAAGATATGTAACAGCATTGCAAAGATTGTTGCTTTATGGCTGCTTGCATTTATGATTTATGGTCCAGCTCTGATTTTTTGGGAAACTATCACTGGAGAGTCACATCTACCTAGTAACCAGTGTTTTGCTGAATTTACATATAGCTGGTACTATATTGTTTGTCTTTTAAATTGTAATTTTCTCATTCCCTTCTTCAGTGTAAGCTATTTCAATCTAAGTATATACTGGAACATTAGAAAGCGAACTAAAAACAGACACATTACAGTCAGTAAAATGCAACTACAGCCAAAAAATGAAGGAAAAGAAACATTTTTATCTTTTATAAGACTGCATATGCTCTCACTAAAAGAAAAAGTAACCTGTTCTTCTTCTGTGTCAAAAGAATCTGCTATTAATAAATGCACTGGTAATGCTCTTTCTGTGCAAAAAATGGATGAAATCATTAGTGATGTGAATAACGGGAACATCTCATCACCAGTGGATGAACCAAAAACACCATCTCAAAACTCTGCATTAAAACTTTCCAAAGACAAAAAGATTGCAAAGTCTCTTGCTCTACTTGTTTGCATTTTTGGCATTTGCCAGGCACCGTACACATTGTTTATCATCATTAGTTCAATAAGCCAGAGTAACAGTGACTCTTTTTGGAGTTTTATCATAGGATGGTGTATGTGGTCAAACTCTCTAATAAATCCTGTTTTGTATCCATTGTGCCACAGCAGTTTCCGAAGAGCATTCTGTAAAATATTTCACCTTAAATAAGTTCTTACATGATGCATATGCTATGCATTTTATATAGCCATGGATGACAGATATACATTGATGTTAGCAAAGGAAGTCATTCTTCAGGGATAAGTAGAGTGAATATATGTACTACAGAATTATATCTATGAATCATAAGATGAGTAGATATCTATGTGATGTTCAGTGAGAAACAAAGGCAAATGAAACACGTAAACTGGAAGGTTCAAAGAGAAAAGACGGGGGGGGGGTTGGCCCAGCTATACAGTAGGGCTGCTGCTAGATTAAATAACTAGGGATTAGGAGACACAATTGAAGAAAGAATATTCATTTAGACAGAAATAGGGTTAGTGCTAACCCTACAAAATACATATAAAACATTGATGAAAGCAGGCAGCAATAATAGAGGAAATGTTATCGTAGTTATGCTTAAGCAACATATCTTATATTGATGGAAGATCTATGCTTGTATATAAGACATCACTGTGCCCCAGTCTTATGGACCTCCTGCATATCCACAAAACAAACATCACCAGGTGCCAATTCTAAAGCCTAAGACCTTGTCTGTAATAAAAAAGGACATGCTGGAGAGACAGGTACGTTTTCCAGAGATTCCTCATCTCTAGAACAGGATCCCCAGCCATGTGAAGCAGAGTTCCTCCCTAACCAAATTCAACTGTAACATGAACAATTGGATGGAGGGATGGAAATTCAACCTTGGTTTGGCATCTATGTCTTTAGTGGTAAATTGTTCATCTCCTGAGCCCCTGCTTGTAAATGTTTCATCTTTCAAGCCTCTGCTTACACTTACCAAGGGTGCCAGAACTTGTCAATGATTTGGGATACATTGTTAAGCTTAAAAAGGCCCCAGTGGTCATCAGCCTAGTACACACCTATGAACCTATATAAGGATGTTGGGCTGTCATGAACATTTCTGTAATTGTTACTTATGACCCATAACAGTAAAGCAATAAAGGAAAGTAGGCTAGAATTTAGAGAGTGCCTATTTGCATGGTGTCGAGCAATGTTTTTGACTAGAACAAAACTGCTGCAGTATAATGGAAAAACAGGAGGTCTAGGAGCTAGCTGAGGAAAAGACTAGGATTTGGCCAAGTGTCTTTAAATGGGGAGAAACAGAGGATTTTGGATTTGATGTTGTGATTAATTTGGAAACAAATTATTACCGAACAATATAGTTAATCATTATGTAAACTATGGGATACTGCAACCATGAATAATGCTACCAGACAAGAGAAAGGCAAACCATAACAAAATGAGACAACATTCAAGAGATACTTATACTTCAAAGATGGCTGTATACAAAGCAGCAGTTTAACTTCAGCTCTCTAATTGTGAAAACAGAAACTCAGAGGAGAGAGAGAGTCAATTTTTATTTTGGGGTAACTTTCAGTAACTGGCTAGTAAGTGTACTGCCTGAATGCCAGCAAAAAAGAATTTCAGAGAAGCTGAAAGAAAATCAATCACAAAAAGAAGTGGAAAAAACACTGACTGGGAAGAATTCTACAACTGTTCAGCAAAAAGCAGAGCAGGCCACAGCTTTTGTGCAAGACGTGACTTCCAGTAACCTAGAGGAAAAAAGTCAAATGCACTCAGAGTTGATTAAAATAAACAAAACACTGATGGAGTTTATCAATCAAATAACAAAAAAGCTGGAAAATGGGAGAAACTTTAAACAGATATTTAGATGAGATGATATAACTGCAAAAATCAGAGATCAAAATGAAGAAAAGGCTGGCTGAGTATTAGGCTGCTCAAGAAGAGATGTTTCAAACATAATAGAATTAGAGGACAGAGCATGTACAAAAAAACTGATTTTCTGCTGTACCAGAGAAGCTGGAAGGAACAGACTGTATTAATTTTATGAAAGTATAAATAAGTAACTGGACTGCTATTCCACAGCAGGAGTTGTTAATTGAAATGGCACATTGTGTATATGCCTCAAACTGGCCATGAGAAAGCAACTTAGACCTTTAATAGTAAAGATGCAATTCTACCAGCAGTAGGAGTTGATTCTGACAAAACTGTAGCAGAAGGACAAAGTACTAAAAATGGGATACAGTAGAGTGTTTGTGGAAAATGATTATTCCTACCAGGCAGACGAGTACATTTATTTTACTAATCACAGAATGTTGACAAACAGGTGTGAGATTCAAACTGCTGTACCCAGCTATCTTCAGAATATTCATTCCTGGAGGGACAAAATCTTTTTTTTTTTTGCTAAACAAGCTAAGGAGGAAATATAAAAGTTTGCTCAACAAAAAGAGAGCAGTGAAACAGGTTGGAGATTCTGCATCTTGTTCTTCTGGTAATAAAGACCACCAGACTGACTATGCCAGTGAAACATTTTGTAATGTTTCAATGGAAAATATTGGAGAGACGAAAAAAAAGTACAATAGTTGACTAGAAGAACCAAGAGTAGGTTGGAAATGAAGCAGAGATAAGATTTAGAGATGGCAATAAACAGGAATAAAACCAGCAACTTGGAAATTGACAAATACATGTGGGATTACAAAGCATTCATTTTATTTGTGAAACATATATGCCCTACTTCATGTCATTAATGTTTGGAAGAACACTTAGGAGAGGGGTTGTGGAGAGAGAGGGAGTAAGTAAGTTGTAAGTAAAACTATTTTATTAGCAGTAGTATTTTTATAGTGCATGATATAATCTGCATGCTATAAAGTCAAATTTTCTCATTATTTTCAAGTGTAATGGGGATAGAAAAGTAAGAAGGTGCCCCCCTTTTCCCTCTTTTCTCTTTCTTGTTGTTCAGTTTTAAGAAATGTAGGCACTGCATTATATAAAAAAGAAAGGTATAGTCAAAACAGGTTGACACAAGAAAAAATTATGTGCTTTTTCTCATTTTTGCATAGAGAAATGAGTAGATTAATGCTCTTGGCTTAATCTAGTAACACGTTTTAAGAGAAGGCAAATAAATAACAAAGAACATTGAATATACTAAAGCTTTCCTCCATCAAGTAAATAAATTCTTATAGAAGCAAGTCTGTATCTGACTCATGTCTTCGTGGAGACAATTTGATGAAGAGCAATAAAAACAGAATGCTTCTTTCTTTCAATGGCTATGAAATAATGTTTTCTGAAGGCATTCAAGTGTTTCCCAGTCTAGGAGAGCAATAAAGATAAAACAAAACCAAACGACACTTAGCAGAAGCACAGGCTGTACCATGTATCTTAACATGAATAACCTTCCTTGTAGGTCATCCCAAGTCTATAAGTGTGGCTGTCAGTTTGGCACAATTGTTCTTATTAGGAGGGTAAAACTTTATTATTTGAAAACTTGCATAGTTTTGTGTGCTTAGTATTAACTTAATAGGTTTTATGCGTGTATTTGGGGTGCATTTGTTTTTATTTTTGAGGGTTTTCAATAAAATAAAACATTTTATAAGATGTGACATAGGCTCAAATGGATATGACAAGAAACAACTGTATAAAAGATCAACCTGCAAAACATTAGTGTATGCATGTAACACAAAATTATATACTTAATAAGAAAGCTGTTACACATAAAAGGTAGGATAAATAACTTTTAAACATAATGACACTTTACCTAAAATGTGGGAATAATACCTTCTAAATATAATGGCACTTTTAATATTATCATGTAATCTTTAAATGTTAATGGCCTCATATATATATATATATATATATATATATATATATATATATATATATATATATATATATATATATAAGAAAAGGGTAGTAAACTATATTAAAAGATGTAGAGTATAAATAACTATGCTACAGGAGAAATATTTGGAAATAACTGATCATGTGAATCTGATAAAGAAATGTTTTCAGGATGGCTATTCAGCAAAATAACTGAGACAGAAAGGAAAAGATGAATACTTATATTAATTGAAAGAGGTGCTCCAAAAATGAAAGAAGAAGATAAAAAATATAATAATGTTAGATTTCTAGGACTAAAGGACTATTGGCAAGGTCAAAGGATTACACTGGAATGTATTTGTATTCCACCTAAAAGTGGTATAATGGAACATAAGAAAATTTTGGGAGAAATATTCAGCTTTCAGCAGGGAATATTACTTATAGGCAGAGACTGGAATTTGATTTGCAGCAGTGAAGATGTGACTGGGGGGTCAGAATGGAAACTATAACAAAGGAGGGCAGATTTTTGAAGAAATTTATGAAAACCTTTGGCATGGAAGATATGAATTCAGTAGTAGGAGTTTGGAGTGAATTTCCATATTATTCCTCAAGATACAAAAACTGGGATAGGCTAGACAGAACTTCCATTTCACAGGAACATGTGCAATTAATTGAAAGTTTTGATATGCATCCAATAACTATTTCAGATCACACACCATTAATAACTAAAACAAAAATGCTGGGTAAAGAAATAAAAATGACTCCATGGTGCTTTCCCAACTATCAGTTAAAAAAGGGGGAATTTATGAAATGGGTAGTGGAAATTATTCAGGAGTTAGAGAAGATAGACATTTCATTTGAAAATATAGCTAGGGATTGGGATAAAATTAAGGTGGAATTTAAAAATATGGTGTAAATAAGATAAAGGGTGATATGGTTATTTTATTTTTATTTTATTTTATTATTTAACATTTGTTGACCGGGAATGTCTGACTAGGTTCCACAGAGCCTGTTTTCAGCAGAGGCCTGGGGAGAAATGCTCCAGATGCATGTCTTTGGAATAAGAAGTAATAAGAATTATATAGAGGAACTGGCAAATGTTAATGTATTGCAGAATTGGGGGAATCTCACAGAACAAAAAGAGGAGCAATTGCAGAATGCTAAACAGAAAATAAGGGATTACCTCAATGATATGCATGAGTTTAGAAAAAATACTGTTAAGCAACTGTTTTTGATAATGACTCCAGAGCACAAGAACTGTTAGCATGACTCAGTTAATTGATAGTCAGAAGGGTTGTTTCCAAGCTTAGGAAGCCTATAACAAGGAAGATGACGAGATCCTGTAGAGGTACTAGAAATATTCAAAAGGTTTATGAAAGTGTGTATAAAGCAGAGAAATATTGAAATCAATAAAAGGTAGAAATGGAAATGTTTATGTAAGAATTAAATATGCCAAGGTTAGAGGTAGGTGTGGCTCAGTTGCTAACAATTAGGATAGAAGGAGATGAGATAAAAATGGTGATGTATAATAAATCCAGTGGAAAGTCCCCAGGAATATTTGGTATTCCTGTGGAAGTTTGGAAGCTAGGAGAGAAAAAACTGATAAAGATCTGAAAGGTTTTGTTTAACAGTATTTAAGAGGAGGAGAAGCACCAGCATCCTGGAAGAAAGTGGTGATGGCTGTAATACCTAGACATGGTAAAGTCCCATCAGGGTCAGCTTCATATAGGCCATTTCTATCCTAAACCATTATTGTAAAGTGTTTATGTCTATAATGGCTAAAAGAATGACAAAAGTGATGCCAAAATTGATAGCTATGGATCGATGTGGTTTTGTAGAGGGGAGGCAAACATTTGGCAACATTGAGAGAACCTTGATCATCCAGAGGGAAGCAAGATTTAAGAAAATACCATTATTGTTGGTGGTCTTCATGCAGAGAAAGGTTCAACAGAGTAAGCTGGGAGTTTATGAGCAGGGTGATGGAAGCATTTCCATTCCCTGATAAAGTTATGCAGTTGTTTAGGAGGATATATGAGAGATCAGTGGTGAAAATTAAAGTGGGTGGGTTCCTGTCTGATAATTTCTTTTTGAGCAGAGGAACCAGACAAGGTTGTCCTCTTTCCCCTATGTTATTTGCATTATATTTCAAACCACTGGCTAAGACAATAAGGGACTCAGAAATTCAAGGATATAATTGGTATGATAGTCAATAAAACCTGTTTCTATTTGCAGATTATATTATTTTATACCTGATAAACCAGAAAAGGACATTTCAGTGCTATGGGGCATTCTGAGGGCAGTTTCAGATCTTTTGCAGATGCAAAATTAATGAAGGTCAAACAAAGGCAGTAGTTGTGAATTATGTACTCACACAAGAATTGCTTCAGTAATATCCATATTTATAGGAATATGGTAAAATGAATTATTTAGGAGTGTGGATTAAAATGGATTTTGGTGTGGCAGCCAAGCATATGTGGGAACATAATAAACTAAAGATAGTACAAAAATGAGAAATTGGAAGCTCTTTTATAAGGATATAGAAAGCAAGAAACAAGCAGTTAAAATGTTTTCAGTCCATTTAGTTTTATACACAGATCAAACAAATTTCTATGAACCAGAGGAGAAGTTGTGGAAAGCAATAAATAATGAGCTGAAGGATTTTATCTGGCAGAGGAAGATGGCAAGAATCAAGTGAAATAATCTGACTCTTCCAATAGAACAAGGTGGTTTGGGATTACCCAATATGAAGGGGTATTTCAGAGCTACACAGTCAATGCTCCTATACATAGCACAAGCAGAAAAACTATAATTCAAAGTGGAATGAGATGATGAAAAGGGGGGAGAGACTCAAAAACAAGGACAGACTGGGATTTTGGATGCAGATCCTTAAGGAGAATAACAATAACTATACAGAATATTACATTCATAAAGTAGCAGACACTATTTTAAGAACTAAGCCAACATGGGAATGGATAAAGGGTATGCTGTTGATAGGGAAGACTGCAATTAGTGATACAGACTGTAGGCAAGAGGGGGCTGGAGGTTATTAGAGAAAAGTGGCTAAAGAGCCAAAGTATTGGAAGTAAATAATTAGAGAGGGAAAGGTAATAGAATGGGAAGATGCTAAAAATGTATTTGGACTGCAAGCTAGGGATTGCCTTCCCTATCAAGGCTTGATATCAGAATATAGGCAAAGAGAAAGAAATAGGGGGATCCTAATTGAAAGCCAACAATGGCAGAGTTTTCAATAGAATCTAGAAGAGCAGCTGCTGTTAAAAAAGGAATAATTAGTAGAGTATACAAAACATTGCATAATAACTATAAGAATCAATCAGGAGATTAAAAAGGATTGGGAAGAGAGAGTGGCTAAGCAATTTGCAAAGAAACAATGGGGGATATATGCATGTCTCCCAAATATGAACTAAAGCCTAGAAGATTTAGGATCTTTGCTTGGCAGTGTTTGCATAGGTGTTTTTATACCCCGATTAGACTACAAAGACATATTCCTCAGGTAGACAGCAAATGTTAGAGGTGTGATGGGGAAGAAAGAGGTAATTGGGAACATATTTTCTGGGAGTGTAATAAGCTGGCAGACTTTAAAGATTCCCTGCAGACTACTGTGTCAGAGATACTGGGTGAGCAAATTGGTGTACCTAAGGAAATTATTTTTTCTGAGCTATGATATAGAATCAGAACTGCCTACACATAGTAAGGCCTTACTGCGTCTAATTATAGTGGCTGCCAAAAAATAAACTACTAGAAAATGGAAATCAAAGTCTAAACCAACTGTTCTAGAAGTAGTGAATATAGTAACACAGATTAAAAAATGGAATTTGGATCTTCAGAAAAGGGTAGTAGAAAATTGCATAGAAAAAAATGTGAATTGTGATAACAATACATGCAGAGGAGGAACGAGGTTTAAAAGGCAGGATTTGAATGAGCTATGTAATGTTTGACTGACAATGACTGGATAGATTATAAGTGATGTATAATGTTTGCAACTAAAATTATGAAAATATGGTTTGTTTTCATTTATATAAATGCATGATTGCCTATGTTGTGTATGGTAATTTAATAAAAGTGTTTTGTTTAATTACAACAAGTAGGAAATGTCAGTTATGACATGGCAGAAACAACAGCCACATGTGTGAAGAGAACATTCTTCTGTGAAGTAGGACAAAAAAGATTAGGAATGAAATTCAAGAGCAAAATACAGAGATGAAAAGAAGAAAATGGAAGAATATCAATTAAAGCAAAACCAAAAGCAAAAAAAAAAAAAAAACTGAGCAAAAGACTGGCAGTTCAGATGAGATGTTTAATTATACCTTTTACAGATAATAGAATGATGGACAGGTTGACAGACGAGATCAGACAGGAGTCCCCGTGGACTACGATGTTTGCAGATGACATTGTGATCTGTAGTGAGAGTAGGGAACAGGTGGAGGAAACCATGGTGAGGTGGAGATATGCTCTAGAGAGAAGAGGAATGAAGGTCAGCAGGACTAAGACGGAATATATGTGTGTGAATGAGAGGAAGGATAAAGGAATGGTGAGGATGCAGGGAGTAGAGGTGGCGAAGGTGGATGAGTTTAAGTACTTGGGATCAACCGTTCAGAGTAATGGTGAGTGTAGAAGAGAGGTGAAGAAGAGAGTACAGGCAGGATGGACTGGGTGGAGAAGAGTGTCAGGAGTAATTTGTGACAGACAAGT
The DNA here is from genome assembly GCF_019279795.1 of Protopterus annectens. Lineage (NCBI taxonomy): Eukaryota > Metazoa > Chordata > Ceratodontiformes > Protopteridae > Protopterus > Protopterus annectens. Next base: position 1,246,924,409 of record NC_056731.1, read on the forward strand.
ACCAGTAAGAGTGAAAGGGAAGATCTACAAGAGGGTAGTGAGACCAGCTATGTTATACGGGTTGGAGACAGTGGCATTAACAAGCTTGACGTGGCAGAGTTGAAGATGTTAAGATTTGCACTGGGTGTGACGGGGATGGGCAGGATTAGGAATAAGTATATTAGAGGGTCAGCCCAGGTTGGAACGTTTGGAGACAAAGCCAGAGAGGCAAGATTACGTTGGTTTGAACATGTGCTGAGGAGGGATGCAGAGTATATTGGGAAAAAGATGCTATGGATGAAGCTGCCAGGTAACAGGAAAAGAGGAAGGCCTAAGATAAGGTTTATGGATGTGGTGAGAGAGGATATGCAGGTGGTTGGTGTGACAGAGCAAGATGCAGAGGACAGGGGGAAATGGAAACAGTTGATCTGCTGTGGCGACCCCTAACGGGAGCAGCTGAAAGAAGAAGAAGACAGATAATAGAGTAACAATTTGATACATATATACATACATACAAATATTTTAAGCATGGGCATTAATGCCCTTCTAGCTTGCCAGTATACCAAAACTCTTGTTCCCATAATAAGTGTCCAGGCTGTTCTTAAAAATATCAAAACTAAATGTAATTTGGTAGTTTGTTCCATCCATTAGCTACTCTGTCAGAGAACCATTTAGTACACTTCTCATTCCTATAGAATCTTTTTTTTTTAATTTCTCCAAATCTTTTGGGTTTCTAATACCATGATGGGAATGTATCCCATACCTAAGTCAAAGTATGATTACATTTCATGAAATTAGTATCATTTTATTCTTTGATGTCAGCAAAAAGTGCTCCTGACAGCACCCACAATGTGCCCAGTACTGACTCCTTCTGCAATCCGTATGGAGTTGCATGTATTGATAGTATATCTAAATATGATCGTAGACTCTATTTTTATAAGACCCATTGCTTTTACTACTGTTGGAACTCTCTGGGTATCTTTCTTCCACACTGTTCTCATTTCTGTTTGCAAATCCTGATATTTTATGACTTTGTGTCTCTCTCTGTTCGCAGGACACTGTAGTCACTGATGTGGCAATTTCAATGATCAATGCCTCTTTTGTCTTCTTTTCTTGGATAGCTATATCTGGTTTTCTAGCATCTATCTTTTGAACATTGATGATCCCATGTGATGTAGACTTCATCATTTTCTATGATGCTTTGTTGCTTATGTTTCCACTGTTTTTCAGTCACTTCAGTACCATAATGTTTACATAATCCCCAGTGCAACAGTCCCGCCACATTATTATGCCTTTCGGTATACAGTCCTGCCATTAGTATGTCACAACCTGCAATGAGGTGTGCAACTGTTTCCAATTCTGTTTTTTAAAAAAAACTGCATTTGTCTGTTTCTCCCACATGTTCAATGGACTTTGCATACCACCGTGTATGTAGCCCATGTTCTTGTGCCCCCAATATTAACCTTTCATCTCTTGGTTTGAATTCACCTCTCTTTAAGCATTCCTGCATTCATTCCTGATCAACATGAGGTTCTTCCAGAAGTTTTCTGTACTTGCAACTATGTTTATGCATTTTCCACATCTCTTGCCATTTCATCCGGTCCTTCACCTTATATTCTTTCTTTTGTTTTTTTTTGGCACATTCAGTTGCTGCCTGTTTTTTATCCACTTGTGGCTTGATTTCCATTCCTGATTGATGCCAATATGCTTCTGCTAGCCTAAACAGGGAAGTCATCTTAGATTTATTCTCCTTGTGTTTCAAAACTTTCACTACATTTGGGTCTTGTGAGGTCAGTAGATATGTGTGGAGTCCCACGATTGCAGATCTGTACATGTAATCAATTTCAAGCAGGCTCATCCCGCCTTTGGAATGGGGAATATATAATCTTGGTATGCAGTGATTTTATAATCAATAAATTGCTTATTTTGTACTTTTCCTTTATATTTATCTGTGTATCTTTTTTAAGTTTTTCTGCCTATGCTGAGATTTTTAGTTTATTTGTGATAGTGCATGACAGATCCTGATATGTTCTAATACTGCACATCGCTTTTATCATGTCTATCTTTCTAAGTATTTTCATTGATCTGTTCCCTCTTCTATACCCTTCTAACAGTGACACTTCTTGTCTTAGTTGCTTTATAGTTTTCTCTATTAGAAACTTCTATGATGGCATTCAATTTCTCCCCTTTTGTTCCCTCACTACCCTATGTTCTTGTGGTAGAACTTTATCAGTTATTAATTTAGCTGCACAGTAATATATCCTGTTTACTTCTGTTATATCCTGTGGATCTGTATGGGCAGTCCTAATAATTGTGTTCATTTGTTTTACCAAATTTCTGACTTTATGGGTTTTATTGACCTTCTGCAGTCGACTTCTTTTATTGATCTTAATATGTCTATCTATCTCTATTAAGTCAAGCAACTCTTCTCTTAGCTTGTTTTCTTCTAAAATGAGAACACATTTTTTGTTTTCCATTTCCTACGGCATTCTATAGAAAGTTCTATTGCATCTTCCTGTGGCACATTCTCTTCAATTTCATCCTGTGCCATCCTTTGCTCTTTCATATGAGAACTCACTGGCCTATCACTCCTCAACATTAACTGTGTCAGAGTTTCCACAGTTTCCTGTTTCTTCTCTTGTCGTCCAGCTTCAAGTGAATGTTTGTAATCATTTCCTGTGGAAGGCTCCAAAATATCTTCATATGGCACCTGACCAATTGTTTCCCATTCTACTGATTTCCTCTTAATTTGGAGTTCCATTGCTCTATTATTTTGTGGTGCTTTCTGAATTAGATTTTCTACACTGAATCCTTCACTTTGGGGGTACTCTATAACTTCAGTTTCTATTTCTTTAACTCCTCCATTAATGATCTCCTTTTCTACTTTTCCTCAGTGTCTCATTTTTTGTATTGTAAAGTTTTTCATGTCTGGATTCCTTTGCCTGTATTTTACTTTTTGTATTGATTAGTTTTGCTTTCTCCTTTGCATAGATATTACACCATATTAACTCTCTTTTTCTTTCCCATGTCAATATTTCTTCTTCAGATGTCTCCTGACCTTCCTGTTTCTCCTTACTTTGGGGGCTCATTCCATCATGCTGTGATGCAACCTGTGTTAGACCTTTTACACCAAATCCTTCACTTCACAGGCACTCCATAACTTAAACTTCTATTTTTTTTTTACTTCTACTTTAGTAATCTGTTTTTCTACATTCCCTCTTTGACATATTTTTTTATTGTGAAATTTTCCATGTCTGGATGCCTTTGCCTGTATTTCTCTTCGAATATCTTTGGGGCTGCCTTTTTTATGTTGATTAATCTGGCTTTCACCTCTGTATAAATATTGCACCATATCAAATTTGTCTTTCTTTCCCTTGTCCATATTTCTTTTTTATACTTTTCAAAAATATCTAGGTTTTCTTATTTATATTTTCATACTTCCTTAGATGCTTCTTTTTCCAAACAGATCAAAGTTTCTTGGTCTATATACTGTTTTTTAAAAATCTATTGTATTAATGACCACAAATTTTTGTTTGAAGCTTTTGACAGTTTTTCTTGCGGAAGTATTTTTCTTTCCTCTAATTTCTCTCTTAATCTTTTGTATATCTAGTGTCTGGAAATTCTAGGCTTTTTGCATAATAGTAACAATACATAATTTCTTTCTTACCCTCAATATTCCACGCTATTGTCTTTATGGCTTTTCTTTGGCCATCAGTTTTTGTGATTTTTGTGGACTGCTACTTCTTTCTACAACAGGGGAGCCATCCTTTCACTGATGCTGGCCTGGCCCCATTGTAGGACTGCTTCAATATTTTGAGGATTCTACACTGTCATTTTTCCAGTCCTGGCACCAGTGCGCCTACCAGGATCGGGCACTTCTTGTTCACCCAGCTATCTTTTTTTAATTTTTGACCTACTTCTGTCCATGATATATGCTATATAAATACAGTCTCTATATCAGTGTCACCTTGGTGAGAGTTTGTAGAAAACAGGGTCCACCTCATGAAGGTACTCACCATGACTTGAGGATGAATTCAATTTCAGCACTACTACTCTCCTCTGCTTGCTGACCTTTCATCTTTCCATTCTGAATATTTTGCATAGGTTGTCTGATGATTCTCAAGTACTTTTTGATAACCCCAAACATTCCCAGAAGTAGTTGTCTCTAAATGCCTTATATACTCAAATAAGATTTCCTCTTAGATATCTGTAAGAAACACTGTACAAGTTCCGATATTTTATTCTTTCATAATAACTTAAATTTTCACATCCATGGATGCCCTTGGTATATTTCCACTGTACTCTTTCCAGTTTATTCATGGCTTAGATACAAAACAATAGTGATGTGAATGGACATAGAAACATGAAAAAGCAAAGCTTTTGAATGAGTACTTTATCTCAGGATTCAAAAATGCAGAAATGGATGATTCATAAGGTCTGAGCACTACTGAAAACCATAGTAAATGGCTTGGCATCTATCCTTTCACAGATTGCTCCAGAGGAGTCTGTAGGAGATGCAAAAGATATAGAGGGTTTTTGGTTCTCAGGGTAATTAGGAAGCTCATAACTGAGCAGTTTTTAGTGATGAACATCTTCAGTTTTAACAAGCAGGATTAGGCATTGAACAATTATATACTGAAAATCACAATGCATGTAGTATGGGTCTAATGACATTGAGTAGAAAGGGAAGATGACTTCCCTAAAGAAGAAGAGATGCCATTAGTAATCAGTTGGATGAGTTAATAGATTTTTCTAATGAATGAAAATACATGGTGGCTGAAAGAGAGTTAATTAATGTTGAAAGTACCAAGGTCTCTAATAATAGTGTTTGTTTTAATGGGGTGTCATTTATGTGGTAGAGGTTTGAGAGTTCCACTTTTACAAACTACATGATGCTACATTTTTAGGCACTTAGAGTTAGAACATGGTCCAGACATCAAGATATTGTCAAAATTTGGCCATGTTGAAGATTCCATGTATCTGCAATAAAGATGATGATGGCTCCAAGCTTGCAGTCATACATGAACATGTATAGCCCGCAACCTGTAATGAAAGACCTGATGCAGAGACTCAGTTGCCAAATAGAAGTAGTTTCTAAACCGAGCCCTGTGGTACATCACTGATTAAAAGTTTCTTGGTGGATAGTGCCATTAATTATAATAGAATGTTGTCTATCAGTGCATCAGCTGGCAATGCAGTGGGTAATATAGATATTTATAATGTGTTTGACTAAAGCGAGTTCTGGGCATGGAGTTACAAATTGGTTAGGGTGGAAATTATGGTCCAGGTTAGGGTCTATGGACTAGTGGTTTCCCATATGACTTTTATGAGGTCCATGGTGATGTGTTATATTACCGTTATATTACAGTGCAAACAGTGCTGTCAAGGTTGACAGGTTTGTAGCTGCCAGTTCCCATGGTCAGGCCTCTCTTATGTAGGGGAAACATTGCAAATGATCTCCAGGTTTATGGTACAGATCTAGTGACACAAAGATGGTTCAATAATTTAAGAAGGCTGTCTGATGGTGTGTTTCATACACACTGACCAGAAAAAAAGCCAAGTATGTTATATGGGCCCACAGGTCTTGTGCTCTACTCTTGGTAAGTGCTTTTAGCATGTGTTCAGAGATAATTATGGCGGGATATAGACTGAGTGATTTTTATTAGGAAGTTTGGCAGTGCAGAAAAAAGAAGTTACAACTCAATTTATCTGCAAATATGTTGACTATATCCTAGGATTAAAGTGAACAACACCATAACAGATAAGTTTGGTGTAATGTGGGTTATTATTTCTGAGATTATTTACAAAATTAAAGTGTCTTTTAGTTATCCTTACTGGTAGACAGTTTTTATTTCATAAGTAGTTCTGCGGGATTTGATTTTGCTCCTGAGTTCTTATAATCTGTTGATGGTAATTATAACATGCTGAATATTTGTTCTGTTCTTTATCTCTGTGACTGTTTTTCTTTTATTGTAGAGTTTGTTTATAGTTTAGTTCAGGGCTGTGAAGTTTGTTTGTAAACTTGGCATTGTGTTTCTGCCAAACAGAAGCTTGAGTGACTATATAAGAGTTGAAGTAGGAAGATAAACTCTGGGTAAATGTGATATCATTTGCTATAGTGTCATGGGGGTAGAGAACCACTGATCCATCTCAAGTGATTAATAAGCATGGGCAGAAGCCCATAAAGATAGATGTATTGTTTGTTGACCTCCACTATGGCAGTATGATAAATAAAACAGAGCAGTGGTCTGATTTCCCAACTAAGGGTATGACAATAGGCGAGGAGCAGACATATTGTATAGACAATATCAATTATGTGTGCACCCTATTGTAGAGGTACTATTTGAATGAGAGAGCTTTGCATTAAGGAATTCAAGAAGCATTTAACATATTCATTTGTAGATGAGTAGGTGATCCAGTTTATAGAAGGATATTTAAATTCCTGAGGAAGATTGCATTTAAGGTAATGGAGATGCACTTTAAAATATGTTTCCTGATTTGCATGTGTCATGGATGGTGTTCTGCATTTTTCCATGGTGGGGTATCAGGTCTTGTTAACTGATATTATGATATAAAGGAGTTTAAGCTCATTGCCTTGTTGGATTAGAGATGGAAATGTTCAAGACAATGACAGATACTTCACCTTAAGCATTACTGTCATCTGCACATTAGATGATAAATGGGTGATAAGCAGGTAAGCCAGATAAGGAGGGGGTGATGTTTTTGTTCAGGAACTATATTTCAGTAACAACACAGACATTTATGTTTTCTAGAGTTATGGAGATTTTGAGAGAAGGCATTTTCTTATTTAGGCTTCTGGCACTAAGCAGCGCTGCACTGATATTTGCTAAATTTGAATTAGCGTTTACTAGGTTGGTAGGCTGAGTAGATTGACATTGTCAAAAAAAGGGACTATACGAGTTGATAAAGTTTCAGCTAGTTTGTGAACATTCTTATGAGCTAGGTGCTGGCCTTTTTAGTGAAAAAGGCTGGCATGTCTTCAGTGTCCCTTCAGGGTGATACTCTTTGGGCCTGTTCAGAATGACGTCTAGAAGCTGGTCAATTAATATAGTAATAATTCTTGTTTAGAAAGGAAGTATCAGTTGGAGAGCTGACTGTGTGCATACCCTGACATTAATTTTATACCCGCCATTTTGAAATCTGTTAGATGTGCAAGCACTGTTGAACCACACTTCATTTGTGGTCCACTTGTTAAGGTTATTAGGAATGAGCTTTTTATACCTCTGTGCTATAATGTAACATTCAGTTAAAAATGTTGTGTTTTGGCAGATTGGGAAAAATCTATTATTAGTATTATTTATAAGTAAGAAGATGTTAACTACATACCATTACGTCTAGTATCTATCATGAACAAATGTTTTGAAAACTGTATCTCAAATGAGTTGTTTGCACAGAATGTTTATAACAAAAATATTATCTCCTACCATGATTTCTTAGGAAAGGTTATTCTACATTGATAGGGTCTGAGCAGTATAAATGATGACCTGAGGAACTTAACTTACACACTAATTATTTGTATACTTGCAGTTGATCATTGCACTGATGATTGAGTGGCTTAAGTGTGGGATGTTATTGTCATGGTGAGTTTCACTTCAGTGTATTGTATTGTGTGAGACAGTAGTGCTCTTTTCAGAGTTTTTCTTTTTTTTAACTGTGGTGTGACTGTGGAGTTGGTATATGTAATTTTGGGGATGCAGGGGCTTTGCCCCAGTGCAACTACATATTATTTTGTGTTTTTTGAGGATTTTAATTTCATCATTTTCAGTATTTCATTTCCAATAAATGCTGACCATAGAAAACATTGTCAATGACTTGTAGGTAAACCCTTCTCATTCTCTGTGATGGTAGGATACTGTTAAACTAGATTCTCTCTAGCCTAGTTTGCTCCATCATGTCCCTTTCCCTATAGTCTAGGACAGTATATAACAAGCCATTTCAAATCAACCCGAACAACAACCACAACATATTCATAACCAGGTGAAGGAACTTATGAGCCTTAGTGAGATGGTAGATTCAAGCTCCTGAGGGGCAGCTGACTGTTACTTTGTCTTTTCTCAGCCTTGTGAGTGGTCCTTTGAGATGCTTTCCTGTTGATTAACTATTACCAGCACATCACCATGACAACTGGAATGTTCTTGTAGCACAAAGGGTTTGGCCTGACCACTCTTTTAATCTTACTGTAGTCGTGGTGGAATACATTATATGTGGCAGTGAATGGGTGTTATTGTGCTGTTAAGGTCTGACAGCAATGCCTAACAATCATTTTGTGTTTTCTGGAAGTGATCTTTGGAGTATCTCAGCACAGGAGGGTTTTATCTTTGTTCTGCAGCATGCAGGCATAGGGTTAGTATGGGTAGCATGCTATATCAGAAGTTTCTTCTACTCATAATAAGACTTTGTACTTCTCACTGTGAACTCATTCTCTGGTAATAGCAAATGGATGTCAGTAAGCATATGGCAGTTTTACATACTGCCTCAAGGTACCTAGTGCTATAAGGCTGGCAATAGATGGGGCTTCTGGTTTATGTAGACATGCAGGGAGAGATACATTATGTGAAGTTATGAAACCTGATGACACTTGGTCTATCTGAGAGGGAGGGTGCCACTGTAGGATATATAAACAGATAGTAAAACAGAGCAAATAGTGCAAAAGCAGTGTAACATGCTGCAATATAGTACAAGGTAGTAGCACTATAATATAAAGGGGACAGAGAAAGCACTTACAGGACCGAGCAAAACAATGCAGCTCTGTAAGCATAGCGCAATACAGTACGGTATAATTTGGAATGCTGTACAGTATAGTACAATACAATACAACAGCATTACAAAGGCTGTACAATATAGCTTAAATGCAGCACAATGTGATATGGAGCAATACAGTAATATTTAATATAATTCAACGCAATGCAACCCAGAACAGGCCAATCCAGTACAGCACAATGTAGTCCAATATTATACAAATCTACAGAACAGTAGATATGGATACTGCAGCACAATAAACCAATGGTACTCAAAGTGTCCAAAGCATAAGATTATGGAGGAGCAGGTAGGAATATTACAATGTAATGATCAACTACCCTGATAAATTATCATAACTGTCAATCATTTGTGTATAATAGGGCAGCAAGCATGCATAACACAATACATTAATCCAGAAGGCACAGCTACACCTGCCTCCAAGACTTTATGTCATGGTTGGTATAATAGGAAAAATGTCACGAGATTCTACAAGGTGGATAATAAAATAAGCAAAATGTTGCAAGTGACATTAAGAACGATAAGCAAGGGATACTGCAGCATAGTACTCAAGGTATCTACAGCAGGACTGGATACCACCATGATAAATACAAGGCAGAAAAGTAGAAGTCATTCATCAAGGTGTGTGACACTATCAGAATAATTTTACAATATAGCAGGGAAGTAAACAACCAAACACAGAGCTTATTTACTATAGCAGGGCAGTAAACAATGAACCACAGCAAGGAAACAACATGGCAGGTAACTAACAATCCACCACAGACAGGATACAATATAGCAAGACAGCAATTAACAACAGATGAGAAATACACTGCAGAGAATAACAATTAATACTGCTAAAGTGAATATTATTAGCAGGCAGAAGGTGCCACAAACTATGGCCACACTCAGCCAAGCACTGTCAGGCACAGACAAGCACTAGTCTGTACTAGTCCAGGGAACAGATGTTGGAAAGAATAGGGCAATTACTAAAACAAGTATTTGCTACTGCCAGATGCAGTAACAGAGGTTGTGTACAGTGGTCACTCAGTGAACACTGCTTATGTCGATCTGGCTAAGCCTTTTGACAACATTCCCCATGCTAGTACTGTTAAAATATTATACAAACTTAGTGGAAACCCATTATTTTCCAATTGATTGCAAATTGTCTATCAGACAGTTTCTAAGTTGTGAAAGTTCTCAGTGCCATCTCAGAATTTAAAGTCATAATAGTTTGACTCTAGTCCAATATCTCAGAAGTATGATTGACCAAGTTTGCTAGCATTTGGTAAAAATTCTGTCACCAGCTCATGTGTTTAAATGCTACTCCTCTTCAGAAAGACACAATCAAGAGACCATGTTACTTATGTGAACAATTATCTATCATTTGATCATTATGTTTCCAGCTTACTCTGGAAATCTTTCTTACTGGTCCAGTTTATTTCCAGGGGAATGTATTCAAGATCCAGAGAAGTCATCCTGCCATGGTATTCTTCCTTTATGAGACCCACTGTTGAATACAATGCCCCCTTTTGTATATACCAATGAAAGCATATTGCTCAACTAAGGAGACCCCAAAGATACCTTACCAAGAAAATCAAATGCCTTCATTTCCTTCAACTACTCCATCAGATTATCATAACTGCCTTTATACTCAGTAATCTGCAGGCTGCTCAGAATAGTAATTAATAATGTTAAATTGAATATTGTTAGCAGACAGAAGGAGCCACAAACTATAGTCACACTCAGCCAAGCACTGTCAGACACAGACGAGCACAAGTGTGCGCAAGTACAGGAAATAGAGCTTTTTAAGCCATGGAGGACCCAATCATATTTGATTTTCTTTGCAAGCCCAGTGGCTCAACACACTAGGGACATAACTCTACACCAACAAATAAACAAGACTTCCTGAAGAGATTGGTTCTTAACTCAATGTAATCCAAGTTTATGGAATACATTACCACTGCAGTCAAAAAAGTAGTGCTTTGGCTAATCGTATGTCTAATCCTGATGACTGAATGGATGGGCACAAATTTACAGCAGGATTGCCATGTACAGCCTTGCTTGATTTCGGAGTTAAACACGAGTAAGTGTTTGAAAAGTAAGGCATACACCTTTTAGTGCTCTACTTCAAGGTATATATAGAAATCTTAAGGTCCTTTTGATCACCTGTCCAGCATTGCTCCTATATTCCTAAGTTCCTAATGAAGTGAATTCATAGCATGATTTCATTGTGTCTGTTCTCCTAGCCTGAGTTAATGCCCATCAGACAGAATCATTCCTCATTGTTCAGCCATTCATTGCTCTTATCTTCTTGGCCTTGTTGCTCAGAACTCTCTCAGATAATTGTACTGCCTTCTCCCTGCCTGACCTCCATAAATGAAGGCAGTACTAGAGCAGCAGCTAACTGGAGGCCAGCATAGTGTACAATGACAAAAGTGTCCTATAAGTCCATAACCTCTGCTGTATATCCCAGAATCATTTTTGTTTTTCCCACATCACTTAAATATTACATGATTCAACATGCAGAAGATTGAAACGCTATGATCCTTTTCTTCTTCTTTCATTCTTTCAGTGCCCATATGACAACATCTCCATGTGATCCCCGAGAAGGCCATTCCTTTCATTCTTCACCTGTAAGCTTGGCAATCACTTTCTGTACCACACTGCAAGCTTTAAAGTGTACTGCTGTCCTGCTACTTGTCCCCACCAGATACCACCAATCCAGTCTTGATATTATCAAAAAATGGGTTTACTTTGGTTACCAAGCACAATGTGATGCCTCTGATTCATATATGTTAATAAGGAAAAGTTATAATAGTACAATTATGCGTTCTATTGTTCATGAGCAGAAATGACCTATGTAAAATAATGCACATTTCTTATTCCCCAGATTAGGCCAAGTGTTTTAATATGAGCTAGATGTATGTTCATTGACATGAGGACAGTAACAGAGGTAACAAGGCTAGACCATTCACAGTGCTCTATCCCTTCTTCCCTAAAAGGGGATACACACTGAAATATGGGAATTACCTGAACTGATCATGTCTCAGATCTTTGAGTCTTAACCTATCATACAAATTCTTCCAAATCTAGTGAGACAGTGGTTCATCCTTTACTGCAAAAGAAAAACAAGAAACTACACATCCTCTAACCCCAGGTCTCTTTAATCCCATCTACAGTTTATACTCAAGTAACTCTGTGTGCATTCCATTCCGAGCCATTACTACTATCTCAGTCAAGTAGTATTTCTTTACACTTAACTCAGATTGACTCTTTGATAATTGCAGCTCATGTCCCACTTTTTTCTGTTCTTTCTTTTTAAAGTAACCCATTAGACATTTCAACTTAAAATATGGTTTCTCTATATTATATTATATTATATTATATTATATTATATTATATTATATTATATTATATTATATTATATTATATTATATTATATTATATTATGTTACTTCCTCCTGTCCTCCATGTTGTACAGACCCAGATTTAAGAGTCCTTCTTTACTCACCTAATATTTGAACTCTTGAATGTTTGATAATTTGGCTTCATGTTTTCAACCAGTCAGATTTTCCTATTAAAAAAATCCTCAAAATATAGAACACATCTCTCGTGATGGCCATTATTAATGTTCTGTTCATAGAGAAAATAACATTTATCAGTCTAGACACTGCTTTTGTCTAATATCTCAGAACACTAATTTCACCCTTCAGAGCTTCTCCACACATAACTATGTAAATCATCTCTGAAGTTATTACTGCTCAAGACTTTTCTCTCCTTAGTGTTTCTCCATTATTCCAGCCAGGTGGTAAGTTTTCTGTGTACTCTCCTTAGCAGTGTGTAAGGGGATTGCATGTTAAAGCAGTTAGCAGTGCTGTGATCCTAGCACATGGACACCCAGAAGTTGACTCTTGCAACTGACCTCACCACCCTGTTGTAAGTAACCTCAAGTTTGTGAACTATAGGTGGAAAAATGTGAGGAGGATGACACCCTATAGAAAACAAATGAGAGGTATGGGTGCAGCAACAGTCAGGTTGGTGTCATCTGTAGGTAAGCTTTTTATACATAAAGGAATCAGTATGTTCCATATCACCTTGCAAATAGCAGACTGAACGTATACCACAAACTCATATTCTGACCCAGCTACAAACCAAGAAACCTTAGATGTAAAACTACTTCAGCAGGGAAATCTTCCTCACTAGTAACATTAAGCATTACTGTGAAGTCAACTAGAAAACTTTTCCACAAAACAAGACCATTACTTTTGCTACTGTTTAGAATGAGATTTCTTCTCATTTCTCAGTACACTGAGCTCTTTCCCAGAGCTGTTTAACTTTACTAAAAAAGTGTGAACAATTAAACCAAATAACATGTATCAGCCACTGCTGAAAACAAAATGGGTGTACAGTATTTTACAGTATGATTTTGGAAATGTTAAGCATGTTAACAATTAGAAAGATGAATATAAATTTCTGAGGGACTCTAGACTATGGCCATAGAATCAGAGATGCCTGTTTTTCAATGCATTTCCTATGATCTGCTCTAGAGTTGGTAGCTTAAACCAAAACTTATGGAATATGAGAATAAAGTGTAGCCCCCAGTTTGTAATAGAAACTTACATGTATTTTGATTGTTATGACATCTGATGACCATTTATTTAACCCATCAAATTTTCTTATTTCACAAATCATTGCAAAAACTGCTGCTCTAACTTTATTAATGGCATATTTACTTGTGTTCATCCTTCATAACAGATGCCTTGAGGCTGCCCCATGAGTTCTTGAATGTTGCTACTATAATTGGTTGTACTGTTACCTCAGAGGGAGTATGCAAATCATGCACTACCTTTTCAAAGAAACAGTGCCTTGTCATGTCTCCAGAAACTACCCAGCTTCTGTTAGGTATTTGTATATTTAAATGATAGTAGCTTTTTGTAATCTGTATACTTTTCAACCAGCAGGCATTGGAAATAGATGCAGTGTCTCTTGAAAAGTAAGTAACACCCATCTAAAAATCTGAACATCTAATCAGCATAAAATTTGAATACCCAATAGCACATAACTGTCCACTTCCAGCAAAAATGTCAGATACTGTAAAAGCACATATAAAAAAAAACAAGAGTGCTAAAAAGATAGAAAAATATAAACACATTATCAAAGAGGCAGTGTGATATCTGTAGACTATAATGAAATGTCTTACAAAATTCTTTTTTTTTCACTTACAGTTTTTTATTTGTTTTCCAATTTTATCACAATTTTAAGAAAGAAGTATTGATTGACACATTAGAGATGTCATGGAAACATATTTACATACAGTTAATAGAAATAGAAACTAACAATAACTTAATATTTACTATTATAACATCAGAACTTAACTATTTACAAAGGTGTCTAATCAGTTCAAGTGAATACTCATTTCTAATATATATTTACATAATTTCATATTGAGATATTGTCCAGTTTCTCCAGGGTTTCTATTACAATCTACCAAGTGTTGATGTATGATGTTGGTATGTTGGTTTTGTTCTTTAGTGTTTTGATGTCTATTTGACCAACAGTCAGTGCAAGATGTTTAAATTTGTTGAAAGAAGGAGAAGAATTATTTTTCCAGTTTATGGTGGTTATCTTTCTGGCAATGGATAGCAAAGTCCAAGGTATTGATACTTTTTCTTAGGCAAACACATTAGTATAGGAAAGTTAAACAATACCATTGATTTTGTTAAATTGAAATTATCATTAAATATTGTTTGAAAAAAATAGTTTAGAATAATCCAATAAGTTTTAATTTAATACAATCATAAAAAACATGCTCCCAGGTCTTACAAAATTCTGACACACAAGGTTATTTATTTTTGTTTTCACAAAAGGGAGCTAAAAGATGTGTATCTTTTTTCTTTAAATAATTGGTAACACTAGCACGTTGGTCAGGTATTGTAGTTTTCTGTGTTTAAGACAGCTTCAAAAATTGCATGTGATGAAGTGTAAATTAAGCCTGAAAATAAGAGCATACCTCCAAAACAGGTATCTTTTCCTTTTGTTATGAGGGCAAATACTCTTGAACTAATCAGAGCAGTGGATTAAGGAACCTCCACCATTGCAAGAGTTCAAGAGTCCCTCACCTCTATTGTCTAGCTTTCTTTTTTAGTTTTTATCTCATCAATTTTCCATCTCATTAGTTTTTATCATATCAATTTTTCCATTAAATGTTTATTTTTAATTGTTACATGCAAAGGAAGATATTGTTTGCCTTCATGTGCCATGTGTTTCTAACTAGTGTTACTGCATCATGATTAGGGTTATTGGCATAAATAAAGCTGAATTGAATTTGATGTCTGTTTGTTATTGTCTCTAGAGACAGTCTATAGTTTTCATATTTCATTTTTGTGTGGCTCTTAATACCATCTGGAGCACCTCTCATGCTATGCATTCATCTAATGAAGTAAGTTTGCAGTAACAAACATGAAGCATTAACAAAATATATTAACAACTGATGGCACATTCTGTGGTATGCCTATCCCTGGTGTCCACTGGTATGAATCAGAAATGTGCCAAGTTGATAGTAAATTAGTATGCTCTAAAGAGATTGGCAAACATCTGTATAATGGTTCAGGATTATTAGGAGTAATGACCCTTGTAATGACCCTTATGGCTTCATCATTTTGCTTATAACCTGAAACTGAACAGGACAGTGAGAAAGCACTCTATTATTTTTTTTATTAAGTCTGGGCAATAACTATATGATGTTCTGACTGAGGATTAAGCATGGATATTCTGTAACTAGGTAAGTGCTCCACAGCAACCAACATAGACTGTTTCTCAGATGAGCTAAGGATAATTCTTTAACTGTAAATTGTTGAAGCTTACCATTGGATTATGACAATGTCACTGCTACATCTGTAATAAAACCTAGAGTGAAGTGTGATTGTACAGAGACAAACATTTGTAGCCTTTTTGTGCTGACCAAAGTGAACACACTAACAACTACCCCTTTGATAATAGTGTCAAAAGTTTATACTCTATTACAAATGTAGCTCAAGCAAAAAGTTTAGAAACAAAGGAGAGCATACTTACTCCCAGTTTGTTCGGTCCATTATAAAAACACTGTTGTACTGATAAAGCACTGCTAGAAGAGGAAAGACGAATAACTTTAACAAGCTTTTAGTCAGGACAATTATATGGGAGTAGTGAACAACCAAGCTTTAAACTGATCAGTCTTGTTAGGATGACTACCTAATGTGGGTAGGATCATTCTGATAGGTGAAACAGTGGGGTGAGGATATGTAACATGTATTTCCTTCAGGGGTATGAAAAGTTAAAATATTGTTTCTCTGATTTCACTTCAGTGATATCAATAAAAAATATCAAATAAAGCACTAATAAAATAAGTAACAAAGGGCCACAGCTCCAAAGGCAAACCAAAACTTCAATATGTGAGCCCTTTTGTTCTTGGTCTGAAGAAGTTCATTTGATTTGAGTGAACGAAAGTGCTCACATATTAAAGTTTTGGTTTGCCTTTGGACCTGTGGCCCTTTATTACTTATTTTATAAAAAAACATGATAGAAGAGCAGATAAAATATTAAAGCTTATATATTATTTGCACAACTTTTAGTTAGAAGACCAGCAAGAATAGTGCTATTAGAACATGTAAAACTTTATTAGGCAAATAGGTGGAAATGAGTATGAAAGAAATGATTATACATCCGAAGACAGTTTAATTTTTGTAGCCTGATTCACTTTTTGATGTATCACATTTCCCAGTGACATTTTTTGCAGGATGTGTTTCCTTGAATTGATTTTGTGGGAAATTTGAGGATGTATGTCACAGTATACTTGCCATAATTTTAAACTTTGCTTTGTTAACTATTTTTTTTTCTTGAGTTTTTTTGTGTGTGTGTGTGTGTGTGTGTGTGTGTGTGTGTGTGTGTGTGTGTGTGTGTGTGTGTGTGCACATGCGTGCGTGCGTGTGTGTGTGTATGTGTTAGTTCAATTATTCGTTTTGCCTTATGTTACTTTAACACTATTTATGAAAGTATGTCTCAAGTCTAGGTTATTTAAGGTCCTTTTTGTCATTCTTACCTATACCAAGCATCTATCTTTCATCACTACTTGATTCCTAGAATCTCAGACTTTTACTTACATTCATGTTATGGTATGCCTTCCCTGGTGATCACTGATAGTATACCTCATGGTGTCATACAGCATAGCCCAAGCCCAGGGCTAAAGGTTAGAGCTAAGCAGGAAGGCATGTGTCACTGGTGCAGACACGGAAGGGTATTTATATATCCTAAGTCCCAAAACTCTTTGTAAGCTGTCAGGTACAGTAGTAATATTTGCTGTTGTCACCCACACATTCTTCGGCCTCCTACAGCATATTTTGCCTGGTGTGCACATGACTGACAGAGCTACAGGTAGAATTTGTTACTGTGATAGCAGACATCTCTGTGTATCAGGACAGGAAAGACCCTGGATGTCTCCCTCTCCCTATATAATGGGTAAGCCAACAATACCTCTTGTCACCCCCAATGATCTGTTTTATAGCCTGGCTGCTAATCAGTTCTAGGTCACAGAGGTTACTGATAGGGATTTAACTCTTTGTCTCACTGTGACATGCAGATTTCTCAAGTGTTTCATCCTCAGTGAAGTAGCATTTAGGGTTAAAAATATCTTTACCTTTCATTATACAATAGTCTAAATTTCAACCTAAAATAATGGAAGTTTTAGAGACATAGAGTGATTGTTAACTGGCAATTAATTTGGCAAACAGATATCATTCTGTGAAGTAAAAGAGAAGCAGTAATTTGCCAGGTTCATAGTAGCAGAGTGCCATCTCTTTCCATAGCTTCGTAGGTTCATAGGTGTGTACTAGGCTAATGGTCCTGGGGCCTTTACAAGCCTAGCCATAGGATTACCCTGGCATTGTGATCTTAGTTCCCAGTGCCTCTGTTGAGTAGAGCCATTGGAGTGATCCCTGGGGTGAATTTTCTATTTCCCATCCACTCATCAAGATTTCTCTTGATGAGGGTCAGTGAGGTGCTCTGATTGGCATGTATGGGAAGTGTCTATATTACAAGATCGAATGCTTAGGTGATTGAACACCTAAGCATTGAACTTGTAATTTCCAATCCAAAAACATTGAATGGCACAGGAAAACATGTTGGTTGGCCACGGAAAAAAAAATAACTTTACACCCAAACTCAGTGGGGGGCTTTGTATCCCACATCCACAGACATGAGGGCTGTGCCCCCCACACCCCCTTAACTAAATATAACAACTCCAAGATCAATCTACAGTAGACAAAACAGCAAAATCCAGTGAACTGCCAAGGGAAATCTTTTCCTGTGTTAAATTGGTTGTTTGCTGTTTTTTCCTTTCGATATTACAAGTTGGATGTTTAGGTGTTCGATCACCTGTGCATTCAATCTTGGAATATAAACCCTATGGGAAGTCTATTCCATAGCATGGGCAGTCTCTGGGTTATGAATCTGTCCCTCCAGTATGTTCTGTTGATTGTGGTAATGAGGTTGAGGTCTCTGGAGTGTGTGGTACAGAGGGATTGGGATTTCTTTAGATGTAGCATTTCTAACGGAGCTGGGTCAGACATGGCTTTGTAAGTCAAGCAGAGATCGCCTCTAAGTAGGTGATATGAGACAAAGAATAGGTGGAGTTTTTTGAGTCTGTCCATATAGGACAAGTATTTAAGGCCTAGGATCCTCTTCGTGAGGTACTTTTGCTGCCTATCCAATTGTTGCAGGTGTCTAGTGAGGTACATGCCAAATGGGGCATTGTACTCGATGATTGGCCTAATGCAAAACCCTTAGTAATGAGATGTGCCACATAGAAGGACTTTCTGACCACAGTGGCAAGATGGTGATGGTCTTCAGTTGGTATAACTGGTTTTCACAGCTTGTGTGTTATCTTACTCAAGGATCACTTGCATCAAATTTGACCTGTTAGTAACAGCCTGCATTTAATTGCTGGAACCTGTGTTCTGAGAGTCTGCCTTCCAGACTATCTGCAAATATACAGAACTGAGTATATTTTTATTGGTTATAGAGTTTGTTAATTGTTGCTTATATCTCTGCTGAAACTGTTGTCTCCCTGTTCTGAGAGACTGATCTGCAAATATACAGAGCTGAGTATATATTTTTTTTGGTTTAAGAGTTTGCACTGTTACTTGTTGCTTAGATCTCTGTTGAAACTGTTTTGTCCCACCCACCCTATTTTTGGTTTGTAGTTTAAATATGGTGGCTTTTGCAGTTGCCCACCCCACTGTAGATTTGATCTGGGACACTCTCCCCATTTCCATCTCTTTACCACATTCTACCTAATAAACTCTTTCTGCACTTGCGTTTAGTCCTTTTTAATTTATTTGCATTTTTTAAACTGTGTTTGGTCTAATATTGCTACAGACTCAAGTGTGCTAGCTTGCACTGCATGTGAATTGTTTTTACTACTGTTTTTGCTACTTTTCTGTAAAAAAAAAAAAAAAACTGTAAGCCTGTTTCCTTCCTTTCCTGTAACTAGTGTTCCAGATAGAGATTTGCTGTATCCAGGACTCTATGTAAGCTTCTGAGTGCCCCCAAGCCTTTCTGTGTTGGAGGGAAGCCTTCTAGTTTATCAGTGGGAGTGGGAGTGGTAAGCACTAGGTAACCTGTCTACCACATAAGGAGTGGGTCTGGCCCAGAAATTGTAGTTACTGACCGTTTGGGCAATCTCTTCCATCTCTCTCAACTTTCTGATTTGAAAGCCTGAACTTGTTTCTGTCCTGTAACTCGTCTAGTGCAGATACAGACTCTTAGTTTTAGCACTTAAATTTGCTTATTCATGCTCAGCACTTGTTCAGAACTTGTAAGCACTAAATAAGCTACTAACTACTATAGCACTCAACCTTCCTCATTACCTAGAGGAAAACAGTTTTTGTACTTACTTTTCTCACTTGCTTAGATGCTTAGAGAAAAACAGCTCTTGTACTCACTTTCCTCACTTATCTAGAGGAAAATAGTTTTTTATTCAGGCATGTCCAAGGGTCAGCTCCCAGTGTTCTCTCCTGTCTATCTGATGAATCTGGGCATCTTGAGGCAATGTAGAAATTGCCTCATGTACACAAACAACCCTCTCCTCCTACCACCCAACACTACAACCTGTGAGAGATGCACTTATCTAGCCAAAGTGGAGGTAAAGCTCTCTCCAACAAAGACTGAACTTGACAGTCATGAGGAGAAGGTAAACATTTGCACCATACCACACTCATCACATAGTCTCACTAAATCTACACCACCAAAATCCACACATAGTAACACAAAACCATTTGCAGAGGCTCTCAATAATAATCTGTCTAAGCAACAGAGACCTCCAAAGCAGAAACGCAAGCAACCTCCACCCCCCAACACAACCCAAATGACACTTAGCCCACAGACTCAGTGTGCAACTCAACCACAGCCAATAAGGCAAAACAACATACCCAACACACTAGTCATAGGTGACTCTATAGTCAGGCACACTGATGTTCCACTCACCAGGCTAAACAAGGAGAAGGTTACTGTCAACTGCCTGTCAGGTGCTAGGATCTGCCACATAGCCCACACATTCAGGTCACTCCACAACAAGTACAAATATGACTCTGTCATTGTCCATGTTGGTGTGAATGACCTGAGATGTACCTCCCTGGACTACATGAAAAGAGACATGGAAGAGTTTGCCGATCTTGTAGCCCAGGCAGGTATGACCCTAGCCCTGAGTAGCATTCTGCCATCACTCAGAATGATACTGCAGTACAAGGACAAAATGATTGACTTCAACAATTGGCTAAGCTTCTGGTGTCATTCTAAGGGGATCCAGTATCTGTCTGCTTAGGATGACATGGTCGACAGACCACGATGCTTTGCCACAGATAGCCTGCACCTGTCGCCGCTGGGATTCTGGATACTGGCTAAGGCTCTTGCTGCTCCTATAGTGCCTTTTTAAGGCAAGGTTCAAATAACAAATTCACCATCGCAACAGGAACAGGCAAGCAAAAACTGAGGGTAATGACACTCAATGCTAGAAGTCTAAATCACAAAATGCACTCACTCGAGGCACTCCTTAAAATGGAAAACATCGATATCTGTGCAGTGACTGAGACCTGATTCAAGGCTCCAGAGAACACCCATGCACTACCAGGCTATAACTCATACCACATTTTTTGGCCATGTAACCTGGACCGAAACACCAAAGGTGGAGATGTGTCCATATTCATTAAGGATATCCACACCTTCAGGCTAGTTGCTCAGCATAATGCATCCAAGGTTATCCAAGTGCAACTAACTCTGGGGAAAACTGCAATCCAAATTGTAGCTTGCTACAGATCCACCACCATGTCCCAGGATTCCCAATCCTCTTTTCTTGATGTACTGGAAAATATTAAGGTTCAACCAAACACCCTAATAATGGGTGTCTTCAACTACTCCACCATTAACTGGGAAAACTACTCATGTACCAACTCCTTAGCTCAACGCTTTCTGGAATTCATAAACTCCAATGCCCTGGTTCAACTTATCCACACCCCCGCCAGGGGCAACAATATCCTAGACCTAGTCATTACCAACATGAAGTCAACTCCTCATTGGTCCGATCCGACCATAAGCTAATCACCCTTGATATCCACATCCCGCCCCTACCCCTATTAAGGAAACCACGGTAAACAATTTCTCTAAAGCCAACTTCATGCTTCTTAAGACAGAAGTGGTGAACTTCATGACACCCATGCAGATGGACAATACAGTTACAACTGCTGAATCCTACACAAATCCACTCTATAAGCACTTACACGAGTGCATGGATCGTGCTATCCCAAACAGAACCAAGACGCTATCCTCCAAAAAAAGGAAGCCAATCTGGTGGTCCCCTGCCATAAACAAACTGTACAACAGAAGGAAGAAACTGTTGCAAAAGAGTAAAATCCCATGAGTGGATGAGCTCCGTGGTCAGCCTCAGTAAGAAGCTGAGATCCCTTATAAGATCCTCCAAATCTAGCTACAAAAACAAAATAGCCACTAATTCTAAGAACAAGCACAAAGCATTCTATAGCTATTTCAAGAATCTCGATGGCAACACCCAGATCTGCTCTGAGTTACAGCACAAAGGCACGAAAATTACAGAACCAACTGATATTGCCAACATCCTGGCAGATAGGTTCAGTGCTAACTTTACCCCCCCCTCTCCCCCTAAAGGGCCCATATCTATACAGGAAGAATGCAGCATCCCTTTAATCACAACTAAGCAGGTAAAAGCTGCACTCTCTAAAGCCAAAAACACAGCATCCATGGGACCGGACAAAATCCCAGGCTGCGTTTTACACGAACTTCAATATGAAATGTCTCCCCACTTAAGCATCATGTTCAATAATAGCCTCGCATCAGGCTTTGTGACCACTGAATGGTGCACAGTAACAGTTATCCCACTCCACAAAGGCGGAGCCACCACTGATCCCGGGAACTATCGACCTATTAGACTGGCGTGATGGAACTATCATCATGGAACTCAAACAAAGACATTGGTAACCTCCAAACTCTGGATCCCACCCAGTTCGGGTTTGTGAAAGGCAGATCATGCCTCCTGAACCTGATCAACTTCTTTGATGCAGTCACCAAAGCCGTAGATGAGGGTAAGGTGGTTCACACAGCCTATCTTGACCTCGCCAAGGCTGTCAACACCATCCCCCATTCTGGAATTATAGCTAAACACACTAAACTAGGTATAAATCTCTATGTCACAAGATGTGTTGCCAACTGGTTCACTGACAGAATCCACACTGTAAAAGTTGCAGACTCCAAACCTGACCTCAAAACAGTGACAACTGGAGTACCACAGGGTTCCGTCCTGGGACCTCTCCTGTTTGGTATCTACTTCTCTGAAGTACAGGCTAACAAAGAGGGCCTCTGGCTAATGAAATTTGCAGATGACTGCAAACTAGGAGCCATAGTCAAGTCCCCAAATGATGTGGACATCCTACAGAATGGCCTCGCTGAGACAGATACCCGGTGTCAGAGCTATGGCCTCAAGCTGAATGCCAAAACGTGCAGTGTCATCCCCTTTGGTAAAAACTTTGTACCCATGAACTACCACATAGGCAGCAATCTACTTAACACCAAAAGTGTGATAAGAGACCTTGGGACCCAGGTGGAAAGTAGTCTCTCCTTTGAAAGTCACATCACCACAGTAGTCAGGAAGTCCTCCTATGTGGCACACCACATCATAAAAGGATTCTCATCCAGGAAAAAAGAGGTCATTGTTCCCCTATACTCGACACTCATTAGACCCATTATAGAGTACAACGCCCCTTTTGGAATGTACCTCACAAGACATCTGCAGCAGCTGGAAAGGCCACAGAAGTACCTCACAAAGAGGATTACTGGCCTCAAACAAATGCCCTACACTGACCACCTCAAAAAACTCTAGCTTTACTCTGTAGCATATCGCCTACTCCGAGGTGATCTCTGCCTGACATATAAAGCTATGTCAAACCCAGAGCTGTTGGACATGCTACACCTAAAGAAATCCCAATCCCTCTGAGCTACACGCTCTAGGGACTTAAACCTTGTCACCACAATAAACAGGACATGCTGGAGGGATAGATTCCTGTCCCAGAGACTTCCCATACTCTGGAACAGGCTACCCATCTATGTCAAGCAAAGTTCTTCATTAGCACTCTTCAAGAAAAATCTTGATGAGTGGATGGGAAATAGGAAATACACCCTGGGGATCACTTCTGTGTCTTTGCTCGACATTGGTACAGGAAAATAACTTTCTTGGCTGGTGTAAGCCAGGGAACCTTGTTGGCCAGGCTTACGTAGGCCCTTGCGCTGATAGCATAGTACCTACTTATGAACCTATGAACCTATGTAAAGAGAGGTTGCTGTCAACCTGTGTTCCCAGATCTCTTATAATGCCTTCTGTGTTCAGTGGACTACCATCAATGTGATAATTCATGGGAACTGGGTTTTTCCCAAAGGCGATGATGACACATTTTCTGGTATTGAGCTAAAGGCCATGGTTCTGACACCAGTCGTTGGTCTCAGTGAGGCCATTCTGTAAGATCAACATCACTTGGGGAGTTAATAATAGCTCCCAACTTGCAATTGTTTGTGAACTTTGTCAGCCAGAGTCCCTTCATGTTGGCCTGGACTTCAGAGAAGTAGATACCAAACAGGAAATGACCCAGGACTGAACCCTGTGGGACTCCACTTGTGAATAGTCGGCAGTCTGACTTGGAGTAAGCTACTTTCACACTGTTGGTTCTGTCTCTGAGCCAGTTTGCAACCCACCAAGTGATACAGGGGTTGATGCCTAGCTCTTTGAGTTTTTCTATGATTCCTGAGTGGGGAATGGCATAAAAGGCCTTGGCCAGATCAAGGTAGGCTGTATGAACCACCTTGCCTTCATCCACAGCTCTGATGACTGACTCAAAGAAGTCAACCAAGTTGAGCAGGCATGCTCTACCCTTCGCAAAACCAAACTGTGAGGGATCCAGAGATTGGAGATTCCCTATATCCTTGTCTATTAGGTCCATGATGATTTGTTCCATAGCTTTGCATATCAGACTCATCAGGCTAATGGGTCGATAGTTCCCAGGGTCTGTAGTCGCTCCTCCTTTGTGGAGAGGGTTGACTGTTGCAGTGCACCATTCGGTAGGGACAAAGCCTGAGGTGAGGCTGTGATTGAACAGGGCACACAGGTGAGGTGCCAGGTCACTCTGTAGTTCATGTAGAACACAGCCAGGGATATTTTCAGATCCCATAGAAGCTGTATTATTAGCCTTGGACAGTGCTGTTTTAACCTGTGCAGCAGTAATACTGAGTGCCTTGCAATCTACTTGTATTGTGATTGGTCCTTTTGGGAGGGAGGAGTTGGCACTGAATCTGTTGGCCAGTATATTGGCAATATCTGTTAGCTTGGTATAGGAGGTACCATTGTGCAGTAGCTCAGAGCAAATCTGGTTATTGCTGTGGAGATTCTTTACATATTTAACATAAGGCCTTGTGGTTGTCTTTACTATCTGCTGCAATTCTGTTTTCATAGCTAGCTTCAGAGGCTTTGATGAGGGATCTCATATTTTTGTTGAGGATGATAAGGGAGATTTCCAGTTTTGGGACTTCACCTTATTCTGCATCAGTTGCCTCCTTTTATTGCAGAGTTTGTTTATGGCAGGGGACCACCAGATTGGCTTTTTTTTTTTGGAGGAGAGCATCTTGGTTCTATTGGGTATGGCAAGATCCATGCATTTCTATACGTGTTTGTACAGTGCATTGGTGTATGATTTGGTGGTCATGCAACTATTCTCCATTTGCATGGGTGCTGGGAAGTTAACCACCTCTGTTTTTAGGATGCCAAAGTTAGCTTTGAAGAAGTTTTTCATGGTGGTTACCTTTGCGGGGGAGGGCAGGTGGGATGTGGATTTCCAAGGTGATTATTTTGTGGTTGGATCTAACCAGGGAGGAGCTGACTATTGGTGTAGAGCAATGGTCGCCCATGTTAGCAATGACCAGGTCAATGATGTTGCTACCTCTAGTGGGGGTAAGAACGAGCTGGTCCAGGGCATTGGAATTAATGAACTTCAGGAAACATTGGGCAAATGTATTGGTACATGAGTAGTTTTCCCTGGTAATTGGGGGTAGTTGAAGTAGCCTAGGATAAAAATGTTAGGTTGGACCCTAATATTCTCCAGGGTGCTTAGGAACATGGAGTGTGAGTCTTGGGACATGGCTGGGGACGTATAGCAGGTTACATCCTGAATCTATGTCCTACCCAATGTTAGGTGCACATGAAGTATCCCTGATGCATTATGTTGGGCTACCAGTCTGGAGGTGTGCTCATCCTTTATGAATATGGAAACACCACCACCTTTGGAGCTTCATTCCAAATTCTAGGGCTGAAAGGTGTGGAGAGAGTTATAGCCTGGGGTTCTTTCTGCTGCCTTGAACCACTTCTCTGTTACAGCACAAATGTCGATGTTCTTCATTTTAAGGGGTGCTTCGAGCAAATGCATTTTGAAATTTAGACTTCTAGCATTGAGCAGCATGACCATCAAATTGCATTTGTTTGTAGCTGTTATGGTGGTAATTTGGTCCCTGGAACACTGCCTAAAAAAGGCACTATAGGATTGGCAAGAACCTTGGCCAGTATCCAGAAGCCAAGGGGTGACAGTTGCAGGCCATCTCTGGCAAAGCATCGAGGTCTGTAAATCATGTCATCCCAGGCAGATACTAGATCCCCTTAGAATGACACCAGAAACTTAGCCAATTGTTGAAATCAATCATTTTCTGCTTGTACTGTGGTATCATTCTAGGTGATGGTAGACATTTAGGTGCCACTTCTGCGGTGCATTTACTGTTAACCATTTTGTTAGGCCAGTAGCAGTCCAGCAGACTGTACAGTAAGGTATAACATGTTGGTTTGATGCAATGTTAACTCAAATCGTACATATAAGTAAAACAGCATAATAGCGGGAGGAACCCTTGGAGATGATTGACATTTGGAGGGTGAGTTTCTTCATGTATTTGTCATACATGTACATGGTTGTATTAATACATACATGGATTTCTGAGTTGTATTTTACTGTTGGCAGCATTATGACCTTCTTAAACACTGTGACACACCTAGTCAATGCACACATGCACATAGTTTTGTACCTGTATAGATTTGCATTTATAATAAATCACCCCTTTACATTTAAAGACAGAGAAAGAAAGCAACATTAAAATTAGTAGTAGGCTATTGCATAATAGCATATTTCAAATCTCTAAATGACACTACCTTGTCTAATAAGGCTGACATTACTTGTTCCCACCTTAACACTTATATGCATGTTATTTCCTTCACTATTTTCAGCACTAATCCACGTTTCCGTATATAGATTTACTAATCCAGATTTTCTACCAATCTAATCAACCAGAAACTCTGACTTAATCTTACCCTCTAACCGTTATGTTTACTAATCAACACTGCCTCACTTCTCCAATTCATTCTTACCCAAGTACTCAGTGATGCTGTTTCTTAGTAACAACTAAACTAGCCACATCATCTCAACTATGATACTCTCTTACCCCTCTTACTTACTGTTTTCTGACCGACTCCTACACCAAACCACCAATATGAGAGTAGCACACTATCTAGACCACCAAATAATGTAAAAGTGATGACCTGCCCAAACATTATTACTATACTGTCACCAACCTTATATAAAAAAAAAATCTAGGTTATCTTCTTGCTATGTACTATGTTGAACTATGTTCTAAAAGTTATTGTCTTGTATCAAAATGTTTTGCTGATTTTCACATTGTCTGTTTTATGTTTTTTTGCCTTTTATGGGAGTGTTTTTGTAAACATACTCATTTTTAACTGGAGCTTTTCTCCCCAGGCCTCCGTTGAAAATAGACCTGTGTCTAGTTGGACTTTCCTGGTAAACAAATGTAAAATAAAATAATATAAAAATAAATAAATTACTCCCTTGAGCCACATAATTTTTAAAGGATATTAGTCATCTAGCTGGGATTACCAATGCAGTTTTATTTTTTCATCAGAAATATTAGCAATATGCTTGAACTCCATCATTTTAACATTACAGATAAATGATATTATAGTTTTATTGTTACCCATTTTGTTAAGCATAAAAGTTAACAGTATGCCAGTAGCAGTCCAGCAGACTGTACAGTAAGGTATAACATGTTGGTTTGATGCAATGTTATCTCAAACCTTACATATAAGTAAGACAGCATAATAGTGGGAGGAACCCTTGGAGATGATAGGTCGTTTATAGGGTGAGTTTCTTCATGTATGTGTCATACATGTACATGGTTGCATTAATAAATACATATATTTCTGAGTTGTATTTCACAGTTGTCAGCATTATGCCCTTCTTGAACACTGTGACACACCCAGTCAATACACACATGTGCATAATCTTGCACCTGTATAGATGTGCATTTATAATAATTCATCCCTTTACATTTAAAGATCGAGAAAGAAAGCAACATTAAATTAGTAGTAGGCCATTGCATAATAGCATATTTTAGCTCCACGCCTCTCAACTCTACAGATTTTTGCAGAATATCTAGATTTTTGCCTCCTATTTTTAGTGTGTTCCACCTAAAATCTGTACTTTTCTGGCAAATAGCTGAGGATTGAAGTCATAAAATAATGACAGACATTTGAGTTTAAGACACCACCGCCTTCAGAAAATTCATGCTAATGCAAAGCCTATTATTCAATCAACTTTCTAAGTTTATAAGAGCAATATTTAAAATCTGTCCCTATCATCATTTTAGGCTTTGTCCATATTTTTTGCTCTAAGAGGTTGAGAGGTATGTTCAGCTCTCTAAATGACACTACCTTGTCTACTAAGGTTGACATTACTCTCTTGATCCACAGAATTTTTAAAGGGCATTAGTCATCTAGCTGAGATTACCAATAAAGTTTTTTTCTTTTTTTTTCATCAGCAATAATCTCTCTAAATCACACTAAAAAATGCTACCTTCTCAGCCTACCCATAGTCCTAATACTACTACAGGATAGGAAATGTTTTCCGACATGTTAAGAGAGCATTACTAACTGCTTATCCATTTTTCTAGTAGCTACTGTAATGAATTCCATGTTTTACTCCTCATAATTATGAATGTGTTTACACTGTCTTACCTGTTGCTCTCATAATTACTCAGAGTGTATACAATATGTGTCACTTATTTTCACAATGTTAGCCTGCCTGTAATGAATGTCACAAGTAATGGCTTTTAATGTTAAAAATTAATGTAATTGGAGCTTTTCTCCCCGGGCCTCCACTGAAAATGGACCTGTATCCAGTCGGACTCTCCCGGTTAACAAATGTAAAATAAAATAAATAAAATATCCTTGAACTCCATCATTGTAACATTACAGATACATTATATTTGTATTCTGCTGTAATATATAGATACTGGTAACTTATTTTTCAGGTATAGGAGCTCATGGACTAGTTTTGTGGCACAGTGGAATGAAGTATTGACTATGACTTAAATGTCCTGAGTCTGATTATTAGCTCTATCACTGAAACAGCCACATAGAGAATGGTGGGGGTGAATGACTCACACAACATGCTTATATTGGGGGAGGCAAATGGTGACAAAGTTACATCCACAAAAACAGAGGCAAGGCAATGCAACCCATAAGACTGGGGAGGTATGGGTTGGGTTGTCCAAGCTGGTGATGGTGTCCATTGTAGGCATGTCAGAAAAAAAACACACATGCGCATAGCAGAAGAGGGACACCCAAGGGTGGGATTAGAGACATAATTATAAAACTCATGATGGCTGCAGGTACGATGACCTCCTCAGGCAGGATGAATGAAGGTTAGTGTGCAATAAGGCAGAAAAATAAAATGACTATGAAAAACAGTAGTTTCTCCCTACACATTTTTTGCAGCACTCACAGACTTTCTTGTAATTTTATTAATTCTTTCCCCACTCTTAGATATGGACATCAGTAATAGCAACACTCTGAAGCATTCAGACAAATTGTAGGTTTATTATATAAAAGAAAAATATGTTGAACATATAATTACTTAGCTCCTGGGGAAGATAAGATGGTACAATTTAAACTAAAAGTAAAAATGCAGCACATTTTACAGTACTATAGGCTCAGCCTACTCTATGATGTAGTTACCTATATTTACATTTTAAGACAAATTACAGTTGGCTGATCATACTAGTCAGTAAAAACAAAGTAGTGTCCCGTTTTTTTTTTTTTTTGTACCGAGAAAAATGAACTTTTGACTTTGTAGCTCATTTCAAGAAACAAACAAAATGTCCACTTCACAATTTTCATCCTTTGGAATTTTACTAGTACATGTCTTAATACAGACATTTTGTAAAGAATAAGACTACATTGTTGATGTGTGTAAAATATCAAAATCATTCAGAGATGTTTTGAGCATATTGCACAATAATTCTGTGCTAGCCTGGCTTGTAGTTGCAGTTAGAAAAAAAAAATACAAAATTCATTTCAAAGAGGCAGATAAAAGTTACATCTCACTTGAAAATAATAAAGCAATTTGCATACCCTTATAATTCTCCTTAAAATTGCAACGTAGTAAAACAAATTTAGACAATGAAGTAATGGACAGTTGTTGCGTAACTCTGTTTTTCCCTTCCTTGTTGCACATATTTGATTTTATATAATTTTACCAGCTGCTTTCTTTAAAAAACAAAACTCTCATATTAAAATATTAAAAAAAAAATTAAATTCCAGATATCAATTATATTTTATTGCATACTATGATATGCATGAAAATGTCAAATTTTGTGAAAATAAACTTATGTCAGTGTAGTGCATAACAAAATACAATTTGCAATCTGTGTAATTTATTCTTTCAAGTAATGTACAATAAGAAGTTAAATGCCGCTATTCAATTGGTCAAAAACAGAAAAAAATAGAATAGAATTGTTCCAGCTAGTATATGAAACTAGTGTATGATAGGACTGCAAGATTTATTTATGTTTTATGTTAAGAATTTCTATATAAAAAATGTATAAATAACAGGAATTTAAATGAGTTCTATACTTGCTATAGCAGCATCTCTAAAATGTATTTCTTTGATATAACTTCCATGTGTCAGATTACAGCTGCCAATAAATATTTTTTTCACAAATTGAATAGTGGGCCGGATTCATGAAACCTCCGTGTAAGACTTAATATGTCTTACTCGGAGGCTGCAGTTAAACGGTATGACGTCAGCATGCCATGCATATTCATGAGGGCATGCTGAATCATACCCTAGGCTAACACGGTCCGTGTAGGAAAGTAGGGGGTGTGTCCGAATGCTGAGTACTGCAAAGGGACATGCCCCCAGAAGAGTCAGAGGCCTGAAAGTAAACACCCACGAGTGAGTTCTTAGAAATGTCAAGGAACACAACACCACACATCCCCACAGACTAAACCCTACTGAAAATGTGTAAAATGTAAAAATAGCAGTTTCATTTTTTTTTTATAATTTCAAAAATGTTTGCCCGCATTTGCGCTCATTTGCGCGGGTATGCTCTTCGCTCAGCCACAGTTAGCAGACATTAAAAAGCATATAAGATCTACATATGCAAATTAAGCCAAGTAGCAATAGCGTAGTGGTAGAGACATTGGCTAAAGAGAAGGTAGTCACGGTTCGAGCCCCCACAGCATCATTTACCATTTTTATTTAAATAAGTATGAAACAATCCCCTGATATATATATATATATATATATATATATATATATATATATATATATATATATATATATATATATATACTATAATTTAAGTAAAATGTAATGAAATGGGCCATGCATTTGTGAAGAAATCCGACAGAATAATTTATAAGGAAAAGGGTTATAATTGCCCATAGCTGAGTAACACTTTAGCAAGCTGAATATGAGTGCCCGTAGGTGAGAAGTGCTTTAACAAGCTGCATATGAGTGCCCGGAGGTGAGCAGCGCTTTAACAAGCTTAATATGAGTGCCTGGAGGTGAGCAGCGCTTTAACAAGCTTAATATGAGTATC
Organism: Protopterus annectens; assembly: GCF_019279795.1. Classification (NCBI taxonomy): domain Eukaryota; kingdom Metazoa; phylum Chordata; order Ceratodontiformes; family Protopteridae; genus Protopterus; species Protopterus annectens. The sequence goes on from NC_056731.1 coordinate 1,246,955,687, forward strand.
CGTAGCTCAGCAGTGCTTCACCCAGCGTAATATGAGTGCTCATAGATAAATAATGCGTTACCCAGCATAAGCCATTTGTGCAGAGCTGTGCAGCGAGCCAACCAGCTTACCAGCGGGCAACATTGGGCAAGCTGTATCAAAGCCGCCTTTACACAGACACACCTCCTAGCCTATCTAGACAGTAGTAAAATAAAAAAAAGCAATGCCAAGGGTTGAACCCCGGATACTGTGCACCATAGTCAAAGTACTGAACCACTAAGCCATGACAGTTGTACTGAGAAATACAGTATTAGCATATATATAGGAATGAATGAAAATAGAACCATGACAAAGCAGGTTTGCTTTAAGCTGATAAATATCCAAAATGGCCAATCACAGATAAGTGCGGGAAAACCGGCATATATAAGCCCCATAGGCAGAAATACACACCATATCTGATTGTGGTACCCATTTGCAGTCAGGATGGCAGGAGCAGGAGAGGGAAATCACTTTAGAGCACAAAGGTGGGGTGTTGAGGAGTCAAAATATATGGTTTGGCTCCTAGTCCATGATCATGAAGCACAACTCATACAGGGCCAGGTTCAATGAGGAGCGTATAAGGCAGAGGCATGGAACCGGTTGGCCCATGATCTCACCAGTGTCACAGGCATTCCGAGGCCTGGTGAACAGGTCCATCATCACCATGCGGACCTGAAGCGACGTAAGGAGGACCAACTGAACCATTGGATCCAGGAGGCCCGCCAAATGCCCAATGCCCCACTACTGAGTAAGTATCCATGTAATTACGTATGTAAGAAATGCTATCCTAGCCTATAGTATGGAGAGGTATGTTCCAATATTCCTTCATTTATATTATAGCTGCAGGTGTTCATTCTGCGAATCGACGAGCCTATGCTGATAGGCTGCTGAGGTTGTGCCACCAGGCAGGTTAGTAATTATTTAGCTGGTATTGTTATAGAATATAAGTGAGACAGATTGTAAAAGAGTTCAGTGTTGTAACCCAGTAATAAAGGTGAAATAAGCCTAGAATAAAGATTCTGCTAGTATTGTAAGATTAGATAAGTGATGCAGCCTGGAAAAGAGTGTATTGCAATCCAGTAATAAAATAAGTCTCAAATAGAGTATCCACCTGTACTGTAATATCAGATAACTGCTTCAGCCTGAAAATGATTGGTAATCAATCAATAAAGGATAGACAAGTGTCGGATACATCCTTGTAAATTCTGCCATATGAAATAAGTGAGTCAGCTGGAAAGGATTGTTGTAACCCAGTAATAAATGTTAATAAAGCCAAGAATTAAGTAACATTCTGAAATATAAATATAAATTAAGTGAGAGAATGTGAGAAAGACAGTTTGAAGCTACCAAGAAAGCTGTAATAAGTCTGGAATAAAGGTATACTGCAGTCACTACATAATGAAATGAATGAGACAGCCACAACCAAAGAGTGTAAGGTCTTAAATAAAGTACAGAACCTGGACTGTGTCCATCTCACAATTTGGATATGTTGCTGTACCCTTGCATTATGGAGATAGTATGGTTGTATGAAATGCTGAACATCCACAGTTGTCTAGACCCATATAAATCAAATGTAGCAGGATGCTGTACCTGAACACAGCCAGATATGAACATATATGAATAAAAATGGAATGTATATTAATGTAGCAGTAACATACCCATCACCAACATTCCTAAGGTTACATACAGGAAACTGTACTAATACATGTAGGGGATATATATCTGCATCTACTAGGAATGTACAGTATATGTATAGGTAGTATAAGTTGTTAATGTAATATTTCTCCACCCTACCCTATTTTCACAAATTATGCCATTCCACACCAAACTGGGTATGTGTATTCACAATTAATTCCCATGGACATTTGTCCTGTTGGTTCATACATATCTGCATGTACGTTGATGCATGTGCCCTGTTCACATATCCAAACCTGATGGCCTGTTGCCACCAATCAACCCTGCATGCTGTTGGAATGTGCACTGTTGTTCTAAATATGCATGTGTTATGCTTGCTGCTCAATGTTCGGAATTCATGGGTGTTTGGTTAATGGGAATACTGATGCATGCTGTTACAACTAATTTTGAATGGTGTTGTTTGTTACTAACCCAAAATGCCATAAAATACTGCTAAACATAGGACAACAGGGAAGGCGGGTTCCAGCAGACCCACCTCTCCCACCTCAGCTGGTGAGTGCACCTGGCACCAGTGCCCAGGCCGGGACCTCCTCCTCCGGTGGCCCTGTGCCACCTTCAGGTGGAAGCGCTGCAGGGGATGGGGCTCATCCCCCCTCTGCAAGCGTGGCTGGAGGAGATCCTCCACTCACCCTCCATAGGGTCCGGTCTGTGGTGCGTAGTGAGATCAGGCGTTCTGTGACTGATCCCCTATGCCAGCTCAAGGTGAGAGTGGCGCAACTCACGGGTGTGCCTGCCCATCCTATCCAGCCCCCAGCACAGCTCCGGCCTGGGCTGTGAAGGCGCAGTGGTAACTGCCCATGTGTGGGGATCTCAGTTCCACTGTTGCCATCTGTGGGCTCATGGGCTCACGATATCCAAACATCCGTCCCCGTCAATTGTGTTTACCCCCCACATGTGTCATACTCCGCCCCTGTATGTGTCTTGTTTGTCTTGTCTGTTAACCTCCCCAACCTACCTCCCCAAATATACCTACTTCCTGTACCTCACATTCCACTCTCACCTGAAAAAAAAATAAAAAAAGAGCACTCTGTTCCCACAAAAAAATTACGCCCCATACATAGCTGCCCAATTTGCACACATGTTCGCTGGGCATGTAAACTAATAATTCTAATTGGCAGTACAACATATTTTGTTGTCCTCACCCCTCTCTCAGCGGTGGAAGGTTTCAAATTTCACACCAAATTTCAAACATATGCATAGCTGTTGCTGATAAAGAAATGGGCAGCTATGGACCTTCCCTACACCCATCCTGCACATCCTGAGCTGGTTTCCCTACTGTCTTTCCCTCTTTGTGCCCCCTTTTTCATCACTTTGTAATTTCCACATTTTCTTTTCTTTAAAAGAAATTAGCATGGGTGTTAGCGGGAGTAAGCACTTTTAGGCAGTAGTCAGTGGGTGTGCGCTTGTGTGCACTTAGCTAAGCGTAAGTCTGATGATGTCACCATCCTACAAATACAGCAGGAGGAGGGAAACCACCCAGTAAAGCAAATAGCGTGCCATGTTAATGCATCACTCTCTAGTATCATAACATAGTTAGGTAGGGGTTTGGATCCTGCAAACGCTGTGTGTGTGTGTGTGTGTGTGTGTATTGTCTTTGAAAGGAGTGCCCTTTTTGGAGACTGGGAAAACACACTAAAAGAAGTACATTCCTCTTTGGAAAGAATGATGATGTCACCATCTTACAAATACAGCCGGAGAAGGAAAACCACCCAGTAAAGCAAATTGCGTGCCATGTTAATGCATAGCTCTCTAGTATCATAACATAGTTAGGTAGGGGTTTGGATCCTGCAAACGCTGACTGTGAGTGTGTGGGGGGTGTGTGTATGTGTGCAATTGCAATTGCACATAGCAGCCTTCAACAACATACATATATCCAGCCTTCACTAACGGTTGCAGTATATCCCTTGCCCTATGCTAATGTGCATGTACATATAGATACAGGCTGCTGCCACATATGGATGATTCACAGTATTTAGGGTACCCTTCAGACACATCTTTCGGATGTCAGCAAATACATATCTGTTACATACCTTACCTTTGTATTCCTCACCTCCGTCTGTTGTAGGTGTATTTTTTTTTTTGTTTTATTTATTTATTTTTTTTGGTTTTGGTTTCCTCTGTGTGTTGCTGTTTGTTTTCAGTGACTGTGTCCTACTGCCTGTTTGTATCCATCTGTCTGTCTCTCTCGCTCGCGCTCTCTCCCTCTCTCCCAGTTGGTGCAATGATATTATTGCATGTGTGGACAGCAGATACAGGATGCTTTTCTAGGTATCTGCACATGTGCATGTGATGGCCTCTGCACCAATTGGTGCCCACCATTTAGTAATTGCATGCAGCCTGCTGTGTGGTAATTGCAGTTCTCACTGTGATTTCAGGACACTGCTATAAAATAATAGGTTAGGTGGGCGTAGCCCTTTCAGTTTTGCAAGGTGGGGACCATGCTTGTTTGCTGTGGACACTGTTGTCTCAGTCAGAAGGTTGGTATATGTCTCATATCTGAAGCTGGGTTGTAGCCAGTGAAATGCATGTTGTACTGAAACCTGACTGTTGCTTCTTCCAATACAGTTTTCTCAGTGTGTAGGTTTACTCACACCTCCTAATGCTAACACTGGATACATGGGAGTATGTACTTTCTTTTCGAATTAGAGAATTAACTGGCATACAACAGTAGTTATTTCAATGTATTCCTATGGCTTTCCTATTTTCCCTTTACATTCACTCATTGTAATGCATGTTATATTTCTTTCAGCACCAAGTTATTGCATATTTGCTGTGGCTTAGTGGTAAGTCATGCAGACTGGTGAGTCCAAGGTGTGGGGTTTGAGACTGACAAGGGTATTTTATTTTGCTGCTGAGCAGTACAAGGGCCCTGTCATACAGAGTGACTAAGGCACTTTTAAGCAGTTGTAAGCGGGTTTGCGCGATGCTTAGCGATGCTAAGCTAAGCTTAGCTTAGCTTATTTTACTTTAGCGATACTAAGCTAAGCTTGGCTTAGCTTATCATATCTTAGCAATGCTAAGCTAAGCGCACACATGCACATACTGGTGCAAACCCGCTTACTACTGTTTACAAGTGGTCACTCCCACTAACCCCTGCGCTCATTTCTTTGACAGAAAAGTAAATGGGGAGATAGGAATGTGGTGATAAAGGGTGCACAAAGAGGGGAAGACAGTAGGGAAACCAGTTCGGGATGTACAGGATGGGTGTGGAGAAGGTCCACAGCTTCCCATTTCCTTACCAGCAACAGCTGTGCATATGCAATACATTAGGAGGGATATTTGAAACCTTCCACCCCTAAAAGAGGGGTGAGGACAACTAAGTATGTTGTACTACCAATTATGAATATCAGGCACATGCACTGTTTGTGAACTGCTATACTGTCATTAGTACGTTACTCACTTCTGAACAGTTTTGACATTAGCACAGTCTGCTCAGGACAACTGGACATATTTCACTACTGTGTATGCCTACCTACACCCTAGGATGTGCCTGACTACACGGGTATATAGTACCTTTGGGTAGGGGTGCAGAACTGCAGAGTGCATTATTTATTATCGTGTGATGTTTATCTTGCTGAACATGCAGAGTTGCTGTGTACCTGTAAGTCTATAAAGGCTAGTAATCTGTCTGAGTAGCTCCCACCTGTGGACATATCCAGATGGTAGACAGAGGTTAGCATCATTGACTGTGCACCACACCATTCTTTTCAGCACCTGAACAATGGCATTGTCACAGGTGGTTGCTAGCAGTACATGGCTACATCCTTTGATATTTCTGTGTTGTACTCCTACATAAGGGCATGCTTGTGGAATTCATTCCACAGCTATTCACAGAGTGTGTAACAGCAGACAGACTGATATGCCTGTGTGTTTCTGACTCTTCCAGGCCTCAGATACTCTCAGGTATATATTTGAAAAGCCTCAGGGAAAGGTACATATCAGTGGGATATATCTGTGATATATTTCAGATATTTTGCAGTTGCGACTTTGGGGGATTCTGAGCATATGTATTACTACACCTTTTCTGGCATGCAAGCAGTGTCTACTCTCACTTATTGACATTTATCATTAAGTGGGATTCCCCACCTTTCTGCCTACTGTTACTACATTTCACAGGGCATCTGAGGGGCACAGCTAACATTTGTTTGCAAATCAGGGACATCCCTGTAAACCAGTCACAGTTGGGAGGTCTGGCCTCTGACCTATTCAAATAAGCCAGTGTTTATCCTGCTCTGATACTGTGTGGGGTTTGAAAGGTGCTACTGTAACATTACTCCGTACTAGCATGGCTGGTTCTCTTTTCACAGTCATGTCATGCAATTCCACAACACTTGCTGGTTAAGGGCCACAGAACATGATTTGTGTTATGCCATTCCTATTCTCCCTTTACATTCACTCATTGTAATGCATGATATATTTCTTTCAGCACCAAGTTATTGTATATCTGCTGTGGTGTAGTGGTACTTCATACAGACTGGTAAGCCCAAGGTCTGGGGTTCGAGACTGACAGGTGTATTTTATTTTGTTGCTGAGCCAATACAAGGGACCTGTCATACAGAGTGACTAAGGCACTTTTAAGCAGTTGTAAACGGGTTTGTGCGGTTTTGCGCTACACTTAGCGATGCTTAGCTAAGCGCACACATGCGCACACTTGCTTAAACCCGCTTACTACTGCTTAAAAGTGCTTACTCCCACTAACCCCTGTGCTAATTTCTTTGAAAAAAAAGAAAATTGGGATATAGGAAAGTGGTGAAAAAGGGGGCACAAAGAGGGAAAGACAGTAGGGAAACCAGCTGGGATGTGCAGGAAGGGTGTAGGGAAGGCCCATAGCTGCCCATTTCTTTACCAGCAACAGCTGTGCATATGTTCGTAATTTGGTGTGAAATTTGCAACCTTCCACCCCTCAGAGAGGGGTGAGGACAACAGAGTGTGTTCTACTGCCAATTATAATTATCAGTTTACATGTCCGGCGGACATGTGTGCGAAATGGGCAGCTATGTATGGGGCGTAATTTTTTTGTGGGAACAGATTGCCCTTTTTTTTTTTTTTCAGGTGAGAGTGGAATGTGAGGTAGGGGATGTAGGTATATTTGGGGAGGTAGGTTGGGGAGGTAAACAGACAAGACAAACAAGATGCATACAGGGGTGGAATTTGACACATGGGGTGGGTGAACACAATTGACGGGGAAGGTTGTTTGGAAATCGCAAGCCCATGAGCCCACAGATGGTAACAGTGGAACTGAGATCCCCACCCATGGGCAGTCACCACTGCACCTTCACAGCCCCGAGGGTGGCTGTGCTGGGGGCTGAGTAGGATGGGCAGGCTCACCCAAGAGACGCTCCACTCTCGCCTCAAGCTGGCATAGGGGATCAGTGACTGAACACTGGATCTCCCTATGCACCACAGTCCGGACCCTTCGAAGGGTGACAGTTGGCCCTTCTCTGCCCATGCTTGCATGGGGGGAATGAGCCCCATCCCCTGCAGTGCTTCCACCCGAAGGTGGCACAGGTCCAACGGAGGAGGGGAGCCCGGACTGGGCACCAGAGCTGCTGGTGCCAGGTGCACTCGCCAACTGAGGAGGTACAGGTGGGTCCGCTTGGACCGGCCTTCCCATACGTTCTGTGATTAGGTGTGTTTAATTACAACATAAACAACAGCATTCCAGATTTGTTGTAACAGCATGCAGTAATATTCCCATTAACCCAATAGACCAAGGTTCCAACAGTTGAACAGCTAGCATAACACATGCATATATTGAACGACAGTGGATATTCCAACAGCATGCAGGGATGTTTGGTAGCAACAGGCCACCATGAACGTGGTGTTTGAACAGGGCACATGCATCAACATGAATGCAAATATTTATAAAACAATACGACATATGTCCCAACAAATATTTAAGATTACACATACCCATTGAGGTGTGGAATTGCATGGTTTATGCACAAACAGTAGAGTGTAGAAAAAACCTCAGTTAACATCTTATAAACACTTTTACTCTACACTACATTCCTAGTGACTGCAGGTGTATATTCCCTACATGTATTATTACACTTGCCACCATGCATTAGGTTGTGTAGTGGGTTTGGCTAGTTCAATATATATACTTGACCTATATCTGACATACTAACTGTCCAAGATGCAGATGTTACTGCTACATATTTCATGGCTGCATTTATATTTCTTTATCTACATATCTGGATGTTTTCACATGACATTTTCACTTCAATTTGTACAGAACCCTGAATTTATTGAAGCACACTCACATTTCTGGAAAACATATTAGCATGTTACTCGTGTGCCAGATTTACTTATGCATGCCAGCCAGTAACTGACTGTTGAGGACTGTATATATGCTTTACAGCTACTAGCACTTCCATCACCCACTTTAGATGGGACTGCAGAACTCTCGGTTGCCAGCACTTTCTAACACAGTACTATTTGTATAATGCAAGGGTACAACAACATTTCAAACTAAGTGACATACACACACTCCGGGTTTTAAACCTTTATTACTGACATTACACACTTTTCCACAGGCTCACTCCTTTATTTGTTATAACAATGCATATGGCAGACATATTCAAGACATATTATACCTTTATTAATGGGTTAGAACACACTTTTTCAGGCTCAGTCACTTATTTTATATGACAGTACCTACAGAGATTTTATTTCAGACATATGTTACCTTTCTTAATGGGTTACTACGCTCTTTTTCTAGCTTTATGAATTTTTGTATAACAGTACATGCAGAGCACTTATTCAGGCCATTTTATGGCTGTATTATTGTACTACAACACTTTATTTCATGCTCTGTCCCCTATTTTATATAACAAAACATGCAAAATAATCACTAACCTGCCTGGTGGTTCAGCCTTTGCAGCCTATCAGCATAGGCTTGCTGATTCGCAGCACGGTCACCTGCAGCTGTGAAGTAAATGAAGGGATATTGAGACATATCTATCCGTTATACAAACTCAATTATCAATTCTTACATACTGCATTCCATGGCTACACACTCAGTCATGGGGCATCCTGCATCCCACGGGCCTCCTGGATCCATTGGTTCAAGCGGTCCTGCTTCCGTCTCTTCAGGTCTGCATGGTGGTGACGGACCTGCTAGCCGGTGCGAGGAATGCCTGTGACACTGGTGAGGTCATGAGCTAACCGGTTTCAAGCCTCAGCCTTGTATTCCATCCCTTGGAACTGGCCCTGCAGGAATCTGGGCTCATGATGGTGGACAAGGAGCCAAACCATGTATTTCGACTCCTCGATGCCCCAACGCTGCACTCGGAAGCATGAACCCTCTCCTGCACCTGCCATTCTGACTGCAAATGTGAGCTACAATCAGTTATGGCGAGTATTCCCACCTATGGGGCTTAAATATGCCGCATTTCCCGCACTTTTTTGTGATTGGCAGCTTTCGAGAATTCTAAGCTGACTGCAGACCTGCTTAGTAATAGTTAATCTACCATTTCTAAGTATATGTATGCTAATAGTGGCTGCTTCTCCTAAGCTGTCATGGCTTAGTGGTTCTGTACTTTGATTATGATGCACAGGGTCCTTGGCTCGAACCTTGTCATTCTTTTATTTTAATACTGTCTAGACAAGCTAGAGGGGTGTGGCTGTGATTAAGCAACTTAGCTCTATATTGCTCTCCAGTGCCGTACGGTGCCCTGGTTGGCACGGCGCTCACGTCCGCGCAAACACATTTCACTGGGTAAAGCACTTTTAAACTTTGGGCAACTCCATTGCGCTGGATAAAGTGCTATTAAACTATGGGCAACTCTGTTTAGCTGGGTAATGTGCTATTAAACTACGGGCACCTCTGTTTAGCTGGGTAAAGCACTATTAAACTATGGGCACCTCTGTCTAGCTGGGTAAAGCGCTGCTTAACGGCAGGCTATTATGTATCTGGATCCTTTAAAAATATATATTTTGTTCACTGATACATTGGCCATTTCACTGCTTTTAATAATATTTTAATCATATATGTCTAGTATTATTTCAAATACTGATTTAAAACATAAATAAGAAGGGGAGTGGTGGGACTCAAACCGTGAATGCCTCCTCTTTGTGCATACGCTGTACCATTATGCTATTGAAATTTGGTGTGATTTGCATAAACATTCTTTCTTATGCTCTTCCATGTCGGGATTGCTAACTAAAGCTAAGCAATGGGCACACCCGCGCACACACATGCAAATACTGGCAGCTATATCGTGGATTTAAAAAAAATAAATAAATATTTTACTTTTTATAACTGTGATGGGGGTTTACAGTGTCAGGGAGTGTGGTGATGGGTGCAAGTACATTTGAGTGAACTCACTCTTGTGTGTTGACATTTTGCTTTTACTACACTTGCAGGGGCGTGGACATTTAGACTGCTTGGCAGTCGGACACGTCCCCTGCTTTCATACTCGGTCCGTGTAAGAGTTACGATTGAGTTAGCATGCCCTCATGAATATTCGTGGCACGCTGATGTCATACCATTCAATTGCAACCTCCGAGTAAGACTTATTAAGTCTTACACGGAGGATCCGTGAATCCGTGGGATTGACTCTGACAGTTTAGTGCTGAGCTCTGAGGTAAGCACTGTAACAAAAGTGTACTACTTTGACTGGAGCTGTGACACTGGGGGGGGGGCATACCCTTTAACTTCTTAGTGCATTCATTCTGAACAAAACCAAATATTATGGGGAAACAAAGGCCCAAATTGCTGTTATAAACTTAAACGTTGGGAGAATAAGTTTTGAATTTGTATACATTTTCTGAAAGGCATGAAGTTTGAAATTCATATGTCAGTCATTATTTACTGACTTCAGTCCTCAATTATTTGCCAGAAAGCCACACACTTTATGTAGAACAGACAAAAAATATGAAGCAAAAACTTAAGACATTTTGTAAAAGTTTAGACAGGTGGGAGGTATAGGTGGGAGTAGGGGAACATTTTGCCTTTACCTTTACAACCTTAGATAAGAGGCATTTTAGTAGGATAAAAGTTTTATTCCAGAATTGCTTAGAGAGGCTCATGTCTATCAATTTCTTTTCTCAACAATTCTGAACGAAGCCAAAATAATGGGGGACAAAGGGACAAAAATCAGGGACAAATTTTAGATTTTGCAAGGCACATTATAGCAACAATCAGCATAAAGACCTGAAATTGACTTTTATGCCAAAATAAAGACTCATTCTTGTACAATATGAGTATTCTTCTATTGTTTCATAATAATATTAAGGTGTTTCAGATACAAAATAATTATTCATGCAGCCTAATGAATTCTTCTCCTAAAATCTCAGGATATTTGACATTTTAAGCCCCACCCACAGGATGCAAGCACCCAAGCAGGGACTGCTCTGCAGAAAGAGGGACAGGTGCTAATTCCACATGGAGGGAATGGAAAGGTAAAACAACTCAACCCACTCCTTGAAATTACTGATGCTCCAACACTGCACTGCAAGTAGTTTTTCATCACTATCCACACATTTAAAATGCAGCATCTATATTAGTCAGACCTGTTATTAACTGCAAGAGTATTACCAGTGGGGAAAAAAGACTGTTACCGTATAATAGTGCAGCATGACGACACTGTAAAGCTATACTCAGTACTGTACAACCAGCATCTTTATGAAGAGAGAAAACATACATTATTCATTGCTTCTCATAAAACTGATACAGGCATCACTACAAGCAGGAAACAACCCGTTGAGACATCCACAGACTAACGATGTTCCTGCCCTTCATCATATTTCATATTATCTGAGCATACCAAATCAATGCTGCACCAAAAGAATTAAGAGGTAAAATTTTGTGCATCTTTAGACTGAAGACAAATATGCCCTCACTGTCAGTATTACTGCTAAAGTCCAAAGGCAGTCTACTAAACTGTTGCTGGCTGCACCCTTCCAGTACAAAATAGCAATTCACCCACTTTGCTTGACATGTAAGAATGTCACATGCTTAGCTCTTGACCTCTTAGGACAAAAAATCTGGACAAAGTCAAAAACAATGGGGGGACAAAGCCTCAGTAATAGGGAAAATTTAAAATATTGGTCTTATAAACTTAGAAAGTTGCTAAAATATAAGGTTTTGTGTTACCATGCAATTTCTGAAGGATATGAAGTCTGAAACTCAAATGCCTGTCATTATTTATTGAGTTCAATACTCAATGATTTGCCACAAAAATCTAGGGAATTACAAATCTTATGAGGAAAATACCAAAAATATGAGGCACAAAATGTGACATTCTGCAAAAATCTGGACAGTTGAAAGGTATCACACAGCATAATATCAACAGTCATAACCAGAGCATAAACGAACTAGCAAGCAAAGTACACAGAACTTGAATTCATAGCGATACACAGACTGCAATTCCATACAGTTAAACACAAGCACACTCATTCAGATGCCAATCCAAAGTAAAAATTACACTTTTTCAAAAGCCATAAAATAAATTCTATTAGCATTTAATTACAATTCTTAAGTAAAATGAGCAACTGCTTACATTCTGAAACTACAGTCCTAAAAATGCTCACTGCCATTGCCAATTCGGAAGATAAGAAATCTTTGCCCAGGCAAGTAGATACAAAGACAATAACTTGATTAACAAATCCACTTTTACATGCAATAGTCCTGAGTTATTACATATACATTAGTTATATGCCTTACTGACCCTGCTTTGAGAATCTGTGCCAACAAGGAAACAGATTTATGGATTTAGTTAATAACAGCAATGTGAAGCACTGTACTATACAGTAAAAAAATATTCCAAGCAAGATCTCTAGTTTAGGCGTTTTATTAGCATTTGGCATTGTGCAATTACATACTGGCATTTATTTGCAAATGCTGTTATGTAATCAGATTCTGCTATGTTAAGTGAGAGTTGTACTGACAAAAAATTATATAAACGAATATGACGCAATAAAACACCTTAACTAATAATGCAATTACTACAAAAACGCCAGCTATCTCAGGCCAGAATTAGTCAAAATATGTAATATTTATCTATAATGAAACTGGAACAGCCAATGCTCTTTCCATCTACAGAAAGCAATGGAGATTTACAATACTGCCTGGAACACAAACGCAGAGTTTTTCATTCCATGGAGAATAAAAACAGTAAAGGGACAAATGATTATGCAGTAACATGATTCTGTGCTTGGGACTGCTCATTACATCAATGAGATATCACAAAGGGGAGATGAGTGCCGATGTTTAGGTTTGGTTGAGTTTGGAAAAGGCATTTTCAGTTGGTACAGTGCTCCTTTAAGGAAAAGAATACTGCAGTGTTTCTGAACAGTATTCCGCACTCGCTGCAGCAGTTTTCTATGAACACTTGAACAGGATGTCGACCAACTCTGTAGTTTAGATTTGTTTCACCATCTAAATCCTCACTGTGACCAAACTCACCTTCACTCAACTACAATGCAGATGCAGTTGGAGGAGCAATTAAGGATCATTTTATAGATCACCTCAGCACAACCTCCAATTGCATCTCCAATGCATCTTTCATGTAAAAAGAAAAACAAATGTTGTTAAGTTGAAACAGAAACATACCATTTTGGTGGTACATTTCCCAATGTTAACAAAAACACAGTATGGTGCATTTTTTTAACTCATAGAACAGCTTTAAAAAGGGGGTGGTGCACGACCCTGCACCCATGCCTAAATCCACCACTGGAGGGGGTATAGAAGCAAAAGTGAATTCTGGGAGGGTTTTAGAGGATAGGGTTTGCAGAAAGTGTGGGAGGATCAAAAAAGGTACATATTTAGTTGATGGACATAGGTAGCTTCAGTCTCCTTGGTACATGTATTTGGCTGGGTTTGTATAAGTCTTGGATACTGAACATAGGGTATGATTGCAGGAATTGCTGATTGTTGCAGGCCAGGAACAAAGGCCACTAGGGCTGTTAGTACAGGGAGAAGGGGGCTGTGGTGTATGTTTTGTGCCTCATAGTGCTTCTTGGCAGGGTGGACATTAGTTAACTTTTATTTGATCAGTCAGTTTTGCCAAGGTATGATTAGTGAACCAAGGGAAAATGAATATGCCACAGTTTGTGGGGTATTCAGTCTTTTTTGTCAGGAGAAATTAGATTGTTCATCATGGCTCATATCCCAATATTGAAGAAAAAGAGAATTTGGTGGCGAGTATTTAGATATATTTGATATGATAGATGTGGATGTGGCACAGAGGATCAGAGAGGCAGGAAACATAAGCTCTCTTGATTTGATTACTATACTGGAGGCACTATGCAAGTGGAGGCCTAGTAGGTTTGTTGCTATGTAATAAGCAAAGTTGGTGTTGGGATGAATTTATCGGATGGGTGCCATCTTGGAAAAATATCCTAAGCAATGGTTTCCCCTATTGGCATATCTCTTAAATAACAGAAACTCTTTAAAGGAAGATAATGTGTAATTTTGGCATGGCTACCATTTTGGACAGTTTAAAGGCTGTTGAAAAAGTTTGGGAGATCAGGCATGCTATCAAGTGGTTAGGTACTATGATAAATCATTCATGTAGACAAGGGTTAGCTCTGAGGAGGAGGTGGCTAAGGGAAAGGCATGTTGGACTTTTAATATAAGATGGCGTGCATGGAAATCTTGCAAGTTTTTGCATGTTACTTCCCAATGTAGGAGTCTATGCATTGTGGTGAAATGTTGCCATAGTAAAACGGGGTGGGGTTGGATGTCTTAGTCTTACCTATGCAGCAGGATATGTAAGAGGTCCCCTGCCCTTTCAACTTGTGCCCCATTGACCAGATATTACATTCTCCAATTAAAGCAGATATTCAGCACACATGGCTGGAAGATTACCTGGACATGGAAGCTGAGCATGAATTAGTGTAGGGGTTTACATGGGGTTTTCAGTTAATCTGAGTGTGGGAGTCATGGTGATGTGTATGGATATTTTAAAGTCAGTTATAGGTAAGGAAGGCATTGCCTAGGCCATGTTTGGCAAACAGTTAAGGGCAGGTAGGTTATTGCATTCTCAAATAAGCTCTTCATTTCAGAGCTATAGGCCTTCATCATTGTGTTCAGATCCCAAGAGTGGACAAGGTGAATTCTACTTGATTCACCATTTCTGTTTATTGGAAGGTCATTCTATTAATGAGTATATTGATAATGGAGAGGTGGGTGTGCAGTATGCCTCAATAGGTGATTTTGTTCGAGTAATTTTGCAATTTAAAGAGACTCCCCTCACTAAATTAGACACTGAGTGAGCATTTTGGTAACTCCACATTCAGGAGAAAGGCTGTCCATTGTTAAGGGTGTTTTTGAATGGAAAGTTTTGTTCTGACAAAGCCATGCTAATGGACTGTGCAATGTTCTGTGCTACGTTTGAGAAGTTCAACATGATGCTGCTTAGCTTTGCCAGATGTGGGTACATCATCAAAGGGTGGTATGTTACTTGCATGACTTTATTTTTGTTAGTAAGGGGGCAGGGGGTAGTTAGAGAGGGAAACTAGTAATTCCTGGAACTGTGTTCTGAGTTGGTGGTACCATTGCTAGGTGGTAATAAATGCAAGTACTAGATTTTTTTTTGCCTTCCTAAAGAATAGCTGATGAAGTTGAGATAGCCAGGGACAAACTTACCATCCATGTGAAGCAGAGTTCATTCCTAACTCAATTCAAGTATAACTTGGACAATTCAATAAAGAACAAAAAAATCATTCCTGGTTTAGTACCTATGTCTCTAATGGACACAGGCAGCCTTTAAATGGTTCATCTCCCATGCCTCTGCTTACACTTACCAAAGAAACCAGAACGTAGCAGAAATTTGGGGTGCATGGCTAAGCTTAAAAAGGTTGCAGTGGTCATTTGCCTAGTACACACCTTTGAACCTATGAACCTAAGTTGGGATATAAGATTTTGGGTTTTCTTGGTAAATCCAAAGCCAGGGTGAAGGACATAAGTAAGTTGCTAGGTTTGTTAAATATTTCTTGTAGAGTAATAGGGCAAGGTATAGCATTTGACAGTT
The DNA here is from genome assembly GCF_019279795.1 of Protopterus annectens. Taxonomy (NCBI): domain Eukaryota; kingdom Metazoa; phylum Chordata; order Ceratodontiformes; family Protopteridae; genus Protopterus; species Protopterus annectens. The sequence continues at coordinate 1,246,971,382 of NC_056731.1, forward strand.
TCCACATTAACCCATCGCTGGTTGGTAGGCATACGTATTACACGGCTAGAGTGGGTAAGCAGGTTACAGAGGACTTTGCTATTTTGAAGGAATTTTTGATCAGCTGTAATGGTGTGTCTGTATGATACAAGGACTGAGTCTCATCAGATAACCTACAGCTTTATATGGATGTATCTGGCACCTAAGGCCTGTAGTCTTATTTCAAAGGCAAATGGCTTGCAGTGCCTTGGCCATGTGACTGGCCATCTGAGAGGAGAAAGGATATTACTTTTCCAGAAATTTTGCCACTTTGGCCTGCCACAGTTGTGTGGCAAAGGGAGTTGTATAACATGAAGGTTGTGTTTAATAAAGGACTGTCAATTGTTTGGGATGTGTTTGTATGTAACATTTTGTTATGACAAACCATGCTAATGGACTGCACAGTGGCCTGTTCAACATCTGAGAAGTTCATTGTGGTGCTACTTAGCTCTGGCAGATGTGGGCCATTCATCAACATTGATTCAATTCAACATTGCTTGCATACTTTTATCTTGGTTGGTGAGGGGGCAAGAGACAGTTAGAGAAGGAAGTTGATATTTCCTGGAACTGTGTTCTAAGTTGAGGGTGCCATTACCAACTGAAAAACAGAAATGGACAGATGGAACATTATCCTTCTTGGCCTTGGTAATCAATGCAAGCATGAGATTTTTTTTTTGGCTTCTTAAAGATTAGCTGTTAAAGTTGGAAAACTAGATTTGGGGCTTTCTGGGTAAATCAAAAGCCAGGGTGAATGATGTAAAGGAGCTATTAGGTTTGCTGAAATTTTCTTGTAGGGTAGTAGGATCAGGTAGAGCATTCAACAGGTTATTCATTAACTCATTGCTGGGAGGTAGGTATAAGCATTACAGGGTTAGAGTGGATAAGCAAGTTAAAGAGGACTTTGCTATTCGGAAGACATTTTTGATCTACTGTAATGATGTGTCCATGTGATAGGAGGGCTGAGTCTCATCAGATGACCTACAGCTCTATATGGATGTGTCTTGGAGCTAAGGCATGGGCACTTATTTCAAAGGCGAATGGTTTTCAGTGCCTTGGCCATGTGGCTGGCCAGCTGAGAGGAGAGAGGATATTACCATTCTGGAAGTTATGCTAATTTGGTCTGTCATAGTTGTGTGGTAAAGCTGCGCAACAAGAAGGTGGCATTTAATAATGAAGCAGTAGTGCAAGTTTTGCTGATGAAATCAGCTAGACCATGCTTTATTCAGTTAGTTGCTATATCATAGTCTCAGGATAAATTTGTTGAACATATTAACTGGTAGTCTGTCATGTTTTAAGTCCCACAGATTTTGGGCTTTGGCCCTAGAAGCAGATGAGCATCTGCTGACAGTGCTGAAGAAGTCCAAAAACTTTGGCAGTTTGTTGTGGGATTGTTCTTTGACTTTCAGCAGTCCTGCGCTATAGCTGCAAGGAAGGTATATATCGTGTGCACCTCGGTTTCTTTATCTTTTGCAGAAGGTTAGCCTTTGTGAGATAAGATATGGGTAGTGTGATTAGTGGCTATCTCTGTGGTGCATATGTGTGAACTAGGTGAGTCCATGAGGACAATATGAGTGCACTTCACAACTTTGAGCACCACTAGGATCTCAGGATTCCTGAATGCTATGAAGCCTTGGTTGATTTTGAGAATATTAAAATGTTGAGAAATAGAGGTATGTCTGTCAGAATAAGACTTCATTTAAATAGGCATACAGTTAGGTTAGTGTTAATGGGTTTGCAATGGTTTTCTTAATTATGTATATTTTGTGGGCCATGTTATTTGTTTTCCTATATGAAGGGACATTTTGAATCAGAGAATTATTAAGAATTCTCATGTGGTCGGATTTACACATAAGATAGAAGGCTTTTTTTGTCTGGTTAAGCAAATCTAAGACTTACCAGTCAGGTAAGGGTCAGCAGGTGTTGCTAAAAAGGACCTATTCTGCCTGGCATCAACCTCTCTGAAGTAATAGCCAATACCAAGGGGCTGTGGCTGACTAAGTTTGCAGATAACTGGCAAGCCAGGAACAGTCATTAAATCCCCAAATGGTTTATCTATCTTGCAGGAGGGATTGTCACAAATAAATAACTAGTGACAAAACCATGGACTGAAAACAAATGAACCATTGTGTCCTTTGAGAAGTCATATACCTTGGAGAACTACCAAACTGACAATACACTCCAAAGACTTAACCCAGTTGTTTGGGATTTTATTTAATTTCTGTTTGTTTTCCAGGGTAGAGCAGTGATCTCCATAGATCTTTTTCACACTCAGCCCGGGAGTGCTGTCTGGTTAAATAACTTGATCAGAGTCGCACAGTTAGGCAATGGAGGCTGTGGGAATTCATGCTTTCACTTCTGGACTGCAGGAAACAGCTTGTTAACAGATTGTTAATCCCCTAAACTAACTGCCAGACAATCCCCTATGCCAACTGCCAGACATTTGGGATTTGGGAGCTTATGTGAACCATGGCCTAACCTTTGATCAACATTTGTCACCTATTGTCCCCTATTGTAAGGAAGTTCTTCTATATTTCACAGCTTATAATGTAATAACCAGGGTCTTGAGGTTGAGGAAGGCCCATTTATAACATCTACAATATTTATTAACCTTGATTTAATATTTATTAAAATCATTTATATTTTTTCCTACCCTGGTTAGATTGAATTGAATTATATTATATTCTGTTTGGTAATTATTAACAGTGACATTTTCCGAATTAAGAATACTAGTACATTATATTTGTACTGTTGACGGATGTATTTTTAGGAGGTCAACCCAACTTTGTGTTTTGGCACATAACCTTAAAGTGGGCCAAACTACGCTGTAAATAACATCTATGCCCATATTTATATATATATATATTTTTACACACCTTTTTAATATGTAATCATATACATATTTTTTATTAATACTATGAACATCTTTCATCATTAATTTTTATTTCTGTGGTTGGTTGCATATACATGTATTTTATGTTTATACAAGGACTGACACAAAGAATGTATGTACACACTTGGACTTTTAATTATTTATAACATTCAAAGGGTATTTTTATGTAATTACCCTTGTGTTTTATTTTAGTCCAGAGTGTCAACTTTGTCATAATTTTTTATTGATTTTTTTGGCTTTCTATATTTAATCCTTGGACACAGATTTTCAATATCTAACAGTCATTCATATGAGGTCCGTTTATTGTTTTCTGATTTATGGTATTAAACGGACTGAGAACAACTTTTTAGAGCAGGGACCTTTAAATAAATTAAACTGTGCCTATTAATTACTGTCATGTGGCATGTTTAAATGTATTTAACTGTTTTAATTTGGTCACTGGATGTTTTGTTACCTTGATAAAGCTCGGTAATAACTGAGTGAAAGCGCTTGGGATTATTTGACATCTATTGTTTATTAAAAACTTTTTTATTTACTTCACCCTTCTAAGTGATTATTCTGGCTCCTGTGTTGCCGGGCAAGCTTTTCTTGTATTTTTCTGACTTGGAACAAAGCCAATTTTCAGCAGAGGCCTGGGGAGAAATGCTTCAGATGCATGTCCTTGTAATGTAGGAGGAAACCGGAGCACCCAGAGGAAACCCACATGAACACAGGGAGGACATGCAGACTCCACACAGAAGGCACCCCAGCTGAGAATCAAACCAGAGAACCTGTTGCTGTGAGGTGACAGTGCTATCGCTGCACAACTGCGCTGTCCATATATAATATATATAAATAAATATATAAATATCAACTTATATACCTCATATATAGCATATAGTCAAGTTAGTATGCATTTTATAGTGATCTGTAAATTAATAACATGTTTTAGATGCTGATACTTATGGTCTTTAGTATTAGCACGCTGACGATTAAGACTTTTAATTTTAAATGTTAAAATAAAATTTGTGTGTGTGTGTGTGTTTAGAAAATGCTTATGCAGCATTTACTCATTAGTATTGTTTAGTCAACAGGTTTACAAATATAATTGAAGCAGGAGACTGCTGAACAATCAGTAACAAAGAAACTTAATGAACAAATACAGTCAGATTTCTATCCAAAATATGCTAAGCTAAGTGTTAGGGTTTGCAATAATCTATGCAGTCAACATCACAAAGGAAATAAATGTTCCTTATGCAAATGTTTAGTCCTAGGTAGACTGAACACTGCTCTTAATGAAAAGTGAAAACTCTTGTTTCTAGGAAGAAAACACTATGGACCTTATTACAAACTTTGTTGTGCCTTCTTGTGTGAGATATTAGTCTGGGAAGTTTAGATGTCATGCCTTTGTGTTGTATGTCATAGTACCATGTTTTAGGAGGGATACATTTTTCTGGTCTGTAACCATAAACATAAGATGATTGTGCAGAGACTGCTTTTCCAAATTAACCCAGTTTGAACAGGGTATAGCTGTGATGTGCAGCAGCAATATTACCTTTCAAATAGTTCGACAGGCTGTCTATCATGATATGACAATTATTTTGAAAGTAGGAGTGAATGGGATAGTGTCAACTGTGTGTCATCTGGCAGAAATCGTTTTACACTCTGAAGACTGACTAGCTTAAAGTAAGTTTCTTTACCACATTCTTAATCTGCTTCTCAAAGGAAAGGTCATGTGCTACAGAATTGTAAAGTACTTCCAATATTAAGACTGTTCAGTGACTTTGCAGTTACCATAGATAGCTTTAAAGGCTTGCATTGTTAAAGTTGCTGTCTTGAATGGTGTTAATACTTTGGATAATTAACTATGAGACCCTTGTCAACATTATATGTTTTAATGGCACTGAAATCGTGAGGGTGGTCATTGATAGCGATGTTGTATATGACAGCATTGTGGAGGAGGTTTGATATCACTATTTTACTGAATGTTTTGAGTTCCTGAAGTATGAAAGTGCATCTTATTTACAAAAAAATGAAAACATTATGGACTTAATATTGAATCTTGTGAGACACCAATATCAGAATAACTTGTGAGACAATAATATCACAACAACATAAATATGTGAGTGAGGCATGAAAGGATATTGCCTGCTTTCTTCTTGTGAAATAACTGGTGGCCCAGACCATAAAGTTTTAGAGACAGGCTATATTACAGAGCTTAAAAGCTCGATATTGCTGTATACAATGTAGGGGGCTTTGAAATATTCAGGAAAATATCAACTGTGTACTACCTGTGCTACCCACTATCAACTCTGGTTGCCACCTATCAAATCTGTTTGCTATACAATCAAGTATCTTGATAGAGTTAAGGTGGATTTAAAGGGAAGTCAAAACCCCTAATGGGCATGGATTTTTTCCTTGAGTTATGCAGATAACTGAATATGTATTTCCTTTACAAAGTTCTAACGATAGTTTAAAAATAAAAGTGCTGCTATTGCTTGTACTAGTTTTCCATAGTTTTTCAAACTTGAGAGGCTGTGAGAGCCATTTTGAACTTTTGGGGGTATAAAAATATAAATTAAACAATAGAGAAAAATGTTCATGGGGCAGGAAGAGTTTGTTTGAAAGTTTTAGGAATAAAATGAGTGCAATTCTACCTGAATAGGATGTGGGAGGTGGAAGGCGACTATTGACAAGAAGAGTAAAGGAGGGGCAGAAATATCTGGGTGGGGAGAGGCTGTTGTGATTGTAAAATTACATGAAGTTTCATTGTTAAATGGCAGCAAAACTAAGGCTTATCTCCCTTAGAATCATCTTGCAAATACTTGTCACTGGAGGAAAGACTCTCACAAAAAAGTACTCAAAATAACAGTCAGGTTATCAGTAATGTAAACATTATACCCACCACACATATTACTGACTAAACCTTACAACAACATGTGCTGAGCCACTTAAAAGCAACCTTCCTAAACCTCAAAGACCTCCTAGATATTTGTCCTACAAAAAGAATCCTCAGCAAACCAAAAGGCACTCTACCAAAACAACACATAACTCAACACAACACATACAGACACACCCTTTGGAACTTCAACTACAAATCCCATAAGGCATGCCAACACACTACCCAATATTTTAATCATAGGAGATGCCATTATGAGATATACAGATGTTCCACTCACCAGGCTGAATAAGGAAAATATCACTGTCAGCTGTCTATCAGGGGCCAGGCTCTGCCAAATCAGCCACACATTGAAGTGATTAGACCACAAGTACCAGGATGATTCAGTCATAGTCCATGTAGATGTAAATGATGTGAGATGTACCTCACTGGACTATATGAAGAAAGACATTATGGACCTTTTGGACTATGAGTCCTAGACGATATATGGCTAGCACTGAGCAGCATTCTACCTTCACCAAGGATGATGCCACAGTATGAACAAAAGATGACTGATTTCAATAATGGCTTACTTTCTGGTGTTGGTCCAAAGTAGTACAGCATTTGCAAGCATGGGGAGAAATAATCAACAGAACATGTTGCTTTACCTAGAATGGTCTGCACATGTCCCCTCTAGGATTTCAAATATTGGCTAAAGCTTTGGCATTTTCCATAGTGCCTTTTTTAGGCAATACCAAACTAACAGACCTTCCAGCAAAGCAAAATCAACCTGAAGGAATCTAAAGGTATTACTTCTTAATGCCAGAATCCTAAACAAGAAACTTCTCACCTTCCAGGCTCCCATCACCCTGGAGAATTTGGACATCTGTGCAGTTACTAAGACATGGTTTAAAGCCATGAAGAACATGCCTGCATTTCAGGGCAACTATGCCTTCCACACATTTAGGCCAGCTACTGCTCAAGCATAAGACCAAAGTGGAGATGTCTTAATCTACATTAACAACAAACTCGCCTCAAGATTAGTCAACCAGAATGGCATGCTTGAACTTCTCCATGTCCAGTTTTCCATATGCAAAGTCCAATATCATGTCCTTGTAAGCTATAGATTACCTTTTATGACCCAATAAACTCATAACTCATGCCTGGAATTATTGGACTCCCTCACCATTCAACCCAAAGACATATTCATGGGTGACATCAACTACTGCACAATAAACTGGGATACTGACAATACCCCAGTCTTACAGGCCCAGAGATTGCTGAGCTTTGTAATCATAGACACCTTGTATCACATAGTCCATGAGCCCACTAGGAGTGAAAATATATTTGACCTGGTACTTACAAACTTGGAAGAATGCTGTATCCCCCTAGTGTAGTGTTCTCTCTGGATAAGGTTAGACCGCAAAGTTATCTCCTTCCTAACAGAAATGTATTTTGAAACCACAGTTAACCCCTTGACATATAGAAACTATTCTAAGGCAAATCCCCTACTACTAAGTAATAACTAGTCAACATTTCAGGCCCCAGAAACCCTGAGAACACAGCTGCCTATGCTGAATTCTTCACAAAAACCCTGTACAATCATGTCAATAAATGCATAGAGACAGCTATGCCTACCAGAAATAAGCCTAGAACTATCTCAAAAAACAAACCACCCTGGTTGAATCCAAACATAAATAGGTTGTACAGCAAAAGAAAAAAAAAGTCATAGCCAAGATTGGAAAGTGCTACACCCAGCATGATAAAGACACTCTCATCAAGCTAAGCAAACAACCAAGGGGGCAAATTAAGTCTATTAATGCCAAATTTGAGGTAAAGATACCAAATTTGAGGCAGATATAGCCTTCCAGGCAAAGGACAACTACAACGTTTTCTTTAGCTATGTGCAAAACCCCAAAAAGCAGCATAAAGCATTGTGTAGAATTGACTGTAAATGTAACCACCTACACAAAGCTGAAACATATAGCAAATCTGCTGGCCAACAAATTCTGCTCTAGTTTTATCCCTACTCTCTCCCCTGGATGTCTCCCAAGAAATACCATCAAAGAAAATTCCATCAACTATCACTAGGGCGTAGGTCCTACATATGTCCTCTGAGGATAACAACACTGCATCAGTGGTTCCCAATAATATCTCAGGATGTCTTCTAAATAGCCTGAAACATGACATATCAGGACCACTGGCATCACTGTTTTAACCATATCCTACAGGCAGGCTTTGTGCCACATGAATGAAGAACTGCAAATGATTATCCCTCTGTACAAGGGCAGGCCATCAATAGAACATGTGAACTACAGACACATAAGTCTCATATGCAAATTCATGGCAAGCATTATCATGGAAATGATTAATGAGGACATAGAAAACCTTCAAACACTGGATCCAACCCAAACTAGTTTTGTCAAGGGCAGATCATACCTACTTATCCTAGTGAACTGCTTTGAGGAAGTCATCAAGGCAATGAATGAGGGCAAAACTGTGCATTCCTCCTATCTTGACCTGGCTTAGACATTTGATAAAATACCCCACTTGGGCATTGCAAACAAACTCACAGATAAGAGCATAAATCTTTATTTTTATTTTTATTTTACTTTACATTTGTTGACTGGGATAGTCCGACTGGATGCATGTCCATTTTCAGCAGATGCCCGAGGAGAAAAGCTCTAAGGGAAAGCAGATACAGTATTACATAATACCAGCATTACATATTACAAACAGACTATTTACAGAGATTACATAAGTAAGCAAGTTAAACAAGTTCCACAGATTAGAGTTAATCCTGAGTGCAAGTCAGGATTAAATTAAATTACACAGTAAACTGGTTAACAGATTTTTACACATTCTAGAGAGTTAGCTAGGCTTGATACATTGACATAGCCAGTTAAGTGACAAATGTTGTTTGAGTCTAGTTTTAAATTGACCTAAGGTGGAAAGTAAGGTAATATCAACTGGAAGAGAGTTCCAGGATCTACTTACAGAGTTTGCAAAGAGAGAGAGTCACCGTCTGTGTTATTAATTTTGCTAGTCTGAATTAGTAGTTTGCTAGAGGATCGAAGCGTTCTAGGATTGTTATAGGGGGTGATAATATTTTGAAGTGCAGGAGTATTGTCCAGATTATAGAGGATTTTATAGGCCATAATCAGTTGGTTATACTGGATTAGGCTGGGTAGTTCAAGCCACCCAAGCTGATTTAGATTGATGCAATGATGTGTCCTAAAAGGCAGCCCAGTGGCAAACCTGGCAATGTGGTTGTAGCAAATTGAGAGACTGTTAAGGACAGTCTTGTTTAAATTCGAGAGTAGAGGGGATGCATACAGAAGGGTTGAAAGAAGGTGAGAGCGAGCTATGGCAATTTTAGCTGGAGGGGGTAGGAAGGCTTTTATTCTGTAAAGTGACCCTAGTTTTTTATTGATGGTTTTGATAGTTTGGTTAACATGTAGGTTGAGTTTTAGATAATTGTCTATGATGACACCTAATAGTTTTGTAGAGGGGTCAGGGGAGATTATTGTACCATCATCTGAATTTATGGTAAAGGTGAAAGCGGTAGACCTATGTGTTGGTGAAAATAACAGCATTTTAGTTTTTTTGGGATTTAGGATCAGACGACGTTCATAAAGCCAGTTTTCTATTGTATTAAAGGTGGTGTGGGTAGCTGACCATAACTCTATTGGAGATGTGGCTGAGCAAATCAGAGTAGAGTCATCAACATATTGGATACAGCTGACTTTTGGGATGACAGTATAAAGGTTGTTAATGAAGATGGAGAACAGCAAGGGCCCTAGTATAGAGCCTTGTGGTACTCCAAGGGTGTTAGATAGAAGGTTAGAGAGTTTGTTCTGCCAGAGGACAGCTTGCTGTCGACCATTCAGGTAGGATTGAAACCATTGAAGGGCTCTAGTATCTAGACTGAATGTTTGCAGGGTGTGGATTAAAAGTTGGTGATCAACCATATCGAATGCCTTGGAAAGATCCAAGAAAAGGGCTGAGGATGTATAATTATTGTTGCGATTAGGGTTTATGGTGTTGGTAACAGCTAGGAGGGCTGAAGTAGTGCTGTGATGAGGACGAAAGCCATGCTGAGTGTCTGCCATAAGGTGATTCTGGATTAGGTGGTGCATGAGTTGTCTATGAATACATTTTTCCATAATCTTTGCAAGTGGAGAGAGTATAGCTCTTGGCCTATAATTGGAGAATTCAGTAGAGCTGCCTCCTTTGTAAAGTGGGATTACATAGGATATTTTCCAGATGGTGGGAATTTTAGCTTTTACTATGGTTCGATTGATTAGTATTCAAACGGGGTAAGCAATAGCATTAGCTGATTTTTATAGGTACTCAGCAGGGAGTTGATCAGTAGAAAGTGTAGTGAGTTTTAATTTTTTGATCAAGGTATGGATAAGTGAAGTGGCAACTGGTTGGAAGCTGAATGCGAGTAGGTTTCTAGGGGTGCTACTTTCAGGACCAGGGGAGCTAGGAGGTAGTTGGCTAGCTAGGGCTTGAATTGTCTCAGTTCTGATGAAATCTCCTGTTTATGCGGATGAAAGCGCTTAACCTGATGATTTGACTTGTCTTTGCTCTTCTGGTTTTTGGAGTATTGTTTTCGTTACATATGAATAAAGTCCTTGGTGATTAACTACCTTTTTGTCCGAGCAGAGGTCTTTTGGATTTACAGTCTCGAGGTTTTATTTGGTTGTCTCAGTAAAGAATCTGTTAAAACTGTCAGAAACATCTTCAGGGGTTTTATCAATAGTAGCAGCAGGGATTGGGGTTGAAGTTTGTCCAGGATGTAGTAGATTATTTAAACCTGAACAAAACTTCTGAGGGTTATTTTGATTTACTGTCTGTAAATTACAGTAGTATTGTTTTTTGTCTTGTAAAATTGATTTTTTGGTTTTGTTCCTGGATTGAACAACAACAAGTAACAAAAAGGAATCCAACTAAGTAACTGCAGCCCAGAAGTGAAGTCAGCAACACGCATCCACCGTGGCTCGGACACCAAAAAGTTGTTTCTTCTTAAGTTTATTGAACACAAAACACAAACAGTACAGCTAAGTACAATTGCAACAGTCAGTCAAGGTTAAGCGCTTTCGTCTGAAATAAATCAGACTTCCTCAGAACCATGTTTAGGACCATAAGAGTCCTATTTACAGAAGTTTTGGCGCCAATATTCACAAAGCATCTAATTACATTTTAAAGAGCAATGCTCCTGATCAAATCGACTGCGTTTATACACACTTGTTTACATGATTTCTGTGTGTCTAGTAGATAACAGTCACATTGTGCAAACAACATCACAATATTTCCAATAAGAGTCTAAAAACCATCTGAAAACAAAATGCTCTAAAAACAAAATGTAAAACCAACTGTGTGCAAGAATGTTTGAAAACACACCCTTGAATCATCTACTAAAAGACTACAGAATCTATGCCTTAATAAAATAACATGACATAAATGTATATGTGAAATATGTACAAATATATAAATATATAAAAATGTATAAAATTGTATAAAAAATTGTATAAAAATATATGCATATATGTATATGTTAATATATAAGTATAATTATAAAAATATATAAATATATAAATGTGTAAGTGTATGAATGTCTAAAAATACTTTCTTCACTAAAAATAAAGGTGATAATCTACCATCAAGTAATGTTGTACAAGGTGTGGAAAGGATATAATAGTAAAAGACATACAAAAACCTACTAAATCTAAAATTGTGTGAAGATCTGTGATCTGAAGTGGATGTAGTGTGAGGTGTATACAAAATGGTCAAGTGTAAAAGTATGAAAGTGTACAAACCCAAAAAGGGATTGTGTGAAAGCAATCTAAGACGTGGTAAATCATAAAGATGTAGTATAGTGATTACCATACTGGTCAGGGTAACACTCAAGAGTCCAACTGCAAGGGGGGCGTGGCCAAGGATGAACACAGGATAGCAGCAGATGTCTTCAGCTCCACCAATTTCATTACACTGACAGGAATTAATTACTTAAAAAATTAATTTTTGAAGTAATTTTCTTTCTAAATACGTTTGTTTTATATAGTTCTTGAACTATATCTAAAAAAGAAAGGAAATCTTAACAATATTCTTGTCAGAAATCACTGTGGAAATTTTCCTGTCAGTTTATCAGTCTGAAATGAGTTCCAGTAAGACAAATTCTCAAGACTCCAGCATCAAGAAAGAACTTCAGTCTCTGATAATTATAATCCAGCAACTTACTGATAAAATGGATACTAAAATAGACACCTTCATAGAAAAAACTACAAAACAAATAGACCTGTTGCATACAGACCTGCAACAACAGAATATCCAGATGACAGGCATAGAAGAAGCTGTGAATGACATGGAAAATAGAATCCAAGAAGAGGAAATCAACATTGAGTTTCTGCTGAAACAAAATACACATTTACAAACAAAGCTGGATGACCTGGAAAATAGATCTAGACGCAATAACATTAGGATTTTTGGACTGCCAGAAAATATTGAAGGTAACAATATTACTTCTTTTTTAACAACTTGGCTCCCTAAAACTTTAGACTTACCAGAAGCATTCTCTTTTGGTATCGAAAGAGCACATAGATCTATAGCTAATACTAACTCTAACAAAAAATATCCTAGATCAGTTATAGTTAGATTTCTATCATCTTTTGATAAAGAGATGGTTCTTAAATCTGCTTGGGCTAAAGCTCCTGTTAAGATTAATGAGACAACTGTGCGTTTTGACAATGACTATTCTTCCATGGTAATAGCTAAAAGAAAAGTTTTTCTGCCACTAATAAGGGAGCTTAAAAAAGCAAAGTTTAAAACATACCTTCTGTTTCCTGCCAAGCTTAAAATCTTCCTTCCAGATGGTCCTAAGGTTTTCAATGATTTAGACTCTGCTTTACTGTTTGTCAAAGAAAAAAGGATTTTGGATAAAATAGAAGAAATGGAATGGGCTAGTTCTTCATTAAAGAGATTGGCAACTGAAGCTTCGTGGAAGATTTCAGAGAAGAAGAAGAGACTAAAAAACTAATGATTTGTTATATGTTTTTTTCTCTCTCATCATTTTAGTTCATTATTAATCTTTTTGAATATAGTTCCTGCATTTCCAGAAAGCCACAAATATTTTGGAAAAGATTTAATCAAAGTTATTCTCTATGTGCAAAGAAATGTTTTGTTTCATAACCAGTCAAAATACCTGAAGATTTAATGGCAAGCTGTGATTCAATTTGTTTCTCTTTCTTGAAAGAAGTAAGGTTAGTAATTTGATACATTTTTTTATCTTTACCTTTTTTTTCCTTCTCCTTTTATTATTTTCTTTGTTTAAACAATGACACTCTATTTCGATTATGTAGTGGGTAAAGGGTGGGGGAGGGCAGGGAGAGAACAGTAATGAAAATATCATGAATAGAATAATAACATATTTATTCCTTGTAAAAGTTTATAAGTTCTTCAAATGCTATTTCTAATTATACTTTCTTGATTATACTGGTTATGCTTGTTTGTAAATAATCTGTCATGCTTTAACTAATAATAATCAGAACTAAATAAGAGTAAATAATATGTTTTATTTTTAACTCTATTAATATAAACAGTAAGTAACATTCCAGTGTATATACTTCTTAGAGCTTTCTCTTACATTTTTTTATTTCTGCCTCACTCCCTTTTGTTTTCTACTCTCTTTTTCTTTTCTTTATTAATATATAGAAATGCTTTTGATTGTGTGGGCACAGTGAATAATAGGATTTGTATGAAAATTGAGTTGGGAGAAGAATGTTGAGTTTTATTGCTTGTTGGTAATTTTGGGCTTGGTTTCACTTACATAGAGGCTGTAATGATCTGTGGAATACATTGTGAAGGTTTTGTCATGTTTAGATGCATTTACACTGCTAAATGAATGTTTGTCACTAGTTTTTAATAAGTTTCCCACCAAAATGTTAAGAGAGACAATCTGGGATGTGGGCTGTCTCATGCACAGTGTCCATGAACTACTTCAAAAGCTTCAACTCACAGAATTCTCACAGAGAAACTGAAAGCAGTTAGTATAACCTTTGACATAGTTATCACACTGACACACCACAGATCCAGGAAAATACTCTATTCATAAAATATGTCAGTTATAATGTTTTGTTTCATAACCAGTCAAAATATCTGAAGATTTAATGGCAAGCTGTGATTCAATTTGCTTCTCTTTCTGAAAAGAAGTAAGAGGCTGTAATGGTCTGTGGAATACATTGTGAAGGTTTTGTCATGTTTAGATGCATTTACACTGCTAAATGAATGTCTGTCACTAGTTTTTAATAAGTTTCCCGCCAAAATGTTAAGAGAGGCAATCTGAGATGTGGGCTGTCTCATGCACAGTGTCCATGAATTACTTCAGAAGCTTCAACTCACAGAATTCTCACAGAGAAAATGAAAGCAGTTAGTGTAACCTTTGACATAGTTATCACACTGACACACCACAGAGTCAGGAAAAATACTCTATTCATAAAATATGTCAGTTATAATGAGTTTAAATGATGTAGTTTCTTGTAGTAAGTAAATGTCTTATTTTAGAAGGCATAGAAAATGAAACATTTATTTAAATGTTTTTGAAAATCTACTTAACAGCAGCATAATAATCTGTGTTAAAAATTTGTGTTCCAAACATATACTTTACTATAACTCATTTAATTCATCTGATTGACAAGCATAAATAATCTTATAACTCTATTCTGGAAGAAATGTCATGTGATATATTTTAAAGCAGTAGGTTAGCATGATTGTAAAATCTGGTTACTAATATGTGTTTCCTGTGCATTATTTTGTATAAAGCAGACAGATTTATTCTAGGGACAGCAAGTAGGATAGTGCTCAACAAAGACACAACTCAGTGAGATCATATATATATATATATATATATATGTGTGTGTGTGTGTGTGTGTGTGTGTGTGTGTGTGTGTGTGTGTGTGTGTATGTGTGTGTGTGTGTGTGTGTGTGTGTGTGTGAGTGTGATGGCTTTTTTTTTATATAATAATGCAAGTGTTTCTGAGAATCTGCATAATTATCCAATATGATTTATAATAATTTCTATGAATACAATATTTTACTCTATTGACAAAATGAATGTTTGCCACAAGTTTTAATAAGTTTCCTGCCAAAATGTTAAGGGAGACAATCTGGGATGTGGGCTGTCTCATGCACAGTGTCCATGAGCTGCATCAAAAGCTTCAACTCACAGAATTCTCACAGAGAAACTGAAAGCAGTTAGTATAACCTCTGACCTAGTTATCATACTGACACACCACAAATTCAGGAAAAATACTCTATTCATAAAATATGTCAGTTATAATGAATTTAAATGATGTAGTTTCTTGTAGTAAGTAAATGTCTTATTTTAGAAGGCATAGAAAATGAAACATTTATTTAAATGTTTTTGAAAATCTACTTAACAGCAGCATAATAATCTGTGTTAAAAACTTGTGTTCCAAACATATACTTTATTATAATTCATTTAATTCATCTGATTGACAAGCATAAACAATTTTATAATTCTATTCTGGAAGAAATGTCATGTGATATATTTTAAAGCAGTAGGTTAGCATGATTGTAAAATCTGGTCACTAAAATGTGTTTGCTGTGCATTATTTTCTATAAAGCAGACATATTTATTCTAGGGACAGCAAGTAGGATAGTGCTCAACAAGGACATAACTCAGTGAGATCATATATATATATATATATATATATATATATATATATATATATATATATATATGTGTGTGTGTGTGTGTGTGTGTGTGTGTGTGTGTGTGTGTGTGTTTGTGTGTGTATGTGTGTGTATGTGTGTATGTGTATGTGTGTGTGTATGTATGTGTGTGTGTGTCTGTGTGTATGTGTGTGATGGCTTTTTTTTTTTTAATAATGCAAGTGTTTCTGAGAATTTGCATAACTATGCAATATGATTTATAATAATTTTATGAATACAATATTTTACTCTATTGACAATAATGAGTTTAAGTAAATGCTCATATACAAACAATTCAATATTTTTTTGGAAGCTGTTAATAGTATTCACATGACAGAAAATAGATGCATCTTAATATATGTAATGTCTGAATCATATTAGCCAAAGTTTTTGATTTAAATGAATGTTAGAACCTAATTTTCTCTCCTCTTGATTTCTAACATCAAGATTATTTGAATGCTATTTGAATACAAGTGTTATATATTACATAGATCTATATAGTAGTATGAACAGTTTAAAAAAAAAAAAAGTTTATTTTAGTTTATATGATGCTGTTTTACCAAATGTGTAGTTTTGTCTTGATAGATAATTGAATTGAAAACTGTTAACCTCAGTTAAATATAACTAGTATTAAATTGATAAGGTGGTAGCTGAGGTACTGCTGCTTAGGGTAGGGGTTAACTTGAGTAGTAAATACTACTCTAAGTTGGAGTTTTCAACTCCAGGCTGGATGCAAGGTTTAATCCTTACATTATTTTCACTTGTTCATTGTTATATGTATATAGTTTTGACATCCACAATATATTTTGTACACTCATTGTCACTACAAACAAAATTGAATCCTATACAAAATCCCATAAGAGATTTAATAAATACAGCTATATTTAAAGGTACACCTAAAAGAGGAGATGTAACATTATTTATCTTGTTATTTGTTATTTCGACCATAAGATTCTTGAGTTTTAAAAATGCCAAATGACATCTTTAAAAGGAATTTCTTTAAACATTAATGGATTGAATACTCCGTGTAAAAGGGCAAGCCTAATAAGATACATTAATTTACACAAGGCCAATCTAGTCTTCCTGCAAGAAACCCATCTCTTGAAAAAGATATTGATAAACTAGCCACTAATAAGTATACAGTATTGGTTAGTTCAGAGCACACTCAGAAAAAAAGAGGAGTGGCTATTTTATGGAATAAAAGTATGCCCATTCCTAAAACCATTAAGTCTTATCAGGATGACAAAGGAATGTTTTGTATGGTTACAATATAAATTAATGGGAAGACTTACACTTTAATTAATGTATACTGGATACCTGGAATTGGTATTAATACAGTGAAACATCATATTGATAAGATCATATCATTCTCTATAGGGGATATTATTTTAGCTGGTGATTTTAATTGTATACTACATGAAAGTGATACTATCACTATAAGGAAAAGAAGAATTACATCTAATGCAAAACATTTAAATGATTTTGCTAATTCTTATCATTTGAATGATATTAATAATCAGATAGATTCAAAATCATTACCATACACCTTTTTTTCTAACAGATACAAAACTTATTCAAACATAGATAGGGTCTTTATTTCTAACCAGATGGTAACAGATTTAATTAATTCCAAAATCATTTCATGTCCTATATCTGATCATAACTCAATTGTTTTTGAATTCATGATAAAAAATACTCATAAAGTTCAGATCAAAAGGATACCAGCATACTTAACTCAGCTAAAAGACTATAAAGAATATATACTTTCAGAAGTACAACATTTTCTAGACATAAATAATACTCCTGAAGTCTCCATTGTCTATGTTTGGGATGCCTTAAAATCATATCTATATGGACAAAGTATCAGATGGTATAATAATAAAAGGAAATCTTGGGATAAGGAATTGTTAGATATTCAAAGTAAATTAGACTCTTATAAACATAATAATAAAGAAAATATTATGGACAAGAAAGTTATTGAAGAAATAAACAAACTAAATGAGAAATACAAAGAAATTTTAACTCATAAAGTTAAAATAACTTTAGAGAAATACAACTTTTGTCTTATTCAATAAGCCCCAAATACTTACATAGACTTAAAAATAAAACAAAAGATTGAATAAACAAAACCATATCATAGTAATCTTTTCTCTAAGTGAAAAGAAGAATGTTTCTAGTATACCAGAAATACTGGATGAATTTAGAAATCACTTTCACAAGATTAACCATAACAACATTAACATGGAACCTAAAGATAAAATAAAGGAGTTTATAACCACAAACATGAATACAAAGCTTAATAAACAACAGATTAAACTATTGGACAAGAGTATTTCATATACAGAAGTTATTACACAAATAAATAAGCTTAAATCAAACAAAGCACCGGGTAATGATGGTATTATACCAGAGATATATAAAATCCTTTCTAAAACTACATATTCATTAATACATAAGGTTTTTATTTTGGCCCAAACTGAGTTAATAACCCCCCTATCTTGGCAATATACATTTATTTCACCAATTTTAAAACCTAATAAAGATCCAACTAGATGTTCTTCATATTGACCCATCTCATTACTTAATGTTGATTATAAAATGTTTATGAGTATTTTTGCTGATAGATTGAAGACAATCATCCCCGGCATTATAGATATAGATCAGATGAGCTTCATTGTAAATAGAAATACTTTTGATAATATAAGAAGAACTTTAACATTAATTGATTTTGCAAATAGGAAAAAGAAAGATTTAACACTTATTAGTCTTGATATAGGTTCAGCATTTGATTCAGTAAGTTGGGACTATCTATTTACCTTACTGAAATGCACAAACTTCTCGGATACATTTGTAAATTTAATTGAGCATTTATACAAAGGAACGCTGGCTTATATTAAGGTAGGAACATATGTTTCACAAAAATACCCATTCTTAAAGGTACAAAGCAGGGATGTCCACTTTCTCCACTATTATTCACTTTAGTAATGGAGCCTTGGGCTAATTTGATTAGAAACAGTACTGACATAGAGGGTTTTGAAATAGATGAAAATACAACATCAAAAATTCAACTTTTTGCAGATGATGTTCTAATTACATCAGCAGGATCTAATTCTTCTATGCAGTCTTTATTTGATAAAATTATTAATTTTAAAAGTATTTCTGGTTTAATATTCAATGAAGAAAAAACTAAAATACTACCTATATATACACGAAAAAATATTCTCATTAGTGATTTTACTAAATATGTACCCAATTCAGATCAGATAACTTATTTAGGTATAATACTATCTAAAGATATTAAATCTATTATATATAATAACTATAATACCTGTTTTCTTAATATACAAAATCTTTTAATACCTGGAATAATATGTTTTTACTATGGAGGAGAGACTTACAATTATTAAAATGATAATATTCCCCAAGATTTTATACTTAATACAATCAATAATACTTTCACCTACAAAAATAATTATCAAGAAACTGAATACACTAATGTTAAATTTCTTATGGGCACCTAATAGACCTAGGATTGCATTAAAGAAACATACTAATAGCTGGTCTCAAGGGGGTATTTCTTTTCCAGACTTTAATTTATATATTATCTCTTCTATTATAAAAGTTATTACTTTATTAATAGATCAGTCATATATCACAAAATGGAAAGATTATTGGGAGCTAATTAGTATGCACATCATGAAAATCTCCGTAACACATAAAAATATGATTGTAAATAACTCCATGTTGTGGTTGCTAAAGGAATTTTGTACTTCACCTATTACACCTAAACATATGGTTTGTTACCCATTAAATATTATTATTAGTTATCGTAACTTTATATTCATGCACCCTAAGTATAGGGAATGGAATTTTATTGTATTCCCTATAATGTATACTCAGGGTATGCTTATGTCATCTACTTCTGAAGGAGCTCATTTAGCTATAGATAATGATCTAAAGTACTGGTATCAGCTGATATCTGATAATAAAGTTAAAAATCTAGATTTCTTAAAACAAGAATTTGATCTAAGAGAAACTTGCTGGTTAGAGGTTCAGATGTTTAGACAACATCTCATTGATAGAATAGATCTAATGTCTATAACAGTTAAAGA
Source organism: Protopterus annectens (assembly GCF_019279795.1). Taxonomy (NCBI): domain Eukaryota; kingdom Metazoa; phylum Chordata; order Ceratodontiformes; family Protopteridae; genus Protopterus; species Protopterus annectens. The sequence goes on from NC_056731.1 coordinate 1,246,990,994, forward strand.
ATCTATTCCAAAACTGATTGATTACTTGATATTAAATTTACAGCATAAAGTTTCTGATAAAGGTAAACTTTCATATATACATAAAATTATCAGACAAGAAACTTTTTACAGTGTAGATTCATACTGGAATTATTTCACCTCTATTAATGGGGATCCACCAACTCAACAAGATAAACAATATATATTGGAATCTGCTTATAGAACTACATCTTCCATTGTCTGGAGACTTTATACATGGAAATTTTACATAGATCTTTTATACACCTTTGATGATGAATAAAATAAATAATAAAGATAATCTATGTAAGAGATGTAATGTAGAAATTAATGCTGACTGGGCTCATATGTTTTATGACTGTATGAAGTTGAAAGAATACTGGAAGTCAATTAATGAATTTTTGCAGGCTCTTTTACAGATAATTTCATTATTTCTAAGTCTCTTATATTATTCAACACACCTGTACCTCAATGTGTTAAAAGATTAAGCTTCCCTTGTTATGGTCTATCCTAGCAGTGGCCAGGAAAATAATAACTAGAAATTGGATTTCAGATACACCTCCTTCGTTCAATGAATTTAAAAATGTTATGAATATAATGTGCCATATGGAAATAAGCACAATTAGAATGAGAACAACTAGAAAAACATCATATTATATTGTATGGGATAATTTACAAAATTTGTTAAAAAAATTCTAATTTCAATAGCACGGTATTTTAGTTTAATTAATTGATCTGATTGTAGTGGATGTCTTTGTAAATACTTTAGTTGTTTTGTTGAATATTATAATAATACCTATTTTTAATTACTTGTATAAAATTGTTATGATATTTCTCTTATATGTTAAAACAATAAACCTGTTTTGAAAAAAAAAAAAAGAGTCCAACTGCAAAAAGGGTTTTATACTTATAAAGTCATTTAACCCAGGACTTGATGTTGCATCACATAGTATCTGCCATCTACTTTCTAATGCTGATAACCTTACTTTCCAATTACCTCCACTGTTCCCCATTTCAATTTGGTCTATAATGGCAAACCAAAAGCTGTGAGTGGATCCTTTGTCATAAATGTGTCTACTCAGTGCGTTGTTTTTATCTTGCCTTTTAATCTTATATAGATGCTCGTATATCCTAGTTTTAAACTTCCTTTCGGTTTTACCGATATAGTAAGCCGAACAGGATATACAAGTGGCAAGATAAACTACTCTCTGTGAGTTACAGTTCCCAATAGAACACTTAATGTGTGTCTTAGTAACATTCTTTAATCTAATAATTTTGTTAGTGTTTATGTAGTTACATTGGTTACATGAACCACATCTGGAAGTGCCTCTAATGGGTGTTTTGTTTACCCTTCCCTGTTCAAATAAGTGCTTCAAATTATGTGATGTTTTGTACACTATTTTAGGGCGATTGCCCACACATCTGCCCTCATTCTCTGTTAACATGAGTATGTCCCAATACTTGTTTAAAACTTCCTTGACTATATTAGAGTAAGGGTTGAACCTAATCACACACACATGTTTGTCACATGACTCTTCCATTCTACTTGTCTTGAAAAAAGAAACACCTAATAGGGGTAGATATTTCTTACCCCACTCTCCTTTGACATACTCAGTGATGTTGTCTAGCATGTCCTTCGGATAACCTCGGTTAACAAACATTTCATAAATCTCCGCCAATTCTATTTCCATAACTTCCCTATTTGAAGACATACGAGCAGCGCGGATGCACTGCCCTTTGAATACATTACTAAATATATGGGGTGGATGGTTACTTTCATAATTTAAATAGTCATTAGAAAAAGTACTCTTTCTGTATATTTTTGACGTAAAATTTATCCCATTGTTACAAATATAAGTGTCCAAATAGGGAATACCCACTTTATCAATACAATGTGTAAATTTTAAAAATTCGGTAGTGTTATTTATGTAATCCATGAATTTAGTAATCTCCTCTATTGAGCCGTTCCACAATATAAACAAGTCGTCTAAAAATCTAGTATACAACACAATTTTGTTGAAAAATTCACTGTTGAAAATAAACTCTGTCTCCCATTCCAGCATAACCATATTGGCATAAATCGGGGCACAAGATGCGCCCATAGCTATGCCCTTGATTTGCCTAAACAGTTCTCCTTGAAATTGCAAATAATTGTGGTCGAGGACTAACCCCATCATATCGACAGTTAAATTAATCCTGTCACAACTTAGTGTAGAAAATTTACGTAAGCTGTTGTAAAAATATTCAAGACCTATGACTCTAGGAATACTGGAAAAAAGGTCTATTACGTCGATAGTGAGGAAAATTAAATCCTTTCTCCATAAGTCAGGGGTAAGTTTCCCCAAAAAATCCCAGGAGTCCTTAGTTAAGTGGTTGACCTTCTGGTAAACATGTTAAGCCCACTCGTCCATGGTTACCCCTATCTTAAAAGTCTTGGATTTAGAACCCGAAATAATCGGTCTAAAGGGAGGCTGTTCTAAATTTTTGTGAATTTTAGGTATACCTACAATCTTAGCCATTTTGGGAAATTCAACTCTGATGAATTGGTAAATTTCGTTGGATATTCGGTTGTCCAAAAGATATTCTTCAATGGCCAAATCAATTCTTTTATGGCCAATGTTAACTTGGTTAATTGAAATGGCTTCATAGTTGCCAGAAGAGTGTAAAATGTTAAAAATGTCACTGTTGTAGTCAAGGGTATTGTACAAAACTATCCCTCCACCCTTGTCAGGTTTCATGATTCTAATGTTGGGACTATCCCTAAGGTAATTAAGACATTCCCTTTCCTCAACGTTCAAATTGTCTTTTAATGTGTTGACATAGTCTCTTTTAGTTCTGATGTCTTTATATAGTTTGTATAGGTCTTTACAAACTAATTTCTCATAGTGTAATACTTGGGGATGGTAAGTAGGGACAAACACACTCTTCTTCATTAGCCTCTTATTACTAGTACCAGTCAAGTTCTTAGCCTGTTCGTTGTTGTCGAATAAAAAAGCAAAGTTGAGCCTGCGACTAAATAATTTAACTTCTTTAATCGTATCCACAATGTCAAAATGACTGGTGGGTATGAATTTCTTACCCTTACTGAACAAGGTAAAAAATCCCTGCTTGACCTCTATGTCCGTGTAATTAAACACATTAAATCCATTATAGGTGTTGATGATGTGTCTAACAGGGTGCAGTTCTATAGATGTTAGTGTACCCACCTTGGTTTGGGAAGGTATACTCTCATTGTGTATAATTGTAGAATACTCAGTCCCTTTGAGCAACAAATGCCCTGTGTCAGTGGATACTCCCACTAATGATGTTGTCTTCTGTGTTGTTTCGGTGCTGGGAAGTACCTCCCCCCCTGAAAATTTGTATCATAATTATTTCTGTCTGAACGATCATTAGAATCGTAAATTCTCTCATGGTAGTGGGTTTCTTTCCTATTGTCATTGGGCCATACATATGCCCTGTTGTTCTTATATAGTTCCACATCCCTGTCAATCTTTCTAAGCTTCCTGCTGTATATAAGCATAGTCTTGTTCTCCGCTGTGGAGAACTGTTTGTGATATAAATCCCCCCATTGGTCAAAATTCACATCCTTGATTATATCCTCACTGCTGCAATTGTACTTAGGTGTACTGTTTGTGTTTTGTGTTCAATAAACTTAAGAAGAAACAACTTTTTGGTGTCCGAGCCATGGTGGATGCGTGTTGCTGACTTCACTTCTGGGCTGCAGTTACTTTGTTCCTGGATTGCCTGTATTAATGTGATCTTGGGGGTCATTAGAAGAATGCCATAAAACCCATGCTTTGTTTCTAAGGGTAATTTTGAGTTTAGACTCTTTAGAAAGCCATGGCTCAGTTTTTGCCTTGGTTCTCCTTGAACGAACAGGTGCATGCAAATCAAGGATCTCAAGGAATTTGTTGTTAAAGTATGCTACTGCTTCCTCTAAGGGGAGGTGTTTTAGAATAGACCAATTACATGAGTTTAGTTCTTGTTGGAATTTTGCAGGGTCAAAGTTTTTATTGTTTCTAACCTTTCTGAGTAAGGGTTGTTGAGAACTAATGGCTTTGTGCTTAATTACATATGTGAGAAGGTGATCGCTTAGGCCATCAAGGAGGGTACCAGAGGTGTACTGTTGGGGGTGACTATTTATGAGTACCCAGTCAAGTATGCTTTCTTTTTGGTTGGGTTTACCTATCCTGGTAGGGGTGGATATAATTTGTGTAAATGCATGCAGGTTAATATGGGTGGTTGGGGATTGTGAGGAACAGGTGCTCCAGTCTATGTTAAAGTCTCCAAATAGTAGGGTTTCTTGGGGGTAATGACATGATAGCCAGTGCAGGATATCTTCAAGTGTAGATATATTGTTACCTGGGGGAATGTACATACAGATGATATTAATGCTTTTTATTAAGTTGCAATTTGGTGGCAAGAATCTCCGAGTTATTAATCTGTGGTGGTTGTATTACATCTATGGTGACATTCAACTCAGATTTATAGAGTACAGCTACCCCCACCCCCTTCCTCGAAGCATGATCCAGCCTGTGTATGTTATACCCAGGTGGTAACACTTCATTCTCTTTAGTGTTAGGTTTTAACCAGGTTTCAGATAAACAGAGAATCTCAGGGGAGTGGACATCCAGAAGTGCATGCAATTCATGTACCTTGTTATTAATGCTTCTAATATTAAGAATACAGGCTAGGAGAGAGTTAGTTGGCCTATTAATTGTAGGTTTGTAGCTTAGATTGCAAGTAGAGGGGATATGTGTATCTGAAGTGGGTGGGCCAGGGGTGGGGTGAATATCACCACCAAGTATTAGGTTGAGTCTATACTTGGTGATGAACTTCAGGAATTTGTTTATTAGTTTGTAGTAGTATTTGGATCTAGAGCTAATGTGCCTGGGGTTGAGATGTTGATACACTGAACAAGATTTTGGATAGGATCTGGTACTGTAAGTATGACTGAAGGTGGGAGGGTTTACAGCTGGGGTGATAGTATGGCCTTTTGGGACCTGAAATCCCGTGAGAAACTGGTTTTCATACAAGGTAAGGAGGTATGGTGCGAACAAGAGGGGTAGTAAAGAGGAGTATATCATTATCTGTGATTCAGCTAGTGAGTTAAAGAACTGTTTTACCTGGTGATGCAACACCAGAAGATAGAGTAGTGAGGTAAAGGTACTGGAAGGGGGATGGGAGAATGCCAGATGAAAGCTAATAGGTACTATTAAAATGTAGGTAGAAGAATGGGAGTGGGAGGAATTATCCCAGATGAATGCAGATAGGATCTAGAAAGTGGGGGAGTGGCTATAGTACTATAAATTTAGAGGTACTGGGGCGGGAGAGAATTGGGGGCAGGGAGGCGAGCGAATAGAGCCCAAGCGTAGCGAGGGCAAACTAAGTGGGGCTATTGCAGCTTACAAGGTTTCCTAAGGTATCCTAAAGTTATAAGGTAAGTATTATAGCTCTTAATGTAAGAGTCAGTTTACTTAAGTTACAGGGGAAGGAGGCAAACACTCAAGTAAAAAAAAGAGCCCTATGGCTGACCAAAATGGTAACCTGCTTAGTTACACAGCACTGTAAGTGAAAGTTTAACAAATGCTTTTGTGTGCAACCTACTCTGCTTAAATGCTGAGACAAACTGATTGCAGTCCTGTAGACACCATTTTGTAGGGAACTGTAGAGTTCAATCTGCTTAAATGCTGAGGCAAACTGATTACAGTCCTGTAGACACCATTTTGTAGGGAACTGTAGAGTTCAATCTGCTTAAATGCTGAGACAAACTGATTGCAGTCTTGTAGACACCGTTTTGTAGGGAACTGTAGAGTTCAATCTGAGTTACACACAGGAGAGCCAGTTGGCTCTCAGATAAGACTGTCAGAAGTTAGGATAGGGGAGACCACCTTCACAAAGGGGCTAGTAACTTGCATTGTACCAGTCCATTCCTTTTTGACATCTATTTCTTGAAAGTCAAGGCCAATGTCATGGGCCTCTGGCTGACCAAACTTTCAGTTGATTACCAACTAGGAGCAGTCATAGAATCCCCCCAAGGCACTAGCATCCTATAGTTAGGACTTACACAGACAAATAATTGGTGTCAAAGCCATGGCTTAAAACTTAATGCCAAGAAATTTATATTAGTACACTTTAGGAAGTCAGGCACCCTAAGAACTTTCCTCATCAATAACACACCTTTAGTAGATGAATCAGAAGTCAGGGATTTGGGTACATACCTTGTTTTTCACCAACATAAATCTAAGATAGTAAGGAAATCATTCTGTGTTGCTCCACTTATAAGCAAGGACATGGCATCCAGGTCCAAGGAAGTAATCTTTCCTCTATATATGGTCCTCATCAGGCCCATCACTGAGTACAACATCCCTTTCTGTATGTACCTGACCAGACACATGCATCAACTGGAATGTCCACAGAGGCCCTTCACAAAAAGTATACAAGTTGTTAACAACATGTCCTATTCAGATTGCCTCAAACCTCTGTCTCTGTACTCTGTTTCTTACAGACTGTTGAGATAGGATCTATGCCTGGCATACAAGGCATCCTTGGATCCCACTCTAATGAACCTTTTGCATATCTGCAGAATGAATAGCATCAGAATTACTTGATATAGTGATTTAACGTTTGCCTGAGACATAAATAGGCACTTTGGAGGAACAGTTATGTGTCTCAGTCACTTTCTTCTAAGTCTATGTGAAGCAGTGCTCTTCCCTAACCTATTCAAAAGAAACCTGGAGCAGTGAATTGGAAATCTGAAAAACACTGTGGTTCTTGTGCCTATGTCTCTAATGGACAGAGAGAGCCTACAGATGTTGCCCTAGCTGAATATACCCCTTATGATAACCTCTAAAGCGGTTTCCTATTAGATTGTCGAAACTCTGTTTACAGGAATACAAAATCATTGACATGTATTGTGCGAAATACATAATCATCGAAAGTGCAAAACCATGAAATTCGAAATGTCAAAGTGTTTTGGTTGGCCCATCTGTGGTATAGCTCCGTAAGGTAAGTGTGCGATAGTTACGTACCTTAGGGTTAGGGTGCTGGTTAAGGTAAGTGCATAGATAAGTAATGTGCATAAGATTTAGTGTAGTGTTAGAAGTAGGGTTTTGTTAAATGTATTTATGTGTATTATTTATTTTGTTTGGGTATATCTCCGTAGGGGATGTGTGCGGTAGTTACAGACCTTATGGTTAGGGAGGGGTTAAGGATAGTGCATAGATAGTTGTGTATGTGGGATTTAGTGTAGGGTTAGAAGTTGAGTTTTGGTGCTTTACTTTAAGGTTAGGAATAGGGTTTGGTTAGTGTATCTATGTGGTTTATTTATTTTGTTTGGGTAGGTAGTATGAAGCGGGTGGTGGGGTTGGCCGACTATGAACGTTTGATATTTTAAATTTCGTGGTTTAGTGCATTCCGTATTTTCACGGTTCGAGTAAAACATGTCGCTGTTTTGGCATTCAATGTAATGGATTTTCGTTGATTTAATATAGACCCCCTCTAAAGCACGTAAACATCCTAGATACAATTGGAATGTTTGGCTAGGGTCCTATGGTTATTAGTATAGTATACACCTATGGTACTATATAACCCTATTCCTCATAGGTAATTCCTTATGTGCATAACCTGACCCCTTGTAAGCAGCAGTAGCTATTTTGTTTGTTATTTGGAACACATGCCTAAGACACAGCAAAGCAAACTGTGCGAAGAATTTTTAGAGTATTATTGATGACTGTGCTATTCTAGAAGCCAATATGTTTGCTATATGAAATAAATATTACAGTTGTGCTTTTTATTCACAGATATCACACCTGTACTTTTACAATGAAATGTATTTTATTCCTACTGATGCTGGAATGTCTTGACTGCTTGCTGTCCTGTGTAAAGAATGCCTGACAAAGCTAAGCATTTGTACTTCATTTTCACTGTTATAGTTCTGGTATTGACTTTTGCCGTAATATGTAAACATGATATTCCAGTCTGCTATTGGTGAGACCTAATATAATATTCACAGTTGGTTGGTCAGCTTAAGTCTCCTGCAAACCTAAGGATGTCCTGCAAACACATTTATCTTAGGTAATTTGATTATGTATGCATGCATTTATTTAGTGTTACTTAGGTACTCTGCCATTATAGTTAATTAAGCAGTCTGTATTTTTATTGAGTATTCTGGAAGCTGAAAAAAGTGCCCGACTTGACCAGTTATCTCTTGTCATCAAATAAAATAATGAATGTCTGTTGATTCCTTCCTTCAGTATGATGGGCATTTGCTTCAAAGGAACTACATCTGCTACCTACTGTGTAAAAATCCCATCGGTGAAACATTCATTCCACTAATTTTGTACTTGACAAACATATCCCAATGTCTTACACTTGTAATAGTTCTAATTTAATAGTTACAAGCAATCAGAAGCTACGTTGTTAAAATAAAACACATAATTGCTGAAAATAACATTTCGTCCCATGAGGTGGAGTTTTTCAGGAAAATAAGAAGTGGTTACATTATTATAAAAGAGGCAATATATTGGTTGCAGTATACAGATGTTAAAGGCAAGAACAATATTCAGCTAAAGTGACAGACTTTCACATGCATAACTGAAGATTTAGTTAGATATTTTGTTTAACTGTAAAATTAAATATTTTATATGAGTAAAATACTGATAACATGAATTTATTATAGTACAACTCACAATTATTTGTGAAAATTAGCTATGGACGCAGTAACTGCGATTTTTAACTCAAGCACTTTGACATTTCAATCTTCTTTGGCTTCCAATGTTAGCTTGTATACTGCCAATATACTTTTTCCTCAGTTTACTGGTGTTACATTTGTGATTCTAGCTGTAATGATGACGACTGCAGCAGTTTTGATAACTTTTGGAAATGCGTTGGTTTTCCTTGCCTTTGTAGTAGATAAAAGAATTAGAACACAGAGCAACTTGTACCTGCTGAGCTTGGCTCTATGTGACTTCTTTATAGGTAAGTCATAGTTATTATCATTGCGTGGAGAAGAATATATGCTTCAATCAAAACTACTGACACTTGACTGAAAGAATTTACACCAAACATGCATAGTGGTTATCAAAGTTGTATCACAGCCTTGTTTCTCTTATCTCCCACCTGGGTTGCCTTCATTGTGGGGTCTGTATATCATCCACACAAACCTGAGCTGAATAAGTTTGTACTGGGTATAAATGAAATAGTGTTTAATTTCACATTTCAAATTATCTGTGCCTCTTTTAATAACTCACTGTTTTCTTTCAGTACTCCTCCCATTGTTTAAGTAGCATACCATCTCTTAAGTTAACTTACTTACATTATATTTTCAGAAAATATTTTGCTAAGTAGAAGGCAAACCACTTTTATAGTTCAAATTCTGATTTTTAATGCATGATTTTGTGTGTGTGTGTGTGTGTGTGTGTGTGTGTGTGTGTGTGTGTGTGTGTGTGTGTGTGTGTGTGTCTGTGTGAAATAGTACGAAGTCAAGAAAATTGCCTAAGCTATTCTGAAATTACAACTTATCTGACTTAAATTCTAAATTTTGTTGGATAAACTGTTAAATACATTTAAAATGTTATACAGTTACCATGGTTATATATTTAGGACCATTTATTATAGTGAATAATAACAGATTTCAAAACAGCACCTTGTTGGGGATAGAAAAAGTGTTTTACTATTTTCACTTTCCTCAGAAAAATATGCAGATACATGAAGAATGAAAACATCTGAAACATAAACTAAAATCACATGACTACCTCCATACTAAATTCTGAGAAAAATGTATGGAGTTATAATGGTATAAAGTTATAATTGCTTATTTGATTTCTGACTTTGAATGCCTCAGTTTCTAAGATTCGATGTTATGAGTTTTAGATGTTTTGAAGTTTAAATGTTATGGTCTTGATGTTTTGAGTTTAGATGTTATGAAGAGTAGATGTTTTGATAGGTAACCATATTTATATATATATATATATATATATATATATATATATATATATATATATATATATATATATATATATATACATATGTGTGTGTGTGTGTGTGTGTGTGTGTGTGTGTGTGTGTGTGCATTGCAGAATAGCAGAATAAGCAAGGTACACAAAAGCCTAGTTCTGCATTCCTTGGTGACCACCTGATGATTTTGCAGGGCAGATCTCCTGATAAAAATGCAGTGTCACACATTAGCACCTAGTTTAACCTTTAAGCCCACTGTTCTAGAAAGATGTCACACTTGGCATTAGACATATTCTTGTTTGCCTTTGGTGCTGAACCAAGAATATATTTATTTATACATATATATATATATATATATATATATATATATATATATATATATTTTTTTTTTTTACCTTGGACGGACATCTCTTCTGCACTGATTCAGTATGCATTGTTGTATCTCATGACTGACTATATTTACAGGATACTGAATACAAGTATTATATCCATAGTGTGGCATATTTCAAATACTAATCCACAGAATTCACCTGTTATGTTTTTGCCTGAGATGTCATCGACATTAAAAACTTAGGGCTCAGATGTGTTTGATGACACAGTCACCTCACTCTGCAAAACATAGCTGAATGAACTTGCTGATGCCTGACTATTTAGCTGTTATCATATAGTTCAGATTTTACAGAAGATTGAAACTCATGGCATTAAATTTGGGTTAAGTATCCTCTGTCCTTACATTCTCCATGGTTCTTCAGTACTTCAGTTTGCTTACATACCAATCTGTAAATGAAAATCATGTTTGATTTTAAGTAGTCTTTTATACTCCATTCACCTACAGTTTTCTTCTCCTTGCACGTCTTCCCTTCTTGCCCACTCTGTACATTACTGACCTGTTGTTAGATCCAGCACTTTACATTTTAATGGTAGCCCTGCTGAAATTTATTAATTCTCTGCATTGTATCTATTTGTACCCTGACATCTGCTGTAGAACACTTTCTTACTAGAAAATTATTTTTTTTAATTAGCAGATTCACATTTTGGGTGCTTACTTAGGAATGGAAAAAAATGCAAGAATTTTAGCTAGATATTACTGGTCTGGTATTATGAAAGAAAAAAATTAACATTTTTTCAGCTGCCCAACATGACAAACGACACACCCAACTCAGGATTTCTGAATCCTTCAATATCCTTACCTATTATGGATGTCCCATTTGAATGCATAGCAGTGGACGTTGTCATTACAGCTGTAAAACTGAGCACAGCCATCTGTATAATATAGACATTATTGATTATTTAATGAAATTTCCTGAGGTGGTACCCATATGAAGAGTAAATGCAAGGAATATACCTGAATAACTAGTTCTGCTTTTTCTAGGGTAGATACTCAGCAAGAATTCTCACTGACCAAGACTCATTCGTGTGCAGAGTAAAGCATGAAATCTTTCAATTTATTTAAAGTAAAGCAACTAAAGACATTTGTATGCCATCCTCAAACAGTCACGTTAGTTGAGTGCTTTTGTAAAATTGTATAATCTGTGTTACAGAAGGCTACAGAGATGAAATAGAGAAACTGAGTCACACTGCTGCATGTTTTCTGTTTGCTTAAGTGAAGTATTACAAATCTCAGTGGATTCCAACCTTTTGAATTGCTGTATGGCTGGCATGTCTGAAATGTGCTAGAAACATAAGAAGAGAAAAAAATGAAAAGAAAATTATTGAAAGTGTGATGAGCAGTTTTCACACCCAAAGGATGGGTTAACAACTGTAATTCCTATAACAAGAGAACCTTTTGAGAGAGCATATGAGTCGCGACAGAGTTCACCCAACAGAAATGCTCATCTCATAGAATTTAAACCAGGAGATAAAGTGCTGGTGTTAGTACCCACTGCTGAAAACAAGTTTCTTGAAAAAAACTGTGTTCTTTTGATCTTGTAAAAAGGTAAGTGATGTGAATTATAAGATGAAACGACCAGTGGGGGGGGGGGAGCAGAACTGTTATAGTAAATACATTTTTCTGAAAACTTGGAGAGAAACTGAAGTTTATAGATTAGATTATAGGTTATTACAAGGCTAACAGCCCTTGCAAGCCATTTTAAGCCTAGCCAATTATTCCTTGTGAGACTCAAATCCTGCATCTCATGTTTATATAGCAAACACCTTAACCATTAGGCCACCCTCCCAACCCTAAGCTTTTCTATTAAGTATGTTTGTAGTTGTTAAGACCACCTGGCATGAACTGAAGTTAATAAAGAGGAAAATGTATCCATGTCTCAAAATAAGAAGAAAAATTATTTGTACTCAGTAAGTAGGACATATTTTTAAATGGTGCATGACGGAACCAGTTCCTAGTGAAAATGTGCATTTGAAGCCATAATTGGCAGCAGAATCCCAAAGCCAAGCAGTCAAGGAAGAGGTGCAGAACATGGTTTAACCTGATGTCACTAAGTAACTTAAAAGTGAGTTAAACAGTCACATTGTACTGATCTACATACCTGGTGGAGCTATAAGCTTTTGCAATGACATTGGTTTGTTAAACAGCTTCTTTAAATTTGATTCATATCTCATGGCCTTGGTGTATACATTAGACAAATTGACACCTGTCAACATTCCACAGTCTGATGGACAGAATTCTAAAACCACATGCCAGATATGCCCCAGCCCATCTGGATGACAACTCATCTGCCTAAAATTCAAGAATTTTTTTTATTCCTTCTGCCAAGATGGGTTGACAGCTATCCCCAGATTAGTGCAAGTTACTCTGGCAGTTACCCCATGAGATTAAGACTGTAAGTTTTAACAGATTGCTGTTTGCAGTCCTGGGTTTGATTTCCACAGATTTTATCTGCCTACTCTATGACTTTAGGTAAGTCACTTAAACCGATAGGGCTGTAAGGCAATTTAAAAACTGGGCTAGGCTCCTCAATGGTATTCTGGACCACATGCCCAGTAAATATCCTTGAACCAACATAGGAATGACAGAAGCCCATTATTTGAGCTATATTATAGGCTTATATTATAGGCAGAAGGCTTATGAATGCCCAGAATGAAAACATGTTAAGGCAGTTCAGAACTGTATTATGTCCAATACCAATGTACATGTTAAGTTTTTTTTAAGACTTGGTGAGCTGTTATCACAAACATATCCCAGTAAGAGTGCCAAATTTTTAGATAATCAAAGTGGGACATTTCTTGTAGAAACATGAGATTTTGCAGGACAAACTCTACCCGCAGCCAATAGAAAGGATTGAATGTCACATATTGCCCGAGTAAAACCTTATTTTTGTAGCATTTGAGTTGCTTATGCTGTCCCATATAATATGCATGTATTTCAGACACAAAATGATTGTTTTATGCAAACTTAACTTTTTCTCATAAAATCTCAGGACATTTGCCATTTACCAGTTTTTTTCCCATGTGACACACATGACCTAATAGGGACTGTCTGATAAAAGAGGGACAGATGGTAACCATATATGCCGGACTTTACTACCATCATAGAAAACCAAGTGGGGTTCATATTCTAATAGATCTTGACTGAGTTTTAAGTTTTAAGATTAAGTTAAGATTGATTAAAGCAAAGGCTGAAGGCAAAACAGTATACAATGCATTCCTCATCCTGGCCTAAGAGTTTGATACAATTCCCCACTCAGGCATAGTAGAAAAGCTAAATAAACTGAGAATAAACCCCTCTATCACCCTCCAGATTGCCAAATGCCTCACAGGTAAGATGCAGGAAATCAAACCGGGGAAGTTACCTACACAAAAAGACCAGTTCCTAGTGGAGTCCCCTGAGGTTCTGTGCTGGGACCTCTTCTGTTGGGTGATTACTTTTCTAAAGTAAAGGTGAATGCTAAACGGCTTTGGCTGACTATGTTTGCAGATTACTCCAAGCTAGGAGCAGTCTCTGAATCCCCAAATGTCTTAGCCATCCTGCAAGACGTGTTGTCCCAAATAAATAACTGATGCCAAAACCGTGGACTGTAGTTAAGAGACAAAAAATGCATTATTGTATCCTTTGGGAAGTCATCTACACCAGGGAACTACCACAATAGCAATACCCCCCAAATGTTGATGGTCTATATCATAACATCGAAGTTCTCTAGCATCGAATATTATTATATCGAACCCTAAACACCGAAGTGTGAAAATATCGAACAGTCAGTTACCCAGGGAAAAAATTTGCTATTCCGAGAAACACACACACAGCACAAACACAGACAAAAAACAGCCATCCACACACATACACTTAAAATCCTACACCTAAACTAAACTTTACATACAGTACTAGCTATCCACTTACCTTAACCCAAACCTAACCCTAAGGTCCATCACTATCGCACACTCACCTTACCCACTCCCTAACCCTAACTCACCTAACCTGCCCCCTAACCCTAACTTACACACAATCGCACACTTACCTAACCCGCTCCCTAACTCTAACTCACCTAACTCGCCCCCTAACCCTAACCTACACACAATCGCACACTTACCTGAACCCGACCCGTAACACTCCAACATATCGAATGCTGAAAACAGCGAAGCCACAGCAACGGCCCACCGAATTCTTTTTCTGGGAAAGAATTTGATGTCCTGCACCTTCGCTGTTTTCAACATTTGACATTACGGGTTCGATATTATAACATTTGATGTTAGAGAACTTCGATGTTATTATATAGACCCAAGTTGACCCACTGTTTGGACCTTGGAATTTAATGTGGACAGTGACATAATTTTTGACAAACATGTGACTATTGTTGTAAGAAAGTTCTTATATATTGCACATCTTTTAACAAAGGGATTGTGTCTGGATCAGGAGCTGTCATTCACCCCCTTTACTCAGCCCTCATTAGGCCAGTCATTAACTATATCACTCACTTTGGCATGTATCTGTCCAGACACATGCAGCAACTGGAATGCCCACAGAGATACCTTACTAAAAGGATATAAGGCCTAAACAGCACACTCTACATGGACTGACTCAAAGCCCTGTCACTATACTTGATATCTTACAGACTGCTTAGACATGACCTGTGTCTGGCAACCTCCAACCCAATACTGATGGATTTACTGCATGTCAGCAAGTCAAATGGCATTAGAAATACTCGGTCTAGGGATCTAAACCTCTTCTGCAACAACAACAGAAGTATTTGGAAGGACAGGTATAACTCTCAGAGGATAATGCTGCTCTCAAATAGACTCACCATCCACATACGACAAAGTTCATACTTAACCACATTCAGGTTAAATTGTGATCTACAAATGAGAAACCGAAAATTTACCCTGAACTACCCCAGTACTACTAATGTACAAATGCTTTATCCCATGCATGGGTCCCCCCTAAATTATCTATGATATGATCACAGTTATTCTCATTAGGGGTAATCTATAATTATTGACCATGGGATTTGTAAGGACAATCTTTAACCATATGGGATAAGTTAAAAAAACACAGAACCAAAACGAAACTAGATTAACTAAATTATTATTTTTTGTTGCTGTCTACAGAAAACAGCTGTAATAACACCCCAGAAATAGCGTAACACAATTTTATTTTCCGCTTTCGTCCATAGACTTCATCAGGTGATGAAGTCTATGGACGAAAGCGGAAAATAAAATTGTGTTACGCTATTTCTGGGGTGTTATTACAGCTGCTGTTGGCCTTTTGTTTATATGGGATAAGTTAATTAACACACAAAAAAGGAAACTGGCTAGGCTTAAAGTGTCCATTAAGGGTAGCTATCCAAGTACTTACCTACAAACCTATAAGTGGATTTCTTTTTAATAAACTTATCTATACATGTCTGTTTATGATTAGAACTCATTTCATGGGATATACTCAATTAGGACTTGACTCACTGAAAATCACTGTAAATAAAACAAAGATAAAGTTTTTGCTGGAGAGTAAGTTATTTGTAACCCTACACGCACAGCCACACTCTCTTTCATCTCTGAATTTACTATATCTAAAACCACTAGGGGAAAAGAGAAATCCTTCTTAATCCACAGTTGTGTGACTTAGTATGGTTTAGTTGGAAAATTATCATAGTTACTGTAAGACAAACTGTCATTGCAGTCACCTCTAGGTGTGTGCAGGATAATGAAGTTTTGAAAAGGCAATAGTTGCAAAGATATGCATGATCACATTATAGCAGTTAATGTGTATGTGTGAGTCAATTATGGTGGAAAATAATTCTTTGGTTGTGTATTATTAGAAAAAACTTGTTAAACTTGTCAGCAATCTTAAAAAGCTTCACAGTTAATATTCCCATTAGTGGATAATGATGACATACAACCATTGCTATTATAAAGTACATTTACATATTTGTAGAAATCACTCTTATTATCAGAAAACCTAGACAAATTTGTCAGCTCAGACATCAGGATTGTCAGCAGAACACCACATAACACAGCTTATGACAACCATGCTGAGGTTCAAAAGGTTAAGTTGCCTGAAACTCAAAGACCTCCAAAATGCAACTTAGGCAGAAGCACCCTCAGCAACATTGTCCACCTGTTAAGCCGACTACCCCATGCAGCTCAAGAAGTCAGAGATTCATGGCTGTAAGGCAAGCATCCACTAAACCAATCATTCTAGTTATAGGTGACTGCATTCTTAAGACATGCCGATGTATGTTCTTCTTACTAGGCTGAGCAAGGAATGTGTAATGATTATTTGTCTGTCTGGTGCCAGGATTTGTCAGCTCACACACCCACTAAAATCCTTGAACAAGTACCACAATGAATCTGTCACAGTACATGTCAGTTTCAATGACAGGACAATGCTGATGAATGTTTGAGGAAAATGATAAATGAACAGCATTTGCAAGGGTGACCCCTGAAATTCATTAGGCTAAAATGTCAACACCTATAATAATTTAAAAAAAACTTCTATTCACCTTTAATTACAGAGAACTATTCTGGCAAATGAGGTTAAACTCTGGACTAATTAAACATATTAGTATCAGCAGTGTATTAAAAATATGTGTTGCAAGATTGTAATTTATTAACTACCTTTTAGAAATTCCTGGAACAAACATATATATATATATATATATATATATATATAAATAAAATTACCATATAATTAATATATAGGTGCATGACACTCAAATGATTGACACAAAAACGTCAAATCAACAAAGGCCATCATATTCTGTGCATACACCAATAATTTACCCAGGGAGGAACAAACCAAAGCCAAATGATTTTTGCAAGAGGGTAAGCCATTGGGAATTGATCTCGCACAGCTGTCAGCCATCTGTTTAAGTTGACCAAATGATGTCAACCAAACAGGTATTGCTGTAGGTGAACAGTCAGTTAAGTGCTTAAACCCATACGTGTGTGTGTGTGTGTGTGTGTGTGTGTGTGTGTGTGTGTGTGTGTGAGTAAGGTTTTTTTTTTTTTTTCACTGTAAAATTCCCTACTTACACTTTTTTGATTTTTGGGAAACACGGGAGCACCTTTCAGGTAACAATGCCAATCTCATGAAAGAAATATTCCTAACACACTATCCAGCCAACTTTTTCTACATTTCGAAACAAATATCGGTTCTGCATAAACCCTCCTTATATTACATATCAAAAAACAGAGCTCAGTGGATTAGTTCAGATATTTTCACTGTTATCTTTCTTTTTCCTCTGCTGTATTGAGTTTAGTTTTTATTGTTTTAATATGTTTTGAATAATTTGCCACCTGACCTTCTTTGGTTATGTGATTTTTTTTTATTATTATTATTATTTAGTATTTATGGTGGCCTCCATTTTTTATTGAAACTGATGAAATCCACACCTTGTTTGGGGCAAGAGTGCATCTTATACCAAGATTCTATAATATGCCTGGGTTTATATCTCTCCAGATAGCTTAATATCCATAAGGGAATCTGATGAGGATGCCTATTAGCTCCTTTATTTTTCTTATAGCCTTTTCACTTAGGAATTTACTGGGTGTAATCAAACAAATGTTATTAAAAAAACACACTGAAGGAAGGTATATCCATGTTTGCTGATCACTCCATATTCAAATATTAGAACAAGTCAGGATGACTGTTGGGGGGGGGGAGCAGGCAACATGAAATGAGATGTTAGAAATCTGTGAATTTTATTGTTAATAAAGAACTAGAGCCGGAAATGTAAGTGGACTTAATTATTACTCATCCATTATTATGTCTTGAAATTAAAATCTAGGAGGTTTTGAGAAATTATGAGACATGACACATAATATTTTAGCACTTGTTTTATATATATATATATATATATATATATATATATATATATATATATATATATATATATATATATATATATATATATATATATATATATATATATATATATATTAATATTTTCATCTTAATTGTTTTTAAGCTTTGTATTTATTGGAGTAAATATGTCATGTGACTGGGAGTGCATAAAACTCATGCTTGACATCTTTGCATTGTTCTGATGAAGTTTCATATTGAGATAAAATCTCTTAACAGGATAACAAGTTAATTGTTTTTAAAATTACTTTTTGATTTTATAAAAGTGTGTGTAGTATACTCTAGTGGCATTTTTTTTTATTTTGATTTTGAGTTTGTATTTAGAATGCCTTGTTGTCACTGTTCCTGGTTTTAAAACAACTCATAAAGAAGCCAGCTATATCCAACCATGAATCCAGCAATCATTCTACCTTAGATCTGATCACTATCTAGTAGTTTCCATGTGGAAATTCATAGTTAATCAGCCCAACCTTTGATAATCATGGTACAACCATTCCCAAACCATAAACTACTCATCCTGGATAACATTTTAAAAAACACAGATTGGTTGCCTTTGTACCTTATAAATGGCCCACAATGGCATAATTCAAATCTACCCTCATTTCTATTCAAGACACTTTATTTCCCCTGTGTTCTTCACAGACTTAAAAGGTGTCCATGGGCTTTGTTATGCAGTGATATTAATGACTTTATGAAATAAAGGAACAAAGCTTTTTCGGCCTGGGAACAAAACCCTAAAGATGGAAACCTACAGCATTCCTACCTATCACTGAGAAAACAAACTAGAATTACAACCAACTGTGCTAAATATTTCTACATAAGAAATAAACAGTTAGCTGATACTCTGAACCCAAAGCAATTCTTCAAGGAAATAAAGGCTATAAAGGCCAATGCACTAAATCTAATTCCTGACCAAGCTTGCCTATAGTAAATAACAATTCCAATCAAGGTGAAGATTTTTAAATACTTTTTCATGGCTACTATCCAAGATATCACTAACTTTATTTCAGTACACTACCTGCTCATAGATAAATCAACCGGATGACATAGAACCATGCCTATGCCCAGAGGCCGAATGGGCACATTCAATTTCAGGGAAATTTCAGTCAAAGAAACTAGCAAACTGCAAAATGGTGAGTAGGTAACAGTACTGTTTTTTAGCTCTGCTTAATTGTAACCCCTCTGACAAGATTTTTACTAAAAAAACTCAAATAGAACATTTCAAAACTTGATGGATTTATAGTTAAACATCTGATGAAAGATTTTCTACAAAAGTAATAAGTTTGATACTCTTTAAATTGCTTTCGCCTGTCAAGAAAACTAGAAAGAACTAATTGCCTCAGAATGAATCACTCTAAGCCCATTGCGCAGGACAATACAATGAAAAAGGACATACAGGCTATACTAAGTAACATCAATGAGTTATCTGTAAAGACAGATAAATTAGAAAGCAAAATGGACAGTTTTAGAGAGGAATGTAAAAAGCAAGTTGAAGTGACATGTGAATCTATTAAACAACAATAATCACAAATCTCAAGTATAGAAGAGTCGTCTGATTTTGATGGTAGATTACTTAAAAATGAGAATAACTCTAAATTTCTTTTGAAACAAAACTATTTATTCTGGTAAAAAATAGAAGACTTAGAGAACAGCTCTAAAAGGAATAACATTAAGATTTACAGGATTCCTGAAAAAGAAAAGTAAGACAGGATGATTCAATTTTTTAATACCTGGCTGACTAAAACTTTGAACCTGCCTGAAGCTTTTTCCTTTGGCATCAAAAGATCGCATAGATCACTTTCCAACTCATCTTTAAAAGAACCCTTTAACCAAGGTCAGTGATCATAAGATTTTTGTCAAGGGAAGATAAGGATTTAGTCTTAAACACTGCATGGACTAATTGCCCAGTTAAAATTAAAGAAATACTATAATATTTGACAATGACTATTCAACATTAGTGATGTCAAAGAGAAAAGCTTCTGTGCCACTTGTTAAAAGCTTAAAGAAAAACAATATTAAAGCACAAATCTTGTTTCCAGTAAAAATAAGGAGTCATCTTCCAGAAGGAAAGAAGATTTTTAACACCTCGAAAAATGCAATGGATTTTATACACAAAAATAAAATCCTAGAAAAAAAAACAGAAGAAATGTACTGGAATCTATCAAATTCTTTGAAGAGAAATTCACAAAGAGATGGTTGGTTAATAAAAGACAAAAACAGTAAAAACTGAAGGACAAATGAAAATCAATGTATGTCTTGATTATGAATTCTTATTAATTTAAAGAAGTGCTTGAAGATTTATGAACAGGTACTGAATATTACTTTTACAAGGGAAATCATTTCTTTATTTTTCTTTCTTTCTTTCTTTCTTTCTTTCTTTCTTTCTTTCTTTCTTTCTTTCTTTCTTCTTTCTCTCTTATTTCCCTACTTCAAGTCGTATACTAGTTGCCTTTTTAAAATATTAGGGTTTGATTCTTTAGCTATGTATGAAATTAAAGTCACTTATTTTTATTTAAACTTTAAAAGGTTAAACTATTAATTTTATTAAAAGTTAAACATTATTATAATGAAACTTAAGGCACACTTTTGGATATCTTGGCATAGTTGAGTAATGTACTATTAAATATGATACAAGGTGGAATGAATGATGCTAAAGAGGCATGTTAATTTACATTCTGTGTTCTTAAAATGGTCTAGTAGTGTGCTACTCATAGTATAGTTGACATGCAATAGCATCCAGGAAAGACATGCTATGTTATAAACAAAGTATAAAAAATATAGCTATTTACATATATAAAAGTTATTCTTGGAATGATATCAAATAATTAGAGTAACATTCACAATTTTAGAAGTTAAACCTGGATCACACATAACTGTCATTCTTTTAATGAATGTTTATATACGATGTCTCCTTTAAAAATTACAGTCGGCTTTATATTAAACATCTCATGCAAATAGTGCTTACTGAATCATTAAATGTTATTTCTTTAAATACAATACATTTTTATGGGTAAAATACTTTAACATTTCTGGGAGTATTTAGTGGTTTGGAGGGGTTTGAGGGATTGGTGTGTAATGTAAAGATGGCTTAGATTCAGTTGAGAGCATTTTTCTGTGAATTGTAATTGATGGACTGTTAATTTCCAAGCCTTTAACATGAAAACTAGCTTGAAACAACATACAGTCATGAGCAGTTTTGTGATGCTGTGGCAGTTCTAAAAATTCTAAGAGCTGTCCGGGTTACTTCTTCCTGTTTAAAAGTAAATAATCATAATATTTTTAATCATATGCTAAGATGTTAAATAATATAAGTTAGAAAATAATAAAAATACAGTGAATTGCTTTCTGAAACACTGTCACTTATTATTCTGAACCACTGTCAGTTATTACTTAGTTCTGAATGCTTGCTACTGATAGTATACTTGATATAAAATAGCACCCAGGAAAGTTATGATATGTTATAAGCAACATATAAAAATGTAGTTTCTTATATATATAAAAGCTATTATTGGAATGTTTGTAAATAATTAGACTAATATCCCCACTTTTACAAGTTAAACTTGCATCATACATAACTGTCATTCTTTTAATGCAAGTTCATATGCTATGTCTCCTTTAAAAAATGCCAGTCTGCTTTATATTAAAAATGCCATACAAATAGTGCTTACTGAATCATTAAATGCTATTTCTTTAAATGCAACAGCTTTTTAGTGATTAACATACTTTGAAGTGTTTTGCTGTTTTTAGTGGTTTGGATGGGTTTGAGGGATTGATGTATAAAGCAGAGGTGGCTTGGATTCACTCGTCAACATTTTTGTGTGACTTGTAGCTGATAAACTGTTCATTTGCAAGCCCTTGTCATGAGGACCAGCTTGAAGTAGCTAAATTACAGTTATGAGCACTTTTGTGATGCTTCGGGAGTTCTGGAAATTCTAAGGACTGTCCAGGTTACTTCTTCCTGTCTAAAAGTAAATAATCATAATATTTTGAATCATATCGTAAGATATCAATGAATACAAGTTAGATAATAAGCAAAAGATAGTAAACTGCATTCTAAACCACTGTAAGTTATTGAATAGTTCTGAATGTTTGTAGCATACCAAAATGATAGTTTATATACTCGCCTATAGAAACACACTTATAATAAAAAATTAGGCTTGTGTTTCTTTGTTATTGTCTCTTTTTAATGATAACAAAACTTTATATCTCAGAACAAATTATTATGGAAAGTTTGAATATTAAAAGGGAAGATTTTTCAGATGTTTGCTCAGATACTATTAGACATAACATTTCAGGAAAAAAGGACTGATTCTAACAGTACTACTAGATTAAAGAGTGTCAAATATGTAAGGGTAAATATAAATGTTCTATTATATGATATTCTACTCTAGGATTATAACTAATATATAGTAATAGTACAAGACATAGTATACAAATGGAAATAGAATGAGCTCAGAATATGTAAATATGTATATAGCTAAAGAATATAAAAATGTCTACAAGGTAGGAGATTGGCATAGTGGTTAAGGTGTTTACCTTGTAAGCAGAAGATGAAGGGCTTGATTCTTACATGGGGTAATATGCTGAACTTGGAATAACCCACAAGGGCAGTTAGCCTATTACTAATTTATGATCCTATGAACATCTTTACACATTGTAAATAAAACAGAAAAATATAAAATCATCTGACCTATTAATTAATAATGTCTGCACATAAATGTGATTTCATTATATAATGTTTTTCTCTCTTATATAAATGTCTGATTTGAAAGGCATATCTAGTAATATTAATGGATTGAATAATCCAGTAAAGAGAGGGAGTCTGCTCAAATACCTGTAATTACATAAAGCTCAAGTAGTATTTCTACAGGAAACACATCTACATAAAAAAAAGATGCAAATAAACTTTCATTAAATAATTATTTGTTTTTAGCAAGTTCTGGCTTTCAAGCCAAAAGAAGAGGCACCCTCATTTTATGGAAGAACTCACCAGTAATGCCTAAAGTAAAAAGGCCTATGTTGAGAAAAATGGTATGTTAAGCATTGTTATAATTGAGTGGAACAGCAAACTGTATACATTAGTGAACTCTTATTGGATTCCAGGGGTTGGAGCTAAAGATGGAAAAAAAATTCCTTAAACACTATAGCCTAGCACATGAAAGGTGAAGTCTTAATGGCTGGTGATTTTAATTGCATTTTATCACAGAAAGATTCTACATCAGATAAAAAGCTGAGAATCATATCTTCTGCCAAAGACTTAACAGATTTTGTAAAGCTAATGCATTTAAAGGATATATATATGAACTAAGAAAAACAAACTCACTTCAATTTGCCCATTATTCTTGTAGATATGGAAAACAAACAAATATTGATAACATTTTTGTCTCAAACAATCTAACACATATCAGTGAAGTTCCAACAGTTTCATGTCCATTATCAGACCATAATATTATAATCTTTAATATTATTTTAAAAACTGACAATGTAATACATCTCAGGAAATTATCAGTGCACATTATTAAAATAAAAGGATTCAAGGATTGCTATGTTAAAGAGATCAAAAAATTAATTAAAATAAACATGAATGGTGAAGTATCTGACATTGCCCTGTGTGATTCACTACGGCTTACTTAAATGTAAGAATTGCAAGCTGGTATGTTAGTAAAACAAGAGAATGGGACAAAGAATTTAATATACTACAGGGCAAAATACACAGACTAAAGTATAATCTAAAACCAAATGACATTATTAGTCAGTCTGAAGTTAAACATTTAAATACAAAATATGTTGAAATTCTAAATCATAAAGTTTCAATAAACCTGGTAAAACTTAAACTTCAGCCATATTCAATAAACTCTTTAAGCTTGCATAACCCTGCTCTTAGATCAAAGCAAATGAATAAACTAATATATCATATTACTAATATATCATATCACTGACGTCCTGCTCACCAGGCTGAATAAAGAGAAGGTCACAGTGAGCTGCCTGTCGGGTGCTAGGATCCGACACATAGCACTCAGGTCACTCCAAAGCAAAAAAATATGACTCAGTCATTGTACATGCTGGTGTGAATGACCTGAGATGTACCTCCCTGGACTACATGAAAAGAGACATACAGGAGCTCTCTGATCATGTAGCCCAGGCTGGTATGACCCTGACCTTGAGCAGCATCTTACCCTCACCTAGAATGATGCCACAGTACAAAGACAAAATGATCGATTTTAACAATTGGCTAAAATTTTGGTGTCATTCAAAGGGGATCCAGTGTCTGTTAGCCTGGGATGACATGCTCGACAAGCCACGGCTAGGGACGGCTTGCACCTGTCACCACTGGGCTTTCGGATATTGGCAAAGGCTCTTGCCACCCCATAGTGCCTTTTTAGGCAAGGCTCAAAAGTCAAACCCATCCCCATAGACAGCACAAGGAACAAGAAACTAAGGGTAATGCTGCTAAACGCCAGAAGTCTTAACCTCAAGATGCCACTTGAAGTTCTCCTCAGTATGGAGAACATCGATATCTGTGCAGTGACAGAAACCTGGTTCAAGGCTCCAGAGAGCACCCCAGCACTACCAGGCTATACCTCATATCATGCTTTTCAGCCCCAAAACCCGGACCGAACCACAAAAGGAGGGGGAGTTTCCATATTTATCAAGGATATCCACACCTCCAGGTTAGTGGCATTGCACAAAGTATCGGAGACCATCCATGTGCAACTAACAGTGGGCAAGACAGCTTTTCAGTTTATAGCATCCTACAGACCACCCTCTCAAAGTCAGGAATCCCATTCGCTTTCCTGAAAACATTGGAGAACATGAAGATCTCTCCGAACACCATTATATTGGGTGACTTCAACTACCCAAACATTGACTGGAAGCACTACTCAAGCCCCAGCACCTTAGCCCAAAGATTCCTGGAAATTATAAACTCAAATGCTATGGAACAACTAGTCACCACTCCCAAAGAGGGGACAACATACTCAACCTGATCATTACCAACATGGGGACTCTATGCTCCACACCAGAAGTATATCCCTCATTGGTAAGATCAGACCATAAATTGATTTCACTGGATGTCCACATCCCGACCCCACCCCCAGCCCAGAAAACCACAGTGAAAAACTTCTCAAAAGCGAACTTCTCACTTCTCAAAATTGAAGTGAAATCCTTCAAGGCCCCAGGGCCAGTGGAAACTACAGCTCAAACTGCAGAATCCTATATAAATGCATTCTACGGACATCTCCAGGAATGCATGGATCATGCTATCCCAAACAAAACCAAGACCCAATCATCCAAAGGCAGGCGTCCAGTCTGGTGGACACCTGCCATAAATAAACTGTACAACAGAAGGAGGAAGCTACTACATGATAGAGCAAAATCCCTAATAGGGAAGGCATCTCTGATCAGTACTAACAAAAAATTACGATCACTCATAAAATCCTCCAAGGCCAGCTTCGAGAGAAAAATTGCACAGGACAACAAAGACAATCATAAGGCTTTTTTCAGTTATGTTAGGAACCTGGGATGCAACTCCCAGACTTATTCTGAGTTGATTCTAAACGACAAAAATACACTGAACCCACAGACATCGCCAATATCCTGGCAGACAGGTTCAGTGCAAACTTCTCCACCCCCAAAAGAGCAAGTATCTATCCTGGCAGAGGGCTGCCTCCCAAACATCTCAGATGCTCAGGTGAAGGCTGCCCTCTCCAAAGCAAAACACTGCTTCCATGGGACCAGATGGCGTCCCAGGTTGCGTCCTACATGAACTACAAGAGGAACTAATCCCTCAAATAAAACAGCTATACAATCTCAGCCTCACTACAGGATATGTGCAAACAGAATGGCGTACAGCAACAGTGGTCCCACTCCACAAAGGTGGAGCCTCTACAGACCCTGGAAACTATTGCCCCATAAGCCTGACTAGCTTAGTCTGCAAGGCTATGGAGAGGATCATCATGGAGCTCATAAACAAAGACATTGGGGACCTACAGACACTAGATCCTACCCAGTTCGGCTTTGTCAAGGGCAGATCCTGCCTTTTGAACCTGGTTGACTTCTTTGAAACAGTCACCAAAGCCATAGATGAAGGGAAGGTAGGAGTTCTGGAAATTCTAAGGACTGTCCAGGTTACTTCTTCCTGTCTAAAAGTAAATAATCATAATATTTTGAATCATATCATAAGATATCAATGAATACAAGTTAGATAATAAGCAAAAGATAGTAAACTGCATTCTAAACCACTGTAAGTTATTGAATAGTTCTGAATGTTTGTAGCATACCAAAATGATAGTTTATATACTGCCTATAGAAACACACTTATAATAAAAATTAGGCTTGTGTTTCTTTGTTATTGTCTCTTTTTAATGATAACAAAACTTTATATCTCAGAACAAATTATTATGGAAAGTTTGAATATTAAAAGGGAAGATTTTTCAGATGTTTGCTCAGATACTATTAGACATAACATTTCAGGAAAAAAGGACTGATTCTAACAGTACTACTAGATTAAAGAGTGTCAAATATGTAAGGGTAAATATAAATGTTCTATTATATGATATTCTACTCTAGGATTATAACTAAAATATAGTAATAGTACAAGACATAGTATACAAATGGAAATATAATGAGCTCAGAATATGTAAATATGTATATAGCTAAAGAATATAAAAATGTCTACAAGGCAGGAGATTGGCATAGTGGTTAAAGTGTTCACCTTGTAAGCAGAAGGTGAAGGGCTTGATTCTTACATGGGGTAATTGGCTGAACTTGGAATAACCCACAATGGCAGTTAGCCTGTTACTAATTTATGATCCTATGAACATCTTTACACATAGTAAATAAAACAGAAAAACAGAAAATCATCTGACCTATAAATTAATAATAAGGTCTGCACATAAATGTGATTTCATTATATAATGTTTTTCTCTCTTATATAAATGTCTGATTTGAAAGGCATATCTATTAATATTAATGGATTGAATAATCCAGTAAAGAGAGGGAGTCTGCTCAAATACCTGCAATTACATAAAGTTCAAGTAGTATTTCTACAGGAAACACATCTACTTAAAAAAGATGCAAATAAACTTTCATTAAATAATTATTTGTTTTTAGCAAGTTCTGGCTTTCAAGCCAAAAGAAGAGGCATCCTCATTTTATGGAAGAACTCGCCACTAATGCCTAAAGTAAAAATGCCTATGTTGAGAAAAATGGTATTTTAAGCATTGTTATAATTGAGTGGAACAGCAAACTATATACATTAGTGAACTCTTATTCAATTCCAGGGGTTGGAGCTAAAGATGGAAAAAATTCCTTAAACACTATAGCCTAGCACATGAAAGGTGAAGTCTAAATGGCTGGTGATTTTAATTGTATTTTATCACAGAAAGATTCCACATCAGATAAAAAGCTGAGAATCATATCTTCTGCCAAAGACTTAGATTTTGTAAAGCGAATGCATTTAAAGGATATATATGAACTAAGAAAAACAAACTCACTTCAATTTGCCCATTATTCTTGTAGATATGGAAAACAAACAAATATTGATAACGTTTTTGTCTCAAACAATCTAACACACATCAGAGAAGTTCCAACAGTTTCATGTCCATTATCAGACCATAATATTATAATCTTTAATATTATTTTAAAAACTGACAATGTAATACATCTCAGGAAATTATCAGTGCACATTATTAAAATAAAAGGATTCAAGGATTGCTATGTTAAAGAGATCAAAAAATTAATTAAAATAAACATGAATGGTGAAGTATCTGACATTGCCCTGTGTGATTCACTACGGCTTACTTAAATGTAAGAATTGCAAGCTGGTATGTTAGTAAAACAAGAGAATGGGACAAAGAATTTAATATACTACAGGGCAAAATACACAGACTAAAGTATAATCTAAAACCAAATGACATTATTAGTCAGTCTGAAGTTAAACATTTAAATACAAAATATGTTGAAATTCTAAATCATAAAGTTTCAATAAACCTGGTAAAACTTAAACTTCAGCCATATTCAATAAACTCTTTAAGCTTGCATAACCCTGCTCTTAGATCAAAGCAAATGAATAAACTAATATATCATATTACTAATATATCATATCACTGATGTCCTGCTCACCAGGCTGAATAAAGAGAAGGTCACAGTGAGCTGCCTGTCGGGTGCTAGGATCCGACACATAACGCAAGCACTCAGGTCACTCCAAAGCAAAAAAATATGACTCAGTCATTGTACATGCTGGTGTGAATGACCTGAGATGTACCTCCCTGGACTACATGAAAAGAGACATACAGGAGCTCTCTGATCATGTAGCCCAGGCTGGTATGACCCTGACCTTGAGCAGCATCTTACCCTCACCTAGAATGATGCCACAGTACAAAGACAAAATGATCGATTTTAACAATTGGCTAAAATTTTGGTGTCATTCAAAGGGGATCCAGTGTCTGTTAGCCTGGGATGACATGCTCGACAAGCCACGTTGCTTCGCTAGGGACGGCTTGCACCTGTCACCACTGGGCTTTCACATATTGGCAAAGGCTCTTGCCACCCCCATAGTGCCTTTTTTAGGCAAGGCTCAAAAGTCAAACCCATCCCCATAGACAGCACAAGGAACAAGAAACTAAGGGTAATGCTGCTAAACGCCAGAAGTCTTAACCTCAAGATGTACGCACTCGAAGTTCTCCTCAGTATGGAGAACATCGATATCTGTGCAGTGACAGAAACCTGGTTCAAGGCTCCAGAGAGCACCCCAGCACTACCAGGCTATACCTCATATCATGCTTTTCGGCCCCAAAACCCGGACCGAACCACAAAAGGAGGGGGAGTTTCCATATTTATCAAGGATATCCACACCTCTAGGTTAGTGGCATTGCACAAAGTATCGGAGACCATCCATGTGCAACTAACAGTGGGCAAGACAGCTTTTCAGTTTATAGCATCCTACAGACCACCCTCTCAAAGTCAGGAATCCCATTCGGCTTTCCTGAAAACATTGGAGAACATGAAGATCTCTCCGAACACCATTATATTGGGTGACTTCAAATACCCAAACATTGACTGGAAGCACTACTCAAGCCCCAGCACCTTAGCCCAAAGATTCCTGGAAATTATAAACTCAAATGCTATGGAACAACTAGTCACCACTCCCAAAGAGGGGACAACATACTCAACCTGATCATTACCAACATGGGGACTCTATGCTCCACACCAGAAGTATATCCCTCATTGGTAAGATCAGACCATAAATTGATTTCACTGGATGTCCACATCCCGACCCCACCCCCAGCCCAGAAAACCACTGTGAAAAACTTCTCAAAAGCGAACTTCTCACTTCTCAAAACTGAAGTGGAATCCTTCAAGGCCCCAGGGCCAGTGGAAACTACAGCTCAAACTGCAGAATCCTATATAAATGCATTCTACGGACATCTCCAGGAATGCATGGATCATGCTATCCCAAACAAAACCAAGACCCAATCATCCAAAGGCAGGCGTCCAGTCTGGTGGACACCTGCCATAAATAAACTGTACAACAGAAGGAGGAAGCTACTACATGATAGAGCAAAATCCCTAATAGGGAAGGCATCTCTGATCAGTACTAACAAAAAATTACGATCACTCATAAAATCCTCCAAGGCCAGCTTCGAGAGAAAAATTGCACAGGACAACAAAGACAATCATAAGGCTTTTTTCAGTTATGTTAGAAACCTGGGATGCAACTCCCAGACTTGTTCCGAGTTGATTCTAAACAAAAAATACACTGAACCCACAGACATCGCCAATATCCTGGCAGACAGGTTCAGTGCAAACTTCTCCACCCCCCAAAACAGCAAGTATCTATCCTGGCAGAGGGCTGCCTCCCAAACATCTCAGATGCTCAGGTGAAGGCTGCCCTCTCCAAAGCAAAAAACACTGCTTCCATGGGACCAGATGGCGTCCCAGGTTGTGTCCTACATGAACTACAAGAGGAACTAATCCCTCAAATAAAACAGCTATACAATCTCAGCCTCACTACAGGATATGTGCCCACAGAATGGCGTACAGCAACAGTGGTCCCACTCCACAAAGATGGAGCCTCTACAGACCCTGGAAACTATTGCCCCATAAGCCTGACTAGCTTAGTCTGCAAGGCTATGGAGAGGATCATCATGGAGCTCATAAACAAAGACATTGGGGACCTACAGACACTAGATCCTACCCAGTTCGGCTTTGTCAAGGGCAGATCCTGCCTTTTGAACCTGGTTGACTTCTTTGAAACAGTCACCAAAGCCATAGATGAAGGGAAGGTAGTCCACACAGCCTATCTGGACCTTGCAAAGGCATTTGACACAATACCCCACTCGGGCATCATAGATAAGCTATCCAGCTTAAATATAAACCCCTATGTCACAAGATGGGTCGCAAACTGGCTCAAAGACAGAACCCACAGAGTGAGAGTTGCTGGAGCCATGTCAGACTCGAAACCGGTCACAAGTGGCATCCCACAGGGTTCTGTCCTGGGACCACTCTTGTTCGGTATATACTTTTCCAAGGTACAGGCAAACGTGGGAGGACTATGGCTCACCAAGTTCGCAGACGACTGCAAACTGGGCACCATAATCAACTCTCCAGCTGACACAAACATCCTTCAAAAAGGTCTCACAGAGACAGATAACTGGTGCCAGTGCCATGGTTTAAAGCTAAATGCCAAAAAATGTATAGTCATACCCTTTGGCAAAAACAATGTGCCACAAATTACCACATAGGCGGAAACCCATTAAGTACGGAGAAAGTTATTAGGGACCAGGGTACCCAAGTTGATAGCAATCTCTCCTTTGAAAACACATTGCCAAAGTGGTTAGAAAGACCTTCTACATAGCCCACCTCATCACGAAGGGTTTCACATCTAGATCAAGAGAGGTAATCGTGCCCCTTTATTCATCCCTCATCAGGCCCATCATAGAATACTATGTCCCTTTTGGGATGTACCTTACCCGACACCTGCAGCAATTAGAAAGACCCCAAAAGTATCTGACCAAGAGGATCAAGGGTCTCAAACAGATGCCATATGCTGCTCGGTTAAAAAAACTCCAGCTCTACTCAGTTGCATACTGCCTACTTTGAGGCTATCTATGCCTGACATACAAAGCTATGTCAAATCCAGAATTAATGGACATGCTCCACATCAGTAAATCTAAATCCCTTAGAGCCACACGAGGGACTTGAACCTCAGCACAGAAATAAATAGAACTTGCTGGAGGGACAGGTTCATAACCCAGAGGCTCCCTTCACTCTGGAATAGAATTCCAGTTCATGTGAGGCAGAGCACCTCACTGAATCTCTTCAATAAGAATCTCGATAAGTGGATGGGGGATCGTAGGTTTGTCCCAGGGATTACTCCCGTGTCACAATTAGACAGAGGCACAGTAAACTAAACCTTAAAAAGGGCACAGTATACTCAAATCAAGGGGTGGCGTAAGCCATACAGAATCGGGCTAGGCTTATAATTGCCCCAGGGCAGATAGCCTAGTATGAACCTATGAATCTATGAACCTATATCAAAGAAATTATAACACATATAAATAATAACAAAGAAAGCAGAACAAATATTAAAAATATGCTTCAGGGCTTTAAAATATTTTATGAAAATATAAATAATAATACAAATAACCTAGATAATGATATAGTTGAAACTTTTCTATGGGAAAATATAAATAATAAAATAACAAGTGAACAAATGAAAAATGATAGACCATTCACTTTAACAGAAATAAAAGATCAAATAAAAAATAATAAGGTACCAGGCTTAGATTTCCTTATTGTAGAACAATATACAATACTACTGGATGATGCAGTTAAAATGTTAGATAAAGTCTATAGGGAAATAAAAACAACTGCTGAAGTACCCTTATCATAGAAATATTCCCTTCTATCACCTATTTTAAAAGAAGATAAGGATCCTACAAAGTGCTCATCATACAGACCCATTTCACTTTTAAATGTGGACTATAAGATGTTCATGTCTATTTTAACTAACAGAATTAATCTACTTATACCTAAACTAATTAACAATGATCAAATTGTGTTAATTTTAAATATACAAGTACAGGATAATATAATAAGAATACATACATGAATAGACTATGCAAATGCAAATAAAAAAGAACTTTCTATCATCAGTCTCAGTTTAAATAATGCAGAGCGCAGAGGTGCAGTGGTCTGCATTGTTGCCTCAAAGCAAGAGGTTCTCCGGTTTGATTCTCAGCCGGGGTACCTTCTGTACAGAGTCTGCATGTCCTCCCTGCATACATGTGGGTTTCCTACAGGTACTCCAGTTCCCTGCCATGTTACAAAGACATGTGTCTGGAGACTTTCACCCTGGGCCTCTGCTGAAAAATGGCTCATTCCAAGTCGGACTTTCCCAGTAAATAAATGTTAAATAAAATAAAAAATAAATAGATAATGCTTTTGAACCAGTTAATTGATCATACGGGTCTATATTGGAACATCGAAGTTTCAAAACTTTGAATGTTCTAATATCTACCCCTATTCAGCAAAAGCTGAAAATATCAAAGCAACAGAAAACCAAAGTTTTTCCTAGGGAAAGAATTTGGTTGTCCATTTCTGTTGCTTCAGTATTTTCAGAGCTGTGGTAAAAAGTTACGGGTCGGGTTCAAGTAAGTGTGCAACTGAGTGTGGGTTAGGTTAGTTAGGGTGTGGGTTAGGTATGTGTGCGAATGTGTGGACGTGAGGGTTAGGGCAGGTTAGGTGAGTTAGGGTTAGGGCACGAGTTAGGTATGTGTGCAATTGTGTGGACATGAGGGTTAGGGTGAGTTAGGTGAGTTCAGGTTAGGGCGCAGGTCGGGTAAGTGTGCGATTGTGTGGACGTGAGGGTAAGGGCGGGGTAGGTGAGTTAGGGTTAGGGAGTGGGTGAGGTGAGTTTGTGATAGTGACGGACCTTATGGTTAGGGTTTGGGTTAAGGTAAGTGGATAGTTAGTGGTGTGTGTATAGTTTAGTGTAGGGTTAGGTGTAAGATTTAAGGTGTATGTGTGTGGCTTGCTGTTTGTTTGGTGTGCTTGAGTTGTGTGTATGTGTTACACAGCAAATTTTTTTCCCTAGGAAAGAATTCGCTGTTCTGTATGTTTGATATTTTCAGCTTTCGCTGAATAGAGGTCGATATTAGAACATTTGAAGTTTTGTAACTTCGATGTTCTAAGATAGACCTGATCATACCTGTTTAAAAGACTTAAAGTGTATAACTCTTCACCTGAGCTAATTGCTTTAATGTCTAAATTATACAATAACTCTTGTGCTTATGTTAAAATAGGTTCTTTTCTTTTTAATTCTTTTAAATTACAAAAAAGGTACAAAACAAGGTCACCCGTTATCACTTTTACTGTTTGTACTAGCTATAGAACTCTTTGATTGTAGTATTAGATCTAATAAGAACATTAATGTTATCAAAATAAAAGAAGATTTCGAGTTAAAGATTCCACTCTTTGCTGATGATATTTTACTAACAATAGGAAATATAGATAATTTATTAGAACATATAATTAGTTCTATGAGTCAGTTTTGAAGTAATCTCAAACTTAAGATTTAATCATAATAAAACAAGTATATTATTAATTAATAAAAAAATTCAATAATTCATACAAAAATATTTTAACTTCAATTGGCATACCATTCAAATGAAATACCATGGCATAACCATTAGGTCTAATAGTAAAGAAATGATACAAAGTTTTAATAGGTTGTTGATAAAATGCTAAGTTCAGTCACAAATTGGAACAAATTTACCATGGAAGAATGATTAATTTGTATTAAGATGGTAATTTTCCCTAAAATACTGTTAGTCTTACAATCTTTAGTGCTATCTCTACCAAAAAACTGATGAAGAAAATAAGTAATACACAACTTAATACTCTACTTTTTTGGCATCCTAACAAACCAAGATGCTTCTTTGAATGACACAGAAAAGGCTGTAATAATGGTGGAACAGGATTCCTTGATATTCAATTGTATGCTACTTCAACAATTGTGAAAGTTATAGTGCTGTGGATAAATTCATCTTATGATGAAAAAAGTATTAGTAAATAATAAATATATCACAACCAATCATAAGCAAATAATTCATAATACTTTTAACTGGTTATTACAAGATTTTTGCATAAATGAAATTACACACTTCCCAAATTCCCTATTTAAATAAAATAATTTCCTCTTTCCAAAAGTTCACATATTCTAACCTAAACACTTAATATTTTCTTTGTTTACAATTGCATATACAAATGACTGCTTAGAAACTCTTACCTTTAACAAAATGTTAGTACTGAAACAACAAAGTAACTTAATTTATTGTCATTAATTATTAAATGGTACTGATAAACTGTTGAAAGTTTAAGGTCCAAATACAATCAAGCTTCTGAGAATTGATACATTTTTACAAATATTTCGAGACTTTGTAAACAAAGAAGTGAATAAGATATTTACCCTAGTTAAAAAAATGGTTCCCCAAATAATTAGAATCTTAATAAACATCAGTATCAATACAATGAAAAATAAATCATATTTGTCAAAACTTTATACATTTTTAAGTTATATTTCACATAATTAGACAATTCCTATTTGAACTACTCCTCAGAAATTAATAATGAGGACTTTTCAGAAAAACACAAGAACATAATATTAAAACCTACATGTAATACTACATCTTCATTATATTCGAAAAATTTCACTTGGAAATTTTTAAACAGAGCTTTTGTTACTCCTAACAAAATTACAGTTATGTATAAATCAAATATAATTAAATATTGGGGATTTGATTCTGAAATAATAGCTGACTGGATACATATGCTACATGAATGTGAAGTAATCTCCCCTTTTTGGAAATAAATGAATAACTTCATTCAAGCTTAATGGTCAGATAGATGTAATATTGCTAAATCTTTAGTTTTTTTTTAATGTTCCAATTCCTGAGATAATTCTAAAAACTGAAATGCCTCTTCTTTGGTTTGTTCTTGCTATAGCTAGAAGAGTAGTTACTAAAATTTGGAAAATTAAGCTTACCTCCTGTAGTATTCACTTTATTAGTATTGCAAAATTGTTTACAGTAGTGAATTTCATACTATAAAGATGACAACTTCTCATATTACACATTCATATAAATATTGGCTTAAACTTAAAGACTTGCTTGAACAATATTAATTGTTGATATATATAACTTTGATGTATTGATCAGCTGTGGACCTATGTAAAATGTTGTTTGTTTTAGAATTGATTGTTAATTTATTGTTTTAAAACCAAATAAAAATGTAAAAAAAAAAAAAAAGAAAAAGAAGAAACTAGGAGACTCCTGAAAAATCTGCAACATTCACCACATTATTCTCACAACACCCCACATTCATCTGTAGGGTAGCACACATAATTGCTAAGCCATTAACTTTCATATCTAACCTTTGTTTCAATATAGGAATAGTATCACCTAGTTTAAAGCATTCCATCATTATCCCTGTACCCAAGGTAATGACCCGCAAACTGTTAAGGATTTCAGACCCTTCTCTGTTCTCTGCCCCCTTGCTAAAATTTAAAAAAAAATTCTGTATAATAAATTGCTCAAACACATAAATAGTTTTAGATTACTAACTGATAAACAGTATGGCTCTAAAATAAATTCAGTACTACAACAACTTTACTACCTGCAAAAGACACCAATTATTCTAAACTCAGTGAAGGACTTATCACAACTGGGATATTTGTGGATATGATCAGGGCTTTTGAAACTGTAAATTATAGCATTCCTCTTAGGAACTGCATACATGTAATTTTGATGGGAGCACCTTAAAGTGTTTTCATATCTAAGAGTATTGTAACAACTACTTGCCATCCTGTGTTTACCAGTTGACAGGTGCTTCTCGAGGCTCAGTTCTCAGACCCATGCTGTTCTCCTTACTCATTAATGATAACACTGACTACACTCCATATCTAAATGTCACACTATATGCAGATGACATCCTTGCATTTATTACAATCAAATGAATATCCAGCCACATTACAAATGAACCTAAAGCAATCCTTTTCGGTCCTAGGTAGTTGGTCTGAATCTAATCATCTTCAAATTAATCTTATAAAAACTACAATTATGCTTTTCACCGCTGCCCAAAAAATACCACATTTACCCAAATTAATACCATAAGTAATCAGAACAATGTTATCCAACCAATTTCAGAATATAAACTCCTATGTCTGATCATTGATCCTTCACACAACTTTTCTGCCACTCCAGAGAATATCATCTTGCAACTCAGACTCTGTTTTAGACTTTGTCATCTGCTTACTTTTACAACCCTTGCATCCCTAACAAAAAATGTTCTCTTCCCTAAACTTTAATATAATCTTCCTCTCTTAACATTCTTCAGCCTACAATACCAAAAGTTTGCAGATTAGTGAATATAAACTCAGGCAGGCAGTCAAGCACACCATTGTAATTTCTTGTAAAAATTAAAATGACTGCTAGTCACTGAGAGGGCAATTTTCCTGAATACTCTGATAAACAAAATACATAACAGAGGTTATTGCATATCTCTGAAAAGGAAACTTCCCATTAGAGATCAGATTTTCTGCCAAAGATGTACTCAAGATAAAACATTCACAGGTAAGGCCAAGCATTATGAAACAAACTTCCATCTGAAATAAGGAGCATTGGTAGACACACTGAGTTCAAAAAAGCCTTGTCCAAATATCTGCAGAGCAGAGTGATGTGCACTTGCTTGAAGGATAATGGTTATCCATACCGTTGCCTCCCAACACCTACCCAACAGTTAGTTATTATTTTATTTTATTTATTTGACATTTGTTTACTGGGAAAGACTGACTGGGGTAATACTCTATTTTCAACAGAGACCCAGGTAGAAAATCTCCACACTGACATAGTATGTTTACAGTTAAATAAAGTTATTACAAAGCCTAATACAGAAGAATAACATACTAAGTCAAATATCAGCTTAAGTTCATACAGTGTGAACCTATACATACATAGTATAAATACTTGTACAGCTATAACAAGTTGAAAAAGAACAGAGATGTCATTAAACATACTGAGTACAATCTTTGGAACAGATATGACTAGATAATGACAAGATAATAAGCCTAGACAAAAACATATTTGTCCCTTGTATAAGAAATGCTTTTAACAAATTCCTTCTCCCTGAACATAGAGTGTGCTAGTGCTGGAAGGAGAGATGGACTAGTTCAGTCTGGGGTAGTGCAGAAGCAGAGCTAAGTTTTATTTAGATAGTCTTTTATTAATTGTTTGAAGTTGGCGAGGTTAGTGGTAGATCTAATTTGCAGAGGAATAGAATTCCATGTTTTAGTGATGTAGTATGAGTAAAGATTTTGGCCAGAGGATCATATGCTGAGAAGATTTTCATTAGATTGAAGTAGTCTATTAGGGTAATAGCATCTACATCAGAACATTGAATGCCAAAAACAGCGAACTCTCTTTTATCGAATGTAAAAACGCGAAACCTTAAAATGTCGAAGGAACAAATCATCACATTTTTTCCCAGGGAAAAAAATTCACTGATCCAAAAAAAAAAATGTACAGGCAAATTAAAGTGGGGGGCTGTGCCCACCACCCCAACTGAAATATACCAACTCTGAGATCGCACCACAGTGGAGAAAACAGCAAATTCCAGAGAACAGCCCATTAATTTTTTTCCCTGGGAAAAAAATCAATGTTCCATGCTTTCGACATTTTCAGGTTTCACATTTTAAAGTTTGATAAAAGAGCATTTGCTAATTTAATCCTTACTCTTCTGATAGGAACCCGGGTAATTGGAAAATAGAAGTAAAAGCAGAACAGCAATCATCTTTGTTAATAATGTTGTGTGTGGGGATAATCTGTATGTAATCTAAGTGGTAAGGCAGTCTTGAGCCAATTCAAGGCCTTAAGGGCAATACAATAGTGGCTGCAGTATTGTTTTTTGGTGGAAAATTAGAATGCCTCCAGCTTATTTTTAGCTTTAGCCTGAAGGCTGATCAACATAGATGAACCATATAAATGAGATGGGAGAAAGTAGGGTTGTGTTTTATATCAGCGAATGCTTAAAATAGCGAATGCTGTTTTATAGAACATTTTAAATCGAAACTGCGAAATCCCAA
This sequence comes from Protopterus annectens, assembly GCF_019279795.1. NCBI lineage: Eukaryota > Metazoa > Chordata > Ceratodontiformes > Protopteridae > Protopterus > Protopterus annectens. The sequence goes on from NC_056731.1 coordinate 1,247,029,342, forward strand.
ACACAAGGAACAGTGATTTTTTTTTCCCAGGGATAAAAAATCACTGGGCTATTTTTGGGACTTTGCCATTTCCTCCACTGTGGTGCAATCTTAGAGTTGGTATATTTAAGTAGGGGTTGGGGGGGCACAGCCCCCCTCATCGGGGGGTGTGGGGGCAAAGCCCACCACTATATTTTGTCTTTGAGTTTGTTTTTTTTTTTTTTTTTTTTTTACGAAGCAGCCATTTTCTTTTCCCTGGGAAAGAAAATCACTATTCTGTGTGTTCGGCATTTTGCTGTTTTGATTTTTAAGGGTCGATTATACAGCGTTTGCTATTTTAAGTGTTCACTGCTATAATATAGACCCAAAAGTAGGGAGGGGAAAGAGCAGATTTGGTGGTGTTGTAAAGGAAGTTTTTTTGACTGTAGAGCATTCCTAATTTTTGGTGAGACTTTTTTTATTATTTTGAACATGCAGGTCAAATTTAAGGTTATCATCTATAATCTCTCCAAGAAGTTTTGTATGGGAGACTACTTAAATTTCAGATTTGTTTAGTGAAAAGATTTTGAAGTTTGGTTTACCAATTGTGTGTGGTCTGGTGAAAAAATAGTAGTAACTTTGTGTTTTAGGATTAAGTAATAACTGGTCATTATGGCAATTTTTCTAAACAGAGGACAAACCTTCTTGCATGACATGGAGGAGCTGAGACATGTTATTAGATTTACAAATAAATGAACAATCATCAAGATATTGTTTAAGAAAAACTGACAGACATATTGAGGTATAGAGGTCACTGATAAAGATGTTAAATAGACTAAGAATAGAGCCTTGAGGTACCAGTGGAGACTTGCAGGTATGGTGAGAGAATATTATGCCATTTTACATACTAGTGCAGGCCAGTCAAATAGGTATTGAAAAGACAGTAACAAAGAAGGGAATAGTCCCAGCTGAGACAATTTACAGAGAAATTTAAGGTGAGAAACTGTATCAAAGGCTTTTAATAGGTCAGGGAATAAGGAGGAAACAAGTTTCTCTGAGCCCCCGTATTTGTTTATGAAGTCAGTGAATGATAGGAGGGCAGAAGTCATATTGTGTTTTAGACTGAAGCCATGTTGGGTGAATGTTAAGACTCATTCTTGTAGAAGATAGTGGAAGAGTTGCTTATGAAAACAACTTTCAAGAATTTTTGAGAGAGGTGATAATATTGCAATAGGCCAAAAGTTAGAAACATCACCCGAGATGCCACCTTTACGAAGAGGGAAAATATATGATTTTTTCCCACAATGAGTATACATTGGATTTGGCTATTAAACTATTAGGTGACTCGATAGTGAGGCACACTGATATCCCACTCACTAGGTTGAATAAGGAGAGAGTAACAGTCAGCTGCCTGTCAGGCACTAGGATCCACCACATAATGCACGCACTCAGCCCCCTCAACAACAGGTACAACTATGACTCTGTCATTGTACATGTATGTGTAAATGACCTGAGAATTACCTGCCTGGACTACATGAAAAGTGACGTGGAGGAGCTCTCTGATTATGTAGCCAAAGCAGGTATGACCCTAGCCCTGAGCAGCATCCTACCATCATCCAGAATGATACCACAGTGCAAGCAGAAAATTATTGATTTCAACAATTGGCTAAGTTTCTGGTGTCATTCTAAAGGGATCCAGTATCTGTCTGCCTGGGATGACATGATTGACAGACCTTGATGCTTTGCCAGACATGGCCTGCATCTGTCACCCCTGAGCTTCTGGATACTGGCCAAGGCTCTTGCCATCCCTATAGTGCCTTTTTTAGGCATTGCTTCAAAGATCGAATTACCACTGTAACAGCTACAAACAAATGCAATCTTAGGGTCATGCTGCTCAACACTAGAAGTCTAAACCTCAAAATGCACTTGCTCAAAGCACTCCTTAAAATGGAGAACATCAATATTTGTGCCGTAACAGAGACCTGGCTCAAGGCAGCAGAAAGCACCCTTGCACTAGCAGGCAATAACTCATTCCACACCTTTGTTCCCTGGAACTAGGACAGAAGCTCCAAAAGTGGTGGTGTTTTCATATTCATAAAGGATGCGCACACCTTCAGACTGGTAGCACAACATAATGCATCTGAGATACTTCAGGTGCAGCTAACATTGGGTAAGACAGCAATTCAGGACATAGCCTGCTATAGGTCCCCAACCATGTCCCATAACTCACACTCCATATTCCTATGCACCCTGGAGAATATTAAGGTCCAGCGTAACACTTTCATACTGGGTGACTTCAACTACCCCTCCATTAACTGGGAAAGCTATTCATGTACCAATACACTTGCCCAACGTTTCCTGGAATTCATTAATTCCAATGCCCTGGACCAGCTTATTCTTACCCCCACTAGAGGTAGCAACATCCTTGACCTGGTCATAACTAACATGGGTGACCATTGCTCTTCACCAATAGTCAAAATCTCCCTGGTTAGATCCGACCACAAACTAATAACCTTGGAAATCCACCCCACCCCACCCCACAAAGGTAACCACCATGAAAACCTTCTCCCAAGCTACTTTGGGCTCCAAAAAACAGAGGTGGCTAACTTCATGACACCCATGCAAATGGAGATCAGTTGCATGACCACCAAATCATACACCAGTGCACTGTACGAACACGCACACAAATGCATGGATCTCACCATACCCAATAGAACTAAGATGCTCTCCTCCAAAAAAAGGAAGCCAATCTGATGGTCCCCTGCAATAAACAAACTCTACAACAGAAGGAGGAAACTGATGCGGAATAAGGTGAAGTCCAGAGACTAGAAAAACTCCCTTATCAGCCTCAACAAAAAGTTGAGATCCCTCATCAAATCCTCTAAAGCTAGCTATGAAAAGAGAATTGCAGCAGATAGTAAAGACAACCACAAGGCCTTGTATAGTTATGTAAAGAATCTCCATGGCAATATCCATATTTGCTCTGAGCTACTGCACAATGGTACCTCCTATACCGAGCCAAAGGATATCACCAATATACTGGCCAACAGATTCAGTGCCAACTTTACCCCTCCCACCCAGGGACCAGTCACAATACCAGTAGATTGGCAGGCACTCAGTATTATTGCTGCACAGGTTAAAACAGCACTGTCCAAGGCCAAGAATACAGCTTCTATGGGACCTGACAATATCCCTGGCATTACAACAGAAGGAGGAAACTGATGCGGAATAAGGTGAAGTCCCAAGACTAGAAAAACTCCCTTATCAGCCTCAACAAAAAGTTGAGATCCCTCATCAACTCCTCTAAAGCTAGCTATGAATACAGAATTGCAGCAGATAGTAAAGACAACCACAAGGCCTTGTATAGTTATGTAAAGAATCTCCATGGCAATATCCAGATTTGCTCTGAGCTACTGCACAATGGTACCTCCTATACCGAGCCAAAGGATATCACCAATATACTGGCCAACAGATTCAGTGCCAACTTTACCCCTCCCACCCAGGGACCAGTCACAACACCAGTAAATTGGCAGGCACTCAGTATTATTGCTGCACAGGTTAAAACAGCACTGTCCAAGGCCAGGAATACAGCTTCTATGGGACCTGACAATATCCCTGGCTGTGTTTTACATGAACTACAGAGTGGACTGGCACTGTACCTGTGTTCCCGGTTCAGTCACAGTCTTACCTCAGGCTTTGTCCCTACCAAATGGCACACTGCTACAGTCATCCCTCTCCACAAAGGAGGAGCAAATACATACCCTTGGAACTATCGCCCCATTAGCCTGATGAGTCTGATATGCAAAGTTATGAAACACATCATCATGGACTTAATAAACAAGGCTATAGGGAATTTCAAAACTCTGGATCCCATACAGTTTGGTTTTGTGAAGGGTAGATCATGCCTGCTTAACTTGGTCAACTTCTTTGAGTCAGTCACCAGAGCTGTGGATGAAGGCAAGGTGATACATACAGCTTACCTTGATCTGGCCAAGGTCTTTGACACCAAACTCACTAAACTAGGCATCAACTCCTATATCACAAGGTGGGTTGCAAACTGGTTCACAGGAAGAACCCACAGTGTGAAAGTAGCTGACTCCAAGTCAGACTGCTGACCAGTCACGAGTGGAGTCCCACAGGGTTTGGTCCTGGGTCATCTCCTGTTTAGTATCTACTTCTCTGAAGTCTCGGCCAACAAGAATGGACTCTGGCTGACAAAGTTCACAGATGATTGCAAGTTGGGAGCTAATATTAACTCCCCAAGTGATGTTGACATCCTACAGAAAGGCCTCACTGAGACCAACAGCTGATGTCAGAACCATGGCCTTAAGCTCAATGCCAAAAAATGTGGCATCATCTCCTTTGTAGAAAAAACAGTTCCCATGAATTACAACATCGATGGTAGTCCACTGAACACAGAAGGCATTATAAGAGATCTGGGAACACAGGTTGACAACAACCTCTCTTTTGACCACCACATTGCCACTGTGGCCAAAAAGTCCTTCTATGTGGCACATCTCATTACTAAGGGATTGGCATCCAGGAAGAAATTGTCTCCCTCTACTCCTCCCTCATTAGGCCAATCATTGAGTACAATGCCCCATTTCGCATGTACCTCACTAAACACCTGCAACAACTAGAAAAGCCGCAAAAGTACCCCAGAAAGAGGATCCTAGGCCTTAAACATTTGTCCTATATGGACAGACTCAAAAAACTCCAACTATTGTCTGTCTCATATTGCCTACTTAGAGGTGATCTCTGCTTGACTTACAAAGCCATGTCTGACCCAGCTCTGTTAGAAATGCTACATCTAAGGAAATCCCAATCCCTCTGCACAACATGCTCCAGAGACCTCAACTTCATTACCACAATTAACAGAACATGCTGGAGGACAGGTTCATAACCCAGAGAATGCCCATGCTATGGAATAGACTTCCCATACATGTCAAGCAGTGCACCTCACTGGCCCTCTCCAAGAGAAATCTTGATGAGTGGATGGGAAATAGAAAATTCACCACAGGGATCACTCCAGTGGCTTTACTCAACAGAGGCAGTGGGAGCTAAGGTTGGGGTGCCAGGGTAATCCTACGGGCTAGGCTTGTAAAGGCTCCAGGGCCATTAGTCTACTACATACCTATGAACCTATGAACCTATAAACTGTTGTTAAGGATAGAGACTGGTATGCTATGGCATCTTTAGCTATCATTAGGTATTCACATGACATGTTGGCAGCTGCAGTGAAGCAAGGTTTGAGTTTAAGCAGACATTTTTTATCATTGATGTGGAGACAGATCCTAAGTGGAAATTGCTAGCAATAGATATAGAGGGTAAATTAAGGTCAGATGGGATACTTTGGAGGAAGTAAAGGAAGTGGCAGTGTGTATGATGTATGGAGAATGTTGGTTTTGGCCTATCCTATTGTTTGCTGCATTACTATGATTGAGTGGTATTGAGGGATGGTAGAAGCACTGGATGGGGGTAAAGAGCTTGGTTTTGCTTTATATGAAGTAGATATTGAGAAAAGTTGCAATTTCTATTGGAGAGCTATTATAAGAAGGGGTGGATTACTTGTTTGAGCCCAGATATAACAGATAATGTACTGATGTCCAGAACTTTTGAATTGAAGTTGTATATGGCTTTAATATATAGATAGATAGATAGATAGATAGATAGATAGATAGATAGATAGATAGATAGATAGATAGATAGATAGATAGATAGATAGATAGATAGATAGATAGATAGATAGATATAAATATATTCATCTAGGTTGACTTGTTTTTACTGAGATTGCCAGTTCTCTGTAAATCTGCAAGATGAGTTTTAAGTGTAAGCCATTAGTTCCAAGCTTTGTCTCTGTCCATTGTAGTTTTTATCTGGGTAGTTAGCCATGGTGCGTAATTCATTTCCACTCTTTTTTGCAGAGTGGGATGTGGGGTGTGGCACTTTTGAGTATTTAGGAATAATGTATTAAAAGTCTTGACTGCCTTGTCAAGTGGAAGAGTTTTTAGGGAAGATCAACTAAAGACTTTTGATGCATTGATGAATGAGTCTTTATTAATTTAGAAAGCTTTTGGGTTGTTTTAAGTTGGTGAATGTTAGGTTGGGGGGGTGATATTTCTAAATGTATAAACTGGAAGGTGGTCACTAAGTGAGTTTAGAGTTTAGTTCCAGAGATTATAAATTTACTAGGGTCAGAGACCAGTAGCCAGTCTAGAACTGCACCTTTACTGATGGTATTATTAAAACTATTTTGTGTTTTGATAAGTTAAGTATAGGGTTCCTATTATATAATCGAAGACGCAATCCTTCGGATGCATCTTGATCAAACTTGAAAGCACGAAACAGCAAAATAGCATATAAGCGATTTCTTGGCCTGGGAAAGAAATTGCGTGGCTGCCTCCGTTACTTTTCAGTCTTGACACTGTAGTGTGATCTCCGAGTTGGTATATTTTAGTAGGGGGCAGAGCTCCCAACATCGGGGGTGTGGTGGCAGAGCCCCCCACTTTATGTAATGTTTTGAAGGTTTTATTTTTTTTTATTTTTTTTTTTTTGTGGAACAGCAATTTTTTTTCCCTGGGAAAAAAAACACTGTTCCGAGTGTTCGGGAGTGTACGCTTTCACTTACCTGGGGTCAATAAATCAGCATTTGCTTTTTTAAGCATTCGCTGATTTAATATAGACCTTAAGTATAACCATAAATATTTAAACTAGCTGAAGGAAAGGTTTTGCCAGTCAATATTTACATGTCATAAAATGAGTTTTTCATAAGGTATATGATGAGTTGTCCAGGACAGAATTTTTTCTAAAGCTGTTATATTATTTCCATTTGGGAAATCTACTGTAACAAAAATAGCTGTTTTATTGTTAAACGTTAACAGTGATAATAGCTTATCAGCATTTTAGAATTTTGGGATATTGTGTAAATAAGGAGAGAGATTGTATGAGCAGGTCTATATCATGGAACGTTTAGATTGTCGAACAGCTAAAGTTGACCCCTAAACATCAAAAGCTACAAAGTCTGAATGGCCAATTACGCAAATTTTTTTACAGGGAAAAAAATGCTTGGCCACCATCAGGACTTTTCCCTTTTCCCCAATGTAGAATGATTTCAGAGTTGGTAAACTAAGTTAGGGTGCCCCCCACAAAAAGGGGTGTGGTGGGTGAAGCCCCCCACTTGATTAGGACTTGAAAGCATGTTTTTTTTCTGCTGGCCAAGTGAATTTTTACCCTGTAAAAAATTTGCATAATTGTCCATTCGCAGTTTGTAGCTTTTGACGTTTAGGGGTCGACGTTTAGGTGCTCTACAACCTAAGCATTCAATGGCATAATATAGACCTGTATGAGCTTGGATAAATTAAGGCTACCCCTCGTGATTTATTGTGGGAGTCTATCAGCTCTGATAATTCTCTAGCTTACAGGGAGTAGTTATGAATCTTTAATGTCAAACTTAAGCCAGACTTCTGTGACTGCAAGTATATCAGGGATAAATTGTGATATCCAGACATGTAGTTCTGTAATTTTGTTACAAATGCTACAGAGATTGATAATGACAATATCCGATATTCTGGGGAGACAAGTTGGAGAATGATGGGGTGAGGGGTCTGATTTGCTCATATGGATAGGTGGTTGTTTAATGATAGGACTGCTCAGCTGAGAAGATGCATATTTTGAGGTTGTAGTTGAATGAGGGTTAGTCAAATCATAAATTTGTAGGAATGGTTATTTGCTGTTTAGATTAATTTGTGAGTTTTTGGGGCTTGTCTGGAGTAGACATTACTACACTGTAGGAATTTTTAGAGGTACTTATTCGATGTAGAGGGGACCTGTATGAGATTTATTTTTTGAGTAGAGTGGTGATCGTGACATATTTAGTGCTTAAAATAAAGAAAAGGTGAGAGATTAAAAAAGCAAGGAGATAAATTGGTATAGCTACTCCTGAATTTATTGTGTGCTCAGTAAATTTTTATTTATTTATTTATTTTAATTTATTTAACATTGTTTACTGGGAAAGTCAGGCTGGACAGAGCTCCTTTTTCATTGTGGAGCCCTGGGAGAAAAGCTTCAGTTAAGCAAAATTACAAGTTTGAGTTACAGTTACAGGTAATATAAGACTTACACAAAAACATAAAGTTTATATACACTGCAAAAGAAAAAGGCTTGTCTGCAAGCAAGCTCAAAGTATCAAACATAAAAGTTACAAAAATAAATATAAAATATCTTAGATAAATGTGTACAATAGACATCACAGTATGAGTGTGTACATATGTATATAAGTCATTTGTCATGCTTGGGAAGAAAAAGAGACTCCTGAGAGAAGGACAAGGCAGATGCCTCAGTTAGGATTTATTGGGAGGACAATGAGATGCAAAGTTAGAGATGTAGAGTTGTGCAGTTACAGGTCTATCCAGGGCAGTTACAAGAACAGAGCCAGGAGTATATCAGGTGTAGATTTAGGAGGTTTTTAAACTGTGTTAAAGAGCAGTAGGTAGTACTTTGTGTGGGCATTCTGTTCCATATGTTAGGGATGTAGTTTGAGAAGAGTTATTCTCCAGCTATGTTATTTGCTTTGGTGGTGTCAAGTAAGAATTTATTATTAGAGTGATGGGGTCTGGAAGTGATGTATGGTTGTAATAGTTTTTGGAGGGCAGGGGTTTTGTCTGGTTGATGCAATATTTTGTGGACAAAGATTAGCTGATTAAAGTGTAGTAGCTGAGGAAGTTCTAGCCATTCTAGTTGTTTAAGAGTTGTACAGTGATGTGTTCTGGATGGGGCATCAGTGGCAAACTTGGCAATTTTATTATAACAAGCTTCAAGTTTGGTTAGTTCAGATTTGCGGAGGTTGGTTAGGATTGGGGAGGCATATGGGAGGGAAGATAGGAGATGCATATGGGAAAAAGTACCTTTTTAGTGTCTTGTTAGGAATTGATTTTTTCTGTAAAGTAAATCTAGTTTCTTGTGAACCTTCTTAATGGTTTGTGCTGTGTGTATACCGAACTTCAAGTTGTGGTCGATTTTTACACCCAGAAGTTTGGTATGAGTTGTAGGGGTGATGCTAGTTTTATTTTTGGATAGGATGGTGAAAGTTTGGGAGGAGGGTGTCACTTTTGTTGGGGGAGAAGAGAAGGAGCTTTGTTTTGTTGGGGTTTAGTGTGGTTGATAAAAAGGGTGAAGAGTAGAGGTCCAGGGATGGAGCCTTGAGGAACCCCTAAGATAACATATAGAAGAGGGGAAAGTTGTTTTTGCCATTGGCTGGCCTGCTGTGATCCTGATAGGTAACATCTGGACTATGTGATAGTGGAATTACTGAGATTTAGGGTGGAGAGAATGCTGAAGAGTTTGTCATGATTGAGCATATCAAAGGACTTTGACAACTCTAAAAATGTAGCAGAGACAAACAGTCCTCTGTTTCTATAGTGGTTCACTACATTTGTGAAGGACATGAGGGCTGTGTTAGTGCTGTGAGAGGGGTGGAAACCATGCTGAGTGTTTTACAATAGTGCATTTGTGTTAAGGTAAGTAATTCATTGAGTGTTTATAGTCCTCTCTGCAGTGTGAGATGTGTATAGAGGTGAAAGTATACAGTGATAGTTTGTTAGATAGGATGTTAATAGTAGCAGAAAGAGTCATGATGTTTGGAAAAAAAATTGAAATTTTGGTGGTTATAGAGAAGAGGACAAAATAAAGTATAGTATGTAGTATGAAGTGGAGGAAGGAAGAGGAGGAATTATTGAAAAGAAGTAAGTGGAGAAGATTTGTTTTATTAGTTAATATTAATTATGAAATAATGCAAAAGGACTTGGAGGAATATCAATGATACTGGAAGTCAGTCAGAGGTATAAGGAGCAGATTATGACTAAGGACGCTAATAATGAAATTTTGGTGAATGCAACTATATGACGAGCATTTGAGGTAGATGCAGTTTCTGTGGTTCAGAGGAGTGAGTGCCTGTAAATGGTTATTTGTGAGATGGTTATGTTGCTGTAGGTGGGATGAGTAATAGGTCTTGTAATAGTCTGGAATTTGGATAAGGAGGGGTAGACCCACAGTATAAGGAAATAGTATCAGGGGTGTGTGGGAATGGGGTAGGGTGAAGAGCAAAGGGAAGTTAAGTATAGCAAGATAAAGCAGAATGAGATCAAACTGACTCTTGCAGGAAAACAATCAGTCAGGATTAGCAAAAGATAAGTAAACATTTCTTAATAGACTAGGACAAAGCAATAGCATTGGTCATTTTAAAAACTAACAGCAAAAATATTAAAGTGTTACCTTGGAAAACAGGGAAGATCAAATCAGTAGGAGATAAAAAAGGACAGTATAGCAAATAGCAGTATGAAGGTATTAAAGGAGATAGAGCTAGGCTATCTCAGATGGGAAAAAAGTGACAGGGAGTTAGGAGTGAGATAGATGTAGCAGACAAGGGACATGCAGCAGTTAACAAATCAGTAGTAGCCCACTGCATCTCACAACCGAGAGACAAACAGTAAAGCTTTTTTAGTCTATGCCAGGACCAAATCAGGACAGTTTAAATTAGTATTAGTTCACTCCTCAACCAGGTGCTCAAATTTATTGGATCTGTGGTCATCTCAAATATATCCTTGTTATGCTCCATACAAGAAACACACGCACACGCACACACACACACACACACACACACACACACACACACACACACACACACACACTAGTAATCTCATCCCCAGTCAAATCTGATCACACTTCCGTAGTTTTAGCCATTAGGAATGTAACCAAGATATCATGACTCCTATTATCCTTCAGGATTTCTCTAAGGCCAACTTGCTGTATCTAGCTAATTATATGGCATGGTTTAACAGCCCTCTTGAGGACTGCGTTGCCAGCACAGTAGCATTTACAGAACATTTCCACAGTCACTATAATGCCTGCACTGAGAAATTGGTCCCATTTCCACACAAATATTGTGAATAATTTGGGAACAGCCCCCTATTGTAAAACCCAGGCATGCATAAGCTATATAATAAGAAAAGAAACCTTTCTCCCTTAGAAATGAACAAAAGATTCCATGCAATAAATCTAAGTACAGAAATTGAAACAATCGTCTAGGAACAAAAACAAATCTGTCAAGGCTAATTAAGAACTGAAAATTGCCACTACTTGAAAAGACAGCTATGTTTGAAATCCAGGAACGCTGCCTTATATTGCAATGAGTTGATACATCATTTTCACTTCTAAACGAGTCCTAAAATTCCTGTAACATGTATAAAAAAACTCCAGCTTTCAAGTAGCCTGTCAATGTGCCCAGATGCTTCCTTGTCAAAATGAAGCATAGTCTTACTGACCAGCTCCTCAGCATCTCAATTAGTTTCATGCCAGAAACATAAAAAAACTGTGCTCAACCCCATCAACACTACCACTGATCTTGGTAACTATAGACAAATAAGCTTTACCATTTTTTTCTGTAAGGGAATGGAATGCATCATACTAGACCTCTTAAACAAAGACAATGACATAAAGCTATAATCCATTGATTCAAATCAGTTTGGGTTTTGTTAATTGAAGATGTTGCCTGCTTAACCCAGTTGACTTCATTGAAAAATTACTATGGGCAGGACCAGATTCAGCACAAGGTGACCCAGGTAGCTTCCAGGACATGTACTGGCTAGGGGGTGGGGTGGGGGTGCCACAACATTAATTAAAAAAAAGATTATCATATTTAAAAAAATATACTCTATGATTTTCCTGCTCTTGGCATCTGTCTCTTTAAAAGATGTCCTGTTCTCTCTCTGAATGCCAGTTCAAGTCTTATTTACTCAATGTGTCAGCCAACGAAAGATACCAGAGATGAGCAAATGAAGAAACTTCCAGGATTTGGCACACAGTTTGACTGAATTGCTTACATGAGTGAATTACAAGGGAGATTTTTTAATGCAGCATGAGGATGAGCCGAATAATATGCAAGAAATTCAGGAACTGGGTGTAGGTAGATTTTGTTTTTTGCAGCTTTAGATCAGCACATGAACTGAGAGCTATAGTAGATTTGCAAACCAAAATTTTGTTTTACTTTAGCAGCCAACAAGCTCGTGTAGAAGTCTGTGTGTGTGTGTGTGTGTGTGTGTGTGTGTGTGTGTGTGTGTGTGTGTGTGTGTGTGTGTGTGTGTGTGTGTGTGTTTGTGCACTGTCCCACTTAAAAAACACTATCAAGTTAACCGATTTGCGTAGAATGACACTGACTTAATTTCTGTACCGTAGATGCAGGGGGCAAGAGCCTTAATCTAACTACTAGACCTCTATTAATTTTTTTCTTTTGGAAAATCACACAGGATTCTTTAAGTAACTTAGAGTAGTCTGCGCTTATCTCTCTCCAGCTTTGCAGAACATCTCTGATTTTATCTCACATTTATGCCCTGTCCTTAAACAAGCCACTTAGCCAGGCAGTATATTCAGACAACTGGAAGACTGGGCTAGGCTCATCAATGATGTCAGGACTTCAAGCTTAGTAACCCATGAGCAAGAATGGTTGTTATGTAAAGGAAAGACATTGATTCTAGTAAACAGAAGCATCATTATATGAGACAAGTTCTTTGAATGTGATCCTTGGTTTCCTTACTGATGACAGTGTGTTTCTTATTTACAAAAAATAAAAAAATGAACAAATACAGAAATCCATCTCATTCTAACCTCACCACCATGAGTCATGAGGAAAAGAACTAAAAAAAAGAGAAACTAGTGGTCTTCAAACTTCGCTGATGAGCTCAGTCACAATAGTTTCCAGAAATCATAAAACTCAGGTAGTGTTCGAAAACAACAAGCCTTTATTCGTCACAAGCAAGTGATCCTCAGTAACAAATCATCAGAAATATAAATTCTTTGGATGTGGTCCTTGGTTTCCTTAGTGATGACAGTGTGTTTCTTATTTAGCTGCAAATAAATTGGATAGCATGAAGGCCAAGTTTAAAGTTGTTATTTTAACTATAAATGCATTTTAACTTATTTTTTTGTTTTGTTTTTGAGCCACACAGGTGTGAAATGCATTATTTGAGCTACAACAGTTTGTCTTGCATTTAATGCAGATGAGTAGGGCTATGAGTTGTTCAAAAATTGCTATCTGCAATTCAGGGTTTGATTACCTTCGCCTTCATCTGTCGTCTGTATGACTCGACCAAATAACTTTACCAGCTGGTACTCCTAGGCTGCTCCTGAAAATGGAAACTTGTGTTAAGTGGACTGCCACAGGCTGTTAGCAAATGCACCAAACATTTGTCGTTTGAATTTATGCATCCATCACATAGATACTGATTAGTTCTTCACTGTATGCTATTTGAGTATCAGGCGGCCACGGTGGTGCAGCGGTTAGTGTTGTCGCCTCACAGCAAGAGGTTTTCCGGTTTGATTCTCGGCTGGGGTGCCTTTTGTGCGGAGTCTGCATGTACTCCCTGTGGTCGCGTGGGTTTTCTCTGGGTGCTCCGGTTTCATCCCAAAGACATGCAGTAGGTGGATTGGATACTCTAAATTGGCCCTAGGTGTAAGTGTGTGCACGTGTGTGCCTTCTGTGGAAGGTTGGGTGCTGGACTGGCAACTCAACACCGTAAAACTCCACTACCAAACATGAGCGGACAGATGATCCGCTTGTGGTGACCCCTAACTGGGAAAAGCCAGAAGAAGAAGATATGCTGTTTGAGTATTATATGTTTCATGCAGTTTAATGGTATGCCAGATACATTTTCACTAAATGTGAGTTTCAGAGGAATGTACATTTACTGTTTCTCATATTTAGTCTGTTTTCAATGTGACAGTGCCTTGTTTTGTTTAATAAATGGCTGCTAGTGTTTTTTCTGAAATAAAAGTTTTAAATGAAATCCAAATCCCTGCTATAAATATAAAAGTAAATAAGAAAATATAATGTACACTGACAAGTTTGAACATTGTTTATGGAAACTGGGAAGAGACAGCCAAGTAACTGGGCATTGGTGTGGGAGCCTGATTCATTATCCTGCATTGATCCCCATTTGTCCATGTTCCAGCTCTGGAGGTGCATGTTGCAACAATAGAGCATTATTAGCCATTCAGATAGGTCAAACATATACGCGGTGATGTTGGGGGGATAGCTATTCTTGATGGCATAAAAGACACAGGGAGGTAAAAATGAGATGTAGGGTCCTGTAAGGGTGTGAGCACCCCCCAAAAAATAGTATGCTATAAGCAGTAATATTTCTGATTTTTGTATGACTTGTGCATGTTAAACAAATGTAGCTACTACATTTATATTGTCTGTAATTGTTTTGCTGTATTCACTGCACTAAAGAATGAATCACTTCATTAATATTCCTGGATGGCGTGATACAGCCTAATCATGTTGCATTTTAATAGTATATTGACTGTCTTTACATCCAGCAGCAACTGCAAAGGAGTTGATATTTGTATGGCCATACAATGTACATTATTTGGAGTGACAATCAGAACTGCCTCATATTCAACATCCATTATGTAGTCATTGCTGCAAATTACTGTGGTGCAGTCTTTTTCTACAAGAATGGATTGTAAATGATTTCTGCATTAAGTAAAAAAAAATCATTAGCATGGCAGTTAGCACAGAGACCTAAAGCTCTGACTTGTTAATGAGGTGCTTCCTGTGAAAGACTGCAATGTTTGAATATTTCCACTTTCATTTGCCTATTGTGTAACAGACATTGAACAAGTCACTTAACCAGAGGGTGCTTTGGGGAAATTGGGAATTTTAATTAGGCTCCTTAATGGTCTCCAAGACTGCATACCTAGTAACTATGAACCCGCTGCTATTGTTTGCCACCCATTTCCTATTGCATAACTGATCTAGTTAGGGAAATCTTATGTCAGTATTACCAGCACACCATTTTTAATGAACAATAGCAATTTATTCTTCAAGGGCAGCAAGCACTGCATTTGTAAATGAAGTACTGAAATGCAAAGTTGTTTGCAAGCAGCAACTTCTTTGCTACTTTCATAAGCTCATATGTAAGTACTAGGCTAGCTGCCCTTGCAGGCCATTTAAACCTAGCCAATTTCCCCTCAAAGGTGAGACTAAGCCCTTGTACCTTTGCCTCTGAGGTAAACATCTTAACTGTTATACCAACACCCAAGTACGTAATTGCTCCCTTTAATGTGGAATTATTCAGGGACTTTTACCTCTGCTGAGATAGTGCATATTGATTTAGCATATGTTATCAGGTGATTAGTACTTCTTATTATACCCTTTTATTTAAAGCATGCTACATATGGTTGTATCTTATGGTATGATGATAATGATCTTTATACAGTTTCACATAGTTCATCCAAAGATACCTATAATGTACATGTCATTTTTTTTTCTTTGTAACAGTAATGGGTATATCCAGTCAACAAAGTGACTATAACTGCTGGAGGGGGTGGGGACTCTTTTTGCTTGAAAGTACCTTATGCTCTTATGCTCTCATCCTATGATCATTTTTAAACAGCGTTTAATCTGGCATTGCAGGACTAGTGTGCATGTGTATGAATTAAGCTGGAATATGTTGGCTACTCTGTGTTTGTGTGGAACAAATTTGAAATATGTGACATTGGTCATTATTATTGTTTTTATTTTTTTTCTGACACAGGCATCTGAGAAGGATATAGTCAACAGTGTAGCTATAATTAGTGTGTTTGGGGGATGTCTGTGAATATAAATATCTGACCCTGTTAAAAAGTCATTAGTCTGTCTTTTATAGACTTGTGTGCATCTGTGTAAAGCAAATTGGAATACTTCAATGTAGCCATTTTATCCTAATAAGACAGGTGCAGCTAACATTGGGTAAGAGAGCAATTCAGGTCATAGCCCGCTATAGGTCCCCAACCATGTCCCAAGATTCACACTCCACATTCCTAAGCACCCTGGAGAATATTAGGGTCCAACCTAACACTCTCATACTGGGTGACTTCAACTACCCCTCCATTAACTGGGAAAACTACCTCTGTACCAATACACTTGCCCAACGTTTTCTGGAATTCATTAATTACAATTCCCTGGACCAGCTCATTCTTACTCCCACTAGAGGTAGTAACATCCTTGACCCGGTCATTACTAATATGGATGACCGTTGCTCTACACCAATAGTCAGCTCCTCCCTGGTTAGATCCGATTACAAGCTAAACACCTTGAAAATCCACATCCCTCCCATCCCCCCACCAAAGTTAACCACCATGAAAAACTTCCCCAAAGCTAACTTCGGGCTCCTAAAAACAGAGGCAGCTAACTTCACAGCACCCATGCAAATTTATTTATTTATTTTATTTATTTATTGCAGTTGGTTTACCAGGATAGTCCATTGGGCCATAAGAACCCGTTTTCAATGGAGTCCTGGGGAGAAAAGCTCCAAAAACAAAATATACATTCAACATTTGACAGTGACAATGTAGGTACAGACAGTTATTAATAGTATGAAGGCAGACTAAGAGTAAAACTTATCGATTATGGAATATCAGTAATAACAGTAAATACTCTGAGATGAGACATACTAGTTAGTGGAACAAATGTAAACATTAATACAGATTAGAGAACAAACAAAGTAAACTGATTAAAGTAAGATATTGTACAGAATGATATTAGGTAATGTTAGTTATAGCAAGAGCATTCCCACTGTGATGCTAGATGTAAGAAAAGAGACTTTTGAAGGTAGAGTGGTTCAAGGTGGTGCGGATGAGTGGAGGTAGGGAGTTCCAGAGAAGGCTGAAGGAAAGAAGGTTTTTGCCTGGGGGATGAGTAGGTTTGTGCACTTCTAGTAGATTTTGATTATTTGACCTTAGAACTCTGTTAGGTAGGTGCATTTTAAAGACAGAGGAAGGAGGGACAGAGGAGGGGTTTAGAATAAGCTTATGGGCTAGAGTTAGTTGAGTATAAGTTAGTTGATTGGGAAGTTCTAGCCATTTTAGTTTATGGAGGGATAAACAGTGGTGAGTGGAGGACTTATGGCTGGTGGCGAATTTTGCTATTTTGTTATAGCAGGAGCTAAGCTGTTTTTTAATAAGGGACTGGAGATTAGTTAGTAGTGGGGCCATAGAGAAGGGAGGAAGGAAGTAGAGAGGGTAATTTTAGTAGCAGCTGTGAGGTAGGCATTCTGTCTATAGAGCATGCCAAGTTTTTGATGAGTTTTTTTGATGTTTGTTTGCAGGTGGGAGTTAAATTTAAGTTGGTTGTCTATTTGGACCCCAAGTAGTTTGGTCTCTGACACTATTTCAAGAGGTGAGTTGTTTTGGCTAGTAACTAAGAATGTATTCATGTTGGGAGGGGTGATTTTAGAAGGAGTAAATAACATTAGTTTGGTCTTGGTAGCATTGAGAGCTAGATGATTACTTAGCATCCATTGCTCTGTGGAAGAGAAGGCATCTTGAGTGAGTTTTGTAGTGTAGTGATTGAAGGGGCAGAACAGATGATAGTAGAATCATCTGCATTGGATGATGCTGGAGAGTGGGATTGATTTGTGGAAGTCGTTAATAAAAATATTGAAGAGAAGAGGACCCAGTATGGAGCCTTGTGGGACTCCTGTAGGGGTACTAAGGAAAGAGGAGGTGGCTTTTTTTTACAGCTTGATTTCTGTTAGATAGGTAACTAGAGAACCAGTTCAAAGAGGAGGAGGATAGGTAAAGTTTGGAGAGTTTAGTTAAGAGTAGGCTGTGTGAGATAGTATTGAAGGCTTTGGAGAGGTCAAGAAGTAAGGTGGAAACAATTTGTCCAGAGTCACGGGCTTTGTTTACAATTTCAAGGAAGGAGAGGAGGGCAGTCATAGTGCTATGATTGGGTCTGAAACCGTGCTGTGTGGGAGTTATAAGATGGTTGTCTAGGAGGTGAGGAAGGAGTTGAAGTTGGACATTTTTCTAGGATTTTGGGGACAGGATGGCTATGGGACGGAAATTAGTAATGTTATTATTGTTACCACCTTTGTGTAGAGGTATAATAAAGGCTTGTTTCCAGATTTGGGGAACTGTACCTTCTTGTAGTGAGCGGTTTATTAAGATGCTAATGGGGTAGGCAAGAGTATCAGCTGCTATACTGATAAAGTAAGAAGGGATATTATCAGGAGCATTGGTACATGGTTTCAGTTTTTGAAGGAGTTTCTTTATAGTAGATGTAGGTATGGGATTTAATGAGAAGAGGTTGCAGTCAGGAGGGGGGAAGTTATGGTGTGATGAAGATGAGGATAGAGTTTGTGTGGAGGGGGTAGATGAGTTAGTGGGTGCGAGTAGGGTGAAGAAGTAGTGAGAGGGGTGGGGGGGGGTATTGGATAGCAGGGAGGTGTTAGAGAATGAGGAGGTCAGTTTGGAGATAGAGTCAATAAAGAAAGAGTTAAATTGGGTGGCTAAATCAAGTTCAGGAGCATTTGGGTCAGGGGTAGGAGTATCTGGTTTACTAGGGTGGAGGAGAGTAGAGATCCCTTTCCAGAATTTTGAGGGTTGTTTTATTGTTGTTTTGGAGTGTATGGAAGTTAGTTTTGATGATCAAAAAAGTTTTTTTTTTTTTTTATTTGAGCATTTTATATTCAAGTATGGAGTGGTGCTATCTTACGTTTTGGTAGCGTGCCCAGACTTTGTCTCTCTGTCTCATGGTAGCAAGAGTACATTTGGAGAGCCATGGGGCTGATTTAGTTTTAATTCTCTTTGTCCGTAGGGGAGCTTGGGAGTCTAGTAATTTTAAGAATGTTGAGTTGAAGTGTGAGACCGCATTGTTTAGAGGTAGAGTTTTTAAACAATTCCAATTCATTGCTTGTAATGAGTTTGAAAAGGTTATTGGGTTAAAGCTTTTTTGGTCACGGATAGTAATATAGTTATGGGTTCGTTGAAGGATAGTGGGCCGGTGGGTAAAGGTGGGTATGTGGTCACCAAGTGGGTCAGGGAGAGTGCCACTGTTGGTGTAATAGTGAGGATGGGAGACAAGAATCCAATCTAATATACTCCCATTGGAGGAGGTTTTGGCAGGGCGGGTTACTGAAGTGATTAGTTGTGAGAAATTATAAAGGTTGATGTTAATGGGGTTTGTAGGAGACTGGATAAGGGCCCAGTTAATGTTAACATCTCCTAGGATTATGGTTTCATCATTAATGTTACTGGATAACCAGGAAAGGATAAGTTCGAGTGTGGGAATATTATTGCCTGGGGGGATATAAAGGGAAGCTATGCATATGTTTATAATTATTGATCTGTAGTAGGGTAAGGAGTAGTTCGGCGTTGTTGAAGTGTGGAATAGGTTTATTGTAGGGAGTAACTACTAGGGAGGAAGAATATAGAAGGGCTATTCTTTTTGTGAGGTCTGTCTTTTCTTATGATGGAGTAGTTTGGAGGAACTATTTCAGAGTCTTTAATGTGTGGTTTTAGCCAGGTTTCAGAAATAGTCAGGATGTCAGGTTTATTGTGTGTGAGCCAAGCGTGAAGGTTTGGGACTTTGTTTACTATGCTTTGGGAATTTAAGGAAGTGAATAATAGGGATTTATTTGTGGTGGTTGTGGTGGTGGGGCCTGGATTAGGATGAATGTCTCCAGATATGAGGGAACTAATCAGATATAGCATGGAATAGTTTAGGTGAGTAGTTAGCAGGGAGATGAGATTGGGTTCTTTTATAAATTGGGGCTTTACTAGTAGTTATGGTGATAGGATAAGTATGATAGGAAATAAGTTTGTGCTGAATAAGGAGGAGGTTTTCTGAGGGGTATAAATGGGGGGAAATAAGAGTATGAGTGAGAAAACGGAGAGTGAGGGTTAGTTATATGAAAGGGTTGGAAGTGGGTGAGAATTGTGGGCTGGGAAAGATGGTAGAAAGAAGATAAGGTGTGGAGTAGTAACAGTGAGAATAAGAGGAAGGAGTGTTTAGAGCATGTTGTGAAAGAGTTAATAGTATAGTAATATAAATATAGAGAAGTAAGGTATGTAGGAAATAGTGTGTATATAGGAACTGGATGTTATCCAGGTAGTAGTTAGTGTATGGAGAGTTTCAATAGGTTGGAGGGGTGTGGTTAGGAGGGTGTGGTTTGGGAGTGGGATTGGTTATGTAAGTTGATAATGGGGAGTTGACTGTAAGTTGGTTTTGCGGGAAAAAGGAGAGTGAGTTATGTAAGTGGGATAGTGATTGGATAGGTGTAGCAGTGGGTGTGGTTTATGCAGGAATAAATGTAGATGTACTGGGGCAGAGAGCAGAGAGACTATCAGTGGAGTAGTAGTTGTGAAGTGTAAGTAACAGAAGGGTAAGTGGTGGTGGCCTAGATAAGGTGGGAAGAGTGGGCTAAGGTATAGGTGAAGAGAGAGAGAGAGATGTGTAAGCTGTGGAGCAGAAAGGAGAAAAGTATTAAATTATGTGATATTTCTACTTTAAGTTTGTATGTTTAAAGTTCGAGTTCATTGGAGAGATTTAGGTGGAATAGTAGACTTATTTCAATGGAAAAGGGGGTGCCCAGTAGTGGACTATGCAGAAAGCAAAGGCTCACCAGGGCATGCTAGGGCTGATAAGACAGGGGAAGAGGGGAGCAACAGAACAAAGAGCTGAGAGAGGTATGGAGGACAGAAAACAATGGAGGGGTTAGGCTGCTGGCACTCCTGACAGGGAATGTATTACTACAGCTAGCAGAGTAAGAGTACAGAATTCTGGTTTAGCAGAAGTACATACTTTCTTCAGTTCTTTTTAAGGTCACTAGATACACTTTTCCTCAAAAAGGGAGTTGAAGCAGCAGGGAGTATTGCTTTGGCAATGGGGAGTTCAGCTTGGTTAGGTCCAGTTATTCACCCAGGCAGAGACACAGGGGAAAGATTCAGAGCAAGAAAGCTGGAGGACAGAAAAAGACAAAGTAAAAAACAATGTTCATTAGTAGCAAGTTAAATATACATTTTATCTTCTACTAGATAAATGATAAATAAATTTTATCTTCTACTAGATAAATTCTAAATGGAGAATAGTTACATGACTGCCAAATCATACACCAATGCACTGTATGAACACATACACAAATGTATGGATCTCGCCATACCCAACAGAACTAAGACTCTCTCCTCAAAAAAAGGAAGCCAATCTAGTAGTCCCCTGCCATAAACAAACTCTACAACAGAAGGAGGAAACTGATGCGGAATAAGGTGAAGTCCCAAGACTGGAAAAACTCCCTTGTCAGCCTCAACAAAAGGTTGAGATCCCTCATCAAATCCTCTAAAGCTAGCTATGAAACCAGAATTGCAATGGATAGTAAAGACAACCACAAGGCCTTCTACAGTTATGTAAAGAATCACCATGGCAACACTCAGATTTGCTCTGAGTTACTGCACAATGCTACCTCCTATACCGAGCCAACAGATATTGCAAATATACTGGCGGACAGATTCAGTGCTAACTTTACCCTTCTCACACCCCCTAAAGGACCAATCACAATACCAGTAGATTGCCAGGCATTAAGTATTACTGCTGCACAGGTTAAAACAGCACTGTCCAAGGCCAGGAATACAGCTTCTATGGGTTTTGACAGCATCCCTGGCTGTGTTCTACATGAACCTCACCTCACCTGTGTGCCCTGTTCAATGACAGCCTCACCTCAGGCTTTGTCTCTACCAAATGGCATACTGCTACAGTCATCCCTCTCCACAAAGGAGGAGTGAATACAGACCCCAGGAACTATCCCATTAGCCTGATGAGTCTGATATGCAAAGTTATGGAACGCATCATCATGGACTTAATAAACAAGGATATAGGGAATTTCAAAATTCTGGATCCCACACAGTTTGGTTTTGTGAAGGGTAGGTCATGCCTGCTCAACTTGGTCGACTTCTTTGAGTCAGTCACCAGAGCTGTGGATGAAGGTAAGGTGGTTCATACAGCCTACCTGGATCTGGCCAAGGCCTTTGATACCATTCCCCACTCAGGAATCATAGAAAAACTTACTCAGCTAGGCATCGGGTCTATATTGAATTAGCGAATGCTTACAAAAGTGAACGCTAATTCATCAACCCCTTTTAAGTGAAAGCTTACAATCTTGAACACCCAGAACAGCGATTTTTTTTCACAGGGAAAAAAATTGCTGGGCCGGTTTCGGGAATTCGCCATTTCCTCCACTGTGGTGCGATCTTGGAGTTGGTATATTTAAGTAGTGGGGGTGTGGGAGGCACATGCCTCTACATCGGGGGTGTGGGGGTCGAAGCCCCCCACATTATGTAATGTTTTATTTTTTTTTTTTTTGTGGAACAGCGATTTTTTTACCCTGGGAAAAAAAATTGCTGTTCCGGGCGTTCAAGATTTTAAGCTTTCGCTTAAAAGGGGTTGATGAATTAGCGTTCGCTTTTCTAAGAGTTTGCTAATTTAATATAGACCCTAGGCATCAACCCATATATCACTAGGTGGGTTGCAAACTGGCTCACAGATAGAATCCACAGTGTGAAAGTAGCTGACTCCAAGTCAGACTGCCAGCCAGTCACGAGTCCCACAGGGTTCGGTCCTGGTTCCTCTCCTGTTTGGTATCTACTTCTCTGAAGTCCAGTTCAACACGAAGGGACTCTGGCTGACAAAGTTCACAGATGATTGCAAGTTGGGAGCTATTTTTAACTCCCCAAGTAATGTTGACATCCTACAGAAAGGCCTCACTGAGACTATCACTGGTGTCAAAACCATGGCCTTAAGCTCAGTGCCAGAAAATGTGTCTTCATCCCCTTTGGGAAAAACCCGGTTCCCTTGAATTACCACATTGATGGTAGTCCACTGAACACAGAAGGCATTTTAAGAGATCTGAGAACACAGGCTGACAGCAACCTCTCTTTTGACCACCACGTTGCCACTGTGGTCAGAAAGTTCTTCTATGTGGCACATCTCATTACTAAGGGTTTTGCATCCAAGAAGAAAGAGGCCATTGTCTCCCTCTACTCTTCCCTCATTAGGCCAATTAGCGAGTACAATGCCCCATTTGGCATGTACCTCACTAGATACCTGCAACAACTGGAAAGGCCACAAAAGTACCTCACAAAGAGGATCCTAGGCCTTAAACACTTGTATTATATGGACAGACTCAAAAAAACACAACTATTCTCTGTCTCATATCGCCTACTTAGAGGCAATCTCTGCTGGACTTACAAAGCCATGTCTGACCTAGCTCTGTTAGAAATGCTACATCTAAAGAAATCCTAATCCCCCCACACCGCATGCTCCAGAGACCTCAACCTCACTACCACAATCAACAGAGCATGCTGGAGGGACAGGTTCATAACCCAGAGACTGCCCATGCTATGTAATAGACTTCCCATACATGTCAAGCAGAACACCTCACTGGCCCTCTTCAAGAGAAATCTTGATGAGTGGATGGGAAATAGAAAATTCACCCCAGGGATCACTCCAGTGGCTCTACTCAACAAAGACACTAGGAACTAAGGTTGGGTGACACGATGTCAGGGTAATCCTATCGGCTAGGCTTGTAAAGGCTCCATGGCCATTAGCCTAGTACACACCTATGTACCTATGAAACTATATGTATACAGTCAATAAAGTTTTGGAATTAACGAGCACAGGTATTTGTGGATTACAATGACAGCAGTTTGAGTTTCCTTTTATGGTTGAAAAGTTCTGAAATGAGCACTATTGTTATTATTAGTTCATACATTTTGTTTCACTGGTTGCCAGAAAAAAAATGTTCAAACCTACAAGTTTAAAATGTACTCTGACAGCTGTTACCGTATTTGACAAGAAATATAATTGAAATTAAATGAGAAATATAAATTAAAACATCAGAAATTTGCATCAAAGAACACATGCATTTATGCATGGTTTAAAGATGTGTGCAGGAAGTGCATAGTTTGAAAACTGCCCAGGGCCCAAGGTGCACTTAATCTACAACTGGCTAGATGCATTTTCAAAGAATGTGAGTTCAAAGGAAGAGAAGTTCACTTTCATTCATGCTAAGTCTGTTTTCCATATGAGACTGTTTTGTTTAGCAAATTGCCATCAATGCTTATGAAACAAAATTTGCCATAAATGTTTTAAATTAAATCTAAATATTCTTGATCATTGCAAAAGAAAGAAGAACATAGTATGCACACTGACAACTTTAAACAGTGCTTATGGTAAATAGGGAGAGATAGACAAGCAATGGGACACCTGAATGGCTGGGGTGGGAGCCATCCATTAACCTGCCTAGGACCCCATTTGACCGGGATCTGGTTCTTACTGTGGCACTAGATGAAAGCAAATTGGTAGACAGTGTGTACTTTGACCTGGTAAAGAACTTTAGTATCATTTTGCACTTTGGCATTGCAGACAAGCTAATAAAACATAATGTAAACCCTTATATAAAGCATTAGATAGCTAACTGGCTCAGAGATGGAACTCATTAATTTGGGATAGGAGGCACACTCTCACCTAAAAGGCTAATTTTAGGTGTAGTCTCCCAGGGATCAGAACTGAGGTCTCTACTATTTAGTATTTAGAGACATTGAAAAGTTGTAACCATCATCAACTCTCATTTAAATAGCCTGCTTCCAGTAATGTATTCTAAGTTTTTCATTCTCTCCAAATCTCCAATATGGAAATGAAACATACATCTTGCCAATGATAACTAGATATCACTGATCACTATAATCCTTCTTGCATTTCCCAATCCTTAACCTAAACATGACTTTCTAGAATAAGGTGTAACATAAACCATCGCCATTAATTATGGTTCTGTCCTCACTTTCACCTGTGGACTAGCATGACCATAGCAACCATCAACAACCCTTTCAGAAAAAAAATGAATTTGGCTTATTCCTATTCACATTCTGAATATACACAATATTGCTCTTCCTTTGTAATCTCTCATCACCCTACAAGCTGTGCACTTGCATGCCCATATCTCACCCTCATTTGCAGAGCTGCCCACATCTCTGTAATTCTTGCTTGATTTGTGACACTGACATTCTCTGCGTTTAATATCATTTCATTCCATCCATTGGTCAGACCTTTTTGATATGTCATTTATGTGATTCCTGCTCTTTAATAATAATAATAATAATAATAATAATAATAATAATAATAATAATAATAATTCTGCATTATTTCTCTGTAAAATTTATTACAGCTACATGTATAATGTTTTGAAAAGACTGCATTGCAGGCATAGTAGCAAAATTATCCTTAACTTTGGTGACTGTCATTTTGTGATTATTAAATCTGGATCACTGGGGGATGTCAAATCTTTTCTTTCCCCAAAATTAGAAGCAAACTCTGAGAATAGTGGAATGACACTTGATAAGAGTGAGATGCTCTGAACATAAAATATCAGTCAAGAGCTAAAGAAGTTGTATAACACCATTTTGTGCTAAAAATGCTGTTGGTGATAACAGTTGTAAGGAGATCTGGTTCTCTCACCGGCCCATCATCTTTACTGCTTATCTTTACTTCTTTTTTACATCAATATATTGAAAGATTGAAGGGTAGAGGTTAACAGGATTCTAACTCCCCCTGTCCAGAAGAAGCCAAACCTTACAACCTCTTCTGTATTATTAGCTGGTGTGAAAATGTGGTGTGTCATCCCCTGCTTTCCTTTCTTACTAACTTAATAACTGTAAGAATGTAAGACGGTAGCATTTGATTGAAATGATTTCACTAAGGTTTAACATTTAAGTCATATTATTGACGGCCTCGATGGAACTTATTTCTTGCACTTCACTTTCACTGAACATTTTTGGAGGATGCTAGAAGGTAACCACTGTATTCACTAACTCAATCTAAAAGGAGGGATGGACACAGTTATTTATGGTTATCATTATGTTTTTATGTTGTCATATATCCATCTCAGAAAGCAGACACAAAACAGACCTAATATGAACAACAAACAGCATTTTTATCCCTACCTTTGGAAGATGAGATGGTACATTCATATACATATTCTTTTTTGTAGTTATAAAAAAAAATTTTTAAGTAATTTTTATTTCCTTCTAGGTTTGGTGTCCATTCCTTTTAATATACCTTACAGTCTTTATGGAACCTGGATGCTTGGAAAAGAACTTTGCAAGTTCTGGATGGTAATGGATTATACCTCATGTGTAGCTTCAGTTTTAAACATTCTTCTTATTAGTTATGACCGATACCTCTCTGTCACTAAACCAGTGAGTATTAAATATACATTTATTTGCTATTACTACATATTTTGAAAAAGCAGTGAAATAATACATTTTTTAAGATGCCACTGAAGTACAGGTTATCTTTATGGTTGTTTTTTGCCAGCACAATTAATTCTTTTAACGAAATTATAAATAGGAGTATCTACTGTCAGCTTCATACCAAGTTAAATACTAATGACATATAATGTATGGCAACTAAAAGTACATGAAAAGGTTTTCCTATAAGATCTTGAGTCACGGGTGTTCAGAGACAATTGTCTCAAAGCCAGAAACTTGGGTATCTTGCAGCTAACACAAATTGTCTCTCAGGCTCGAACTCAAAAATTAGTTCCTGCAAGCATATACTACACATTAACCGAACGCACAATAAGTGCAGCAGCTGTGGGGTAGGGGTAGGAGTGGGAGCAGGAAGGCATGGAAGAGTAGTTTAAGGTGATAGGTAGAGATCAAGGAGAGAATTTAAGTTTAGGGCTTTGGAAAGGAGTTTACATTTAGGGAGTGACAGAGGAGTTTGAAGGTAAGGGGGTGGGAGGAGAGTTTAGCATGAAGGAATGGTTAGGGAGCTTAGGGATAGGGAGCAGTGGGGCAGTTTAGGTTTAAGGAGGAAGTGGAGATTTCAGATTTAGGGAGAGATCACGGATTTTAGGTTCAGTAAAGGGGAGTTGAATTTTAAGGTTGGGACTTGATCGGGGATTTTAAGATTAGGGAGGGGAGTGGAGTTTTAGAGTTAGGAAGCAAAGATTTAATTTAGGAACTGGAGTTAGTGATCCAGTTAGGTTATAGAGTTTGATAGGGTCGTGTGTTAGGAGGGCTAAGCAATTAAGCAAGGTCAGGCTAATGGGAGTTAGGGCACTTGCCTGTTCAAGCAACTGGCAGTGGACAAGTATGTCATAAGCTATTTTCCTCTGAGCACTTGAAGTAAACCCATGTCAGAGAACAGTAGATTAGTGATAAGAGAATTAAGTACAACATATTTACTTCATTGAAACAACTCGTATATCTTATTTAAGATCTTATAAAAAGAGTTTTATGACTGGAAAAGTCAGAAAATTTCCTAAGGTTTGTACACTCAAAATAAAACAGTTATTTTTTGTTAATTAAAATTCAGTTATTCAACCTTATTTAATGTTATAGTTTTATCTTTACGGCAATATGTTTACTTCTTAAAAATATCTAATTGTTTCAGAGATGTAGCTCTCTTTCCTAGCTGCACAGTGGTAAAAGTGTGCATATATGCAATATGAATTGTCATGAAAAGTTATATAATCTGATGAACAAAAATAAAATCTTTTCAAATGCTAATACTTTTAATGTCATCATGATTGCCATCATCAACCCCTTTGTTCCGTTTTCTCCATGAGGTTAAGGACTCACATCAACTGTTGCTACCTCTCTCAATTCATTACCACTCTCCTACCTTGTTTGACAGTCATGCCTGACTGCTGCAGGTCTTCTCTCACACAATCCATCCATCTCTTTGGTAGATGCCCTTGCTTTCTCTTGCCTTTCTTCTTGCTTGTCTCAAATCTTCTTCAGCAGATTATCTTCCACTTTACTGCATGTAACTGAACCATGATATCAGTTCTGTTTGATCTTTTCTGCAATTGGAGCTACCTGGGCTTCTGCTCTGATGTCATCATTTCACTATCTGTCCCACAGTCTGCATCCTACCACCGACCTCAGGCACTTCATCACTATCACCATCAACCTCCTCAACTGCTCTGACTTTACTGCCAAGGTTTCTGTACTATATACAGTAGTACTGGCCACACCACTGTTTTGTACACCTTGCTTTTCAGCTTCTGTGGCATTCTTCTGTCACACACTACCACTGATATCATGTGCCAGTTGACTGCAGCCCCTCATTCTAAATATTTGGTCTCTGTATACAGACTTCCCTTCTCCTCAGCCATGCCTCTTAGATACCTGAAACCATAGCTCTCAACCTATTAGCACAAACAATCTGGACAAAGCCAAAAAATAATGTGGCAACTAAGCCCCAAAAATAGGGGCATTTTAAGTACTGCTCTTATAAATTTAGAAAGTTGCTAGAATAAAATGTCTTATGTTACCATGCATTTTCTAAAGGATATGAGGACTGAACCTCAAATGTCTGACATTATTTAGTAAATTCAGTCCTCACTGATTTGCCACAAAAATCCAGAAAACCACAAATTTTATGAGGAACAGATCAAAAATATGAGGCAAAAATCTGGATAATTGAGAGGTTTGCCTGAAACTGTCAACCCATTCTGCAGTTTTCCCTTCTATTGCAGTTCTCACCTTCTTTTGATTTTTCCCATTTGCTGCCATTTCACCTGTCTTATCTGTACTCAGTTTTATCTTGTGTGCCTTCAATTTTGCATTCCTTTCCACTATTGTTTGCTGAATTTATTATTTGGAGTCTGCCTGTAATGCCACATTGTCTGCCTGCACCAGCTTTATTGATCTGTCCACTCCAACCTGTTTGATAATGTAATTAATCACCAGTATGACAGAAATGGGCCAGAGATGAGCACTGATGCACATCTACTCCAACTGGGAACCCATCTGTAAGTCTGAACACTGTTTGTACTTGTGTAATTGGGTCCTTGTACATTATTTTAACAATGTTTCTGGGACTTCAAACCATTGCAGGACTACTCAAATCAGCTTTCTTAGGACCTTGCCATATACTTTCTCCAAGTCTAGGAATGCACAGTTGGACTCTTTCCATATATCTAGCATTTCCTTTACTGTCTTTCTCATTGCAGACATTGGGTCAGTTGTGCTTCACCCTGATCCCTAATCCTACTATGCATATTTGTTTGTCAATCACCCTCTTCAGAACCTTCATGCAGTGTGACAGGAGTCTGATACCTCTATACTGCTAACAGTTTTGTATGTCCCTTTTGTTCTTGTATGCTTATTCTCCAGTCTTCTGGGATATACATTTCTCTCCATACTGCTATGAGCACCCTCAAGAGCTATTTATCCCCCAGTTCACTTAACATCTTGATAATATCTGCTGTGACTTCATCTGAGCCTTCTGCTTTCCCTGACTTCATTTCTTTAGTGCTTTATTACATCTTAAATGGTGGGCTCCCCTTTTCTTGTCATAGGCTGTGTCTATGGCAGTGCAGCTTCTGTAGAGTTTTCTTCATTCAGACATTGCTGGAAGTACTCCTTCCATCTGACTTTTCTGGAAGTACTCCATCCATCTATCTTTGATAACCTTTGGACTGGAGATCAGGTTATTGTTACCATCCCTCATGAAGATTATCTGATGGCAATCTCTTTTATCTTTCTGTTTTTACCTTGTAACCAGAGCGATTTTCTTTATACCATGTACTGAATCACTTTCTAGAACCTGATAGAGTGGCTCTGACTCCTTATTCTTTGTTATTGCAATGTCTCACTCAGCTATTGTTTTAGCCAGCCAATATTCTGTCTTTACCTGGTCTGTCTTTTCTAACTCCTACTATTTCCTGCACTCCTTCTTTCTTTTGATAACTTTCTGGACTTCTGCCTTCCACCACCATCTTTCTTTTTGTACTTTATTTTCATACCTGGCTCTGCCGCATATCTGTTCTACAGTCCTCATACATGCCATTTTGAGGAGCTGCCGTTTCTTTTTTTTTTTTTTTTTTTGTTCCACCTATCTCCTCTTCTTCATGATTTGCTAAAACCCTAAGTAATTCCTTGGACTCTTGGGTTTTCTCTCCAGTTCAGAATTAGCGCATTTTTAACATTAGTAGCAAATGTCACCACAGAGTATGAAGAGTTTTTCATTGATGATGAGTCTTTTGGCTTTTCCTAGTTACGGGTCACCACAGCGGAACTCCGGTCCGCTAACGATTAACAGTGGATTTTTACAGTGCCGAGTTGCCAGCCCGATGCCCAGCCTTCAAAGAAGGTACACCCATTCATGCATGCACCTACCTGCATGTCTTTAAACATCACTCGACCACTGGGAGGACATGCAGACTACACACAGAAGGCGCTTTAGCTGAGAATCGAACAGAAGAACCTCTTGCTGTGAGGTGACAATGCTAACCGCTGCATCACTGCAGCCCTATATGAAGAGTTTTTCAGTAATCACTCAAAATGATTTATATCATATATAGTAATGTTTGGCCACTGTAATACTTGGTCAGAAAATTTGGATGTATGTGTCAGGATGTAAAGAACTAAAAAAATACTTTCCAAAGAGACTGAATTCCTGTGGGGAAAAGCATAGACATTACTTTCACAGGGATTCAGAAAACATTTTCTCATTGTGTTGAGTGAATTTTTGCAATGAGAGACCATGTGCAGAATTATGCAGTTTAGGAAAAGCAGGTTCTGTGATACTGGTAAGCAGTAGAATACTTGAACATGGTATATGCTAATGGCCGTATATAATGATGTAATAATAAGTAACATTATTAAAATGAGACTTTCCATATGTGATAATGAGGCAAAGCAAGATGTTGGAGTTATTCATAAATGTATAAATACTGTTCAGTGAGCTGCACCTGCAGCATATTTGAAATCATTAAAAGCTCATGTTCAGATTAAGGGAACCAATAAGTAAT
Organism: Protopterus annectens; assembly: GCF_019279795.1. Classification (NCBI taxonomy): domain Eukaryota; kingdom Metazoa; phylum Chordata; order Ceratodontiformes; family Protopteridae; genus Protopterus; species Protopterus annectens. Next base: position 1,247,059,932 of record NC_056731.1, read on the forward strand.
TTTAGGGGTTGCCACTGCATTAGTAAATGTGTATCCACAAGAGACTCACTTTGACATGGCTTTACCCTGTGGTGTATAACATCAGCCACGGAGGTGCCAGTTCAAACAAATGGGCTTAACATTTCAAAGACTTCATGTATACAACATTGAGGACCTGTACATGTAGACAGGGACACCATTCAAGAAACTGGAAATATGTCAGCCTTATCTGCGGCCCCATGGGGATCATAAAGTACCTTTCCCAGTGGATACTAGCTATGTGTGGCTTTGAATATATCAGTTACAGGGACCTTTTAGTGATCTACTGGAGACACAGTGGGGGTTATCTCAGGCATCTGCCAAGAGAATATACCATCAGTTTTTCAATGTCATTTGTCAATATGTGTGGTTCCCATGCACCCAAGAGGAAAACACCAACACTGTGAGGGATTTTTATGATATATCCTTTTTCCATGAGGTTTTTGTGGGTCACAGATTGTACATACATTGAAATAAAGTCTCTATCTGTTGAATTTGGAAAGCGGTAAATGAACCCCAAAAGGTATCACTCAGTCAGCTGCAAGGTGGTCTGTAATGCAAAGGGTATAATCTACAATGTATGAGCAGGCCACCAGGCTGGTGTTGTGACTCCCACATATTGTACAAATCATTTATGAGGAGTACCTTCCCACAGGGACACCTTGATAGAGATGCTGGATGCACAAAAGTACCCTGCCTCATGTCACCTGAAAGAAATCCACAAAATGAAATAGACCATGTGCAGTCCCAGCACACCAAGAAGAAATTCATAGATTGTCTGCAGAATGACACAAACCATGTGTACAACCATGTCCACTCAGAAATAAGGAATATTGTGAGCATGTGTCAGGGCTGCTAAAAGCATGCTTTTGTTGTCTGGATTCATCCAGTGTATCTTGCAGTATGACCCTAGAACATGTGGAAAGCTAGTGTTAGTGTATGCAGTATTACACAATATCATACTTAAAAAGTAGTTATAGTCAGGTAGTCACTTGTAGGGGTAGCAGTCCCAGCACACCAGGCAGAGATTCATAGATTCATAGATTGTTACTAGACTAATGACCTGGGGTGGGGGGTCTTTCTAAGCCTAGCCAAGTTTTCCCAAAAGAATAATGATGTCCTGTATCCAACTAGGACAGTGAGGGCCAGGCATTTATAGGCTACTTCTGTACATAAGCGACATGAATCCCAGGCCTGGTGTAAATTTCCTATTCCTCATCCACTGATTTAGGTTGCATTTAAATTGGGTGATAGACAAACTCAGAGGATGCTGGGTCAAGTAAGGAGTCATTGGAGAAGCCAGTAACAGGAGATCATCATGTCAGATGGAGGTGAGCACAGTATGCCATGGCATTAGGGAAGAGTCAGCTACTTCCATATAGCTTTAGAACATAGTAGACAAGAGTAAAGCAGATACACTGCAGTAAAAATGATGCATGCAAAACTGACACCAGGCTGTTCTTCTTCATGCATAGGCTGACCATGTTGTGCATCAGATGTAGGTAACCCAACTAACAATGTACAAAGGGCATGGCAGTGATGTCATCATTTACAATGGTGGGGAAGGCAGCACGGGAGTGGCTGTCTTTCACAGAGAAGTATGTAAGTGCAGAGGGTTATGAAAGTAAAACAAGCTTTTGTGGCCTTCTCAGTTCAGGTAGGGGGGACACTTTAATGTAAAGATCTTTGAATTGGGCCATCAGTGAAACTATGACATACTGGGGGCTGTGGTGGTGTGAGTGTGGGTCTACAGGGATACATCAACAACAGTAGTTACAATGCTGCAGTGCAATCTACAGTACAGGCCTAGGGCATGCATGGCAAAGGTTTCAGCATCCAGTTCTTGCTCCCACCCAAAACAGCTAGCTCTACCACAAGTTGCACTGAATGTAGTATGGCCCTTGGTAGATCCTGGTCTGAGGCGTGACCATGCATGGCACATGCTATCACACCTCTCAACTGTCCCTATTTTGGAAGAAAGCTATTTTTAGGCCTGATTTACTCCAGCACAGGATGCCCCTATTTTTGGAGGTATGCCCCTTTTTTCACAGTTTAATTTATCCCTTCACACAATTTTCTGAATTTTAAAGCTGTCTGGTACATAGAAAACCTCATTACATGACCGACATATTGCACATCTTACATCTCCGCTTTTCTGAATTAAAAATAAATATGCTTATGAGACAGAATTTTTCAGTATAATTCATTAAAGCCTCCTGATTTTTACACAGTCCCTTTCACAATGAGCTTATATTTTTTCCACCAGTTTTTGTCACTCTCTGGTTTTTGAACATATGTTCTGAGTAGTACCTCACATATTCGTACTTGAAATGGAAAGAGTTATATGCAATTTGGCATTCAAATTTTATGCTAAACAATGCCCAGATTTTTAACTGGATATACAGAGTTTTCAAGGGTAATTTTTCCTATTCTCAATGTCTTTTTGTTGACAGGTATGCATGCCATTGTGTATTTTCCTTGTGAGATGGAAAATATGGTATATGCAGTGGAGTGTATGTCATATCAGGCATTGTACATTAATAGAACTACTAGAAACATTGAGTAGAATATTATATAAACACTATTATGCCATAAAAAGAACACTAGCAATGATTTGTAGCTAGCAAATGTGAAAAACATAAAAATTGTTTATTCTAAGTCATCGACTGTATTGAACCTGATATTAGAAAGGGTGATATAGAAAAATCTTTTGGACTCCAAGGAATATGAATGGCAAGTGTTAGTGAATTTTACTGTAGATCATGGAATAAATCTCCATTTGAATTTCAAATGTGTCTTGAAAAGTTAGAGGTTAAAATAATAAAAAAAATAATATAGATTTTATATTGCAGCAATTTTATAGGTATTTTGTGCATGGACATGTTTTAGATGAATATGTTTTTAAATTTGAATAAGGATAGTCATGCTACATTTTAAATGTTATTTAAGTTTGGATAAATGGATTTTTTATAGGAATCTCATGAAGTCTTTATGGTTCAGATGAAACACTTATTCCTTGTAGCAGTCAATAAAGTTTTCAACCTTGTTACATTTGGTTTGATTTTATTTTTATATGAATATTTATTTTATAATAATAATAGTAATAATAATAATAATGCATTTTATGCCAACTCTCATAATTTCATAACTGTTACAGATGAGGTCTTTATTTTTATTCAGAAATACTTTTTTTGACCCTTTTGGAGAACTTTGACATTTTCCACTGAAGTAATTTTGTTATGTATTGCAGTCATGAGCATATGGTGTTATCCAGAGTTTATTTCCTACTTTTTCAAGACAGTCTCAGACAATCTGAGGCAAATTCTCCAGTACGAAACCACCTCAGTATAAAATCCTGTGGAACACCACAGGTATACTCAGTTGAGAACAGGTGCAGCACTACACTGGGGCAGGTGCCTCAGCTGTGATCAAGTGTATCCTGGTGAGTTCCCCAGTACAATTGAAAGACTTTTTGTAGCACTTCTTTTGTATGCATTATAAAAAAAGTGCCAGTTTTGGCACACCAATAAATGCAGGAAAAATCTACATCTGCTTTTCCTCCAAGTTCATAGGGAGAGGACCCAGTTAAATAACCCATATCCTATAGCCATGCAGTTTACTCTGGCTGGCCTCACCCCCCTCCCTCTTCCGCATTTTACTGCTTCCACTTGTCTTTCCATTTGCAGGTTTTTCAGTTTCTTCTGTGGATCTGGTTATGAGACAGTGAAGCCAATCAATGGCCAAGTAAGAAGGAGCAGAAAACTGATGCATTTTAAAAATTAAATGGAGTGTGGCAAACCTGTGCATTTTATTTTTTATATATAGAAGCAAGAGCAATCTGTGGTGTTTCTTCATTACAGACAAAGTCAGAATAATGGGAGCAGACTGCTTTTCCATTGCTGTTGTAAAAAAAAAGCTAGCGAGTAGTGGCAGTAGTTACTGGGTTCAGCGACTAGCTCTGTATCAGTGAAGTTCAATTTGGCTGCAGCATTTTTTTTGGCAGACAATCAGATATTTCTAAGCTAAGTCACAAAACATTAGTTACACCTCTTCTTTACTTTCCATAAGAGAAACAAAGCTCTACAAAGTAATGTGAAAGAGGATTTATAAAGGGGACATGGCTGGAAAATTTCCTAACAATTTCTAGAAGTTGTTGGTCTTTCCCGGTTAGGGGTTGCCACAGTGGAACTCTGATCCGCTAATGATTGGCAGTAGACTTTCGCGAACGCTGAGGTGCCAGCTCGACATTCAACCTTCAATGAAGGCATGCCCATTTAGGCATGTCTTTCAAACACCACCCAACCACGGGGAGGACATGCAGACTCCACATAGAAGGCACTCCCCGCACTCCAGCCGAGAAGCGAGCGGGAGAACCTCTTGCTGTGAGGCAATAAAGCTACTGCTGCACCACTGCTGCTTACCTAGAAATAATACAACAATATTGTCAGATAAGGCTAGGGTGCAATTCAGGTCAGAATGGCTTTTGTAAATTTCAAGTATTTGTTAAGTTTTATGGTGTAGCAAGGTTCAGAATGATGTTAACATCTAGTGTTTCAGTATGTTTTATACACTCATTCAATACTTGATGCTTCACCCAGATATGCTTCTAGGTTTTTGTCATCTTCTATTTTGACTTTGGTCTTTCTACAGTTGGCCTTTTGGCATTTGGGATTTAGCAATGCTCTCTTGGAATTACTCTACATTGAATAAAAAGACCAAAAGCTATTCTCTTTCCCATTCTTTTCAGTTTGGGCAATGTATATTAAGAGTACGTTGTATAATACTGCTTTATGCATAAACTATACTGACTGTCTTAATCTTTTACTTGAAGCTCCATTTGTCTTGCAGCCCAAGTCATAAAGTCATACCTTAATTTGGACTGATCTACCTGTAAGTTTAATAAACACTGAGTAAGTAAACAAAGTCTTCATCAGGGCAATAACTATTGTGAGAATGACACACACATATACATACACACACATATATATATATATATATATATATATGTGTGTGTGTGTGTGTGTGTGTGTGTGTGTGTGTGTATATATATATATATATATATATATATATATATATATATATATATATATATATATATATATATATATATATATATATATATATATATATATATATATATATATATATATATATATATATATATATATATATATATATATATATATATATATATATATATAGATATATATATATATATATATATATATATATATATATATATATATATACATATACAGATACATATACATCTATATATATATGTGTGTGTGTGTGTGTGTGTGTGTGTGTGTATATATATATATATATATATATATATATATATATATATATATATATATATATATATATATTTATATATATATATTTGGTGGGGGTACAATGTCAAAATGGGTGTAGCCTAAGCCGTTTGACTGGATCAAATTATGTCCTCACATTTTATTTTTGTAACCATAGGGGTTGTGAAATAAGGATAAATGGCAAACTCTTCAGCACAAACTACTTTTATAGTGGCAGTATTATTTAGGTTCTAGGTCTTAAACTGAATTTTAGAAATCACAGTAAACACAGTAACAGTTACATTTGTAATATTTTGTTAACAACTTACAATATCTCAGCAACCACTCAAGTTACATACATATCTACTTACCTGCACAAACAAAGGTCAAATATTATTGCAGTTGAGTTTGCCATTGTATAAACTTTAATATAAAATCTTTTAAAACCTTGTATATAGCATAGTTTTGGAATTATTGATGAAAATATGAACAAGCAATATTTGATGCCTGGAGGCGTCAGTAGGAGTTAACTGCAGATGCACCTGGAGGCATCACTTGGAAGTAATGAGCTAAAATCTTCTGTATGGAAAATGTATTCTGGAAATAGAGAGACTTTTTCTACAGAAGACCAAGTAATCTAAATATAAAATGCTTTACTTTGTTGATAGGAAGTACTGTATTTTATGCTGCTGAAAGGTAGGTATTGTATTGTATGAAGCTAATATAGTGTTGTCCGAGGCTCCCAGCCTTCAGTAACTCCTACTGCATATATTTTTATAGAGGTAGCCTTGTGAATTGTAACTGTAACATTTCTACTTAGAAAATGTTTGCTCTTGTGACAGGCTGTCATGAACATACCATACAAGTTTATGAGAAGTAAATGTTTTGAAATGTCAGTATTCTTAGGGAAACAAACTGCACCTGCTTGTCTTGTGGCAGTGGTCAGGGAATGATTTATTATAGCTACCAGTGGCTTAATTATGAAAGGGAACTTGAGAGTTTTAGAAATTCTTTAGTGGCAGAGAGTCATGGCATATTATATCGAGAAAGTTACTGGGGTATTTAATTTCATTACTGGATTACATTCTTGTCAGAAAGTTAGACTTAATATACAAATGGACAGTAGGCATGTATCTTTTTCAGACATTCACCTTGTGAGATTCATTTGCACTTTGATTGTATTTTATTATTTTGTTGCCTCATTGTGCTGATTTTTACTGTATTTTTCTGCACTTTGAAGAAGCTGTTCTGTTGCTTTGAGTAGCTAGTACATAGCATAGACTAGATTCAGATCTGCTGAATCTAGACTGCATTGTTACACTTGAGCACTATTCCAGCCATCTTACATTAGGAGGGCACTGTCTGCACCTTGTGGCAGAAGTATCTAGTCTGAGCCTCATCTGAGGTGGAGACTCCTGGAGAAAAGCTTATTGTGTGCTTTCCCATTAGTAGTTTAACTTAAAGGTGTTTAATTTCACCCTTATTTAAACCTTGTGCTTTTTGTGGAGCTGAGTAGCATGCAACAGGTTTCAGTGGTGCACTGTATAGATTCAAATGCCTTGAAAGACAACTTTCTCTTAGACATCTGTTAGTGAACCCTCCTAAGCTTCCCTGCTGCATTATGGGAAACTCAGTTGCCTACTGAGAAGCACTGCCATAGTTTCATCCCTAACCTTCAATAGAATAAGCCCTTTTGTTAAGCCTAGAGTAAAATCTGGTCAAACTAGCCCACTCCTCAATAGTAGTTATGGTAAAAGCCTACCATAATGGATAGCCTGTTTCCAACCATTTCTCTTGCCAGCCTTATTGACTTGGGCATCCTGAGGCAATGTAGTCATTTCCTCATGTGTACTGATAAGCACTTACTCCTAAAACAAACAAATACAATATGAATTTGGAATCAATTTTCTCATGTAACAACAAACTGCACATCAAACAGGTTATCAGCACACACACACATCACCTCTAACACAAAATAATGTCACAGCACATAAACCCACATATACAGGGTTACTCAATAAAAGCCTACCAAAAATCAGAGACCTCTCAAGCACAAACCACTTGCACACACTGCAAAGCAAATGGGATCCACCGCACATAACAACACACATACCAATGTCTCAACAAATAGGCCCGTAAGGAAAACACCTCAAAACCAAATGCCCTGGTCATAGTTGACTCCACAATAAGACAGACAGATGTCCTCCTCAACAGGCTGAACAAGGAGAAGGTCATTGTCAGCTGCCTGTCAGGTATCAGGATCTGGCAAATCATCCACACACTCAAGTTACTCAACAATAATTATCATTATGATTCTGTCATAGTACATGTTGGGTTGAATGACTTGAGACATACCTCTCTGGACTATATGAAGAGAGACATGACTGAAGTCTCAGGCAGTATATCCCTAGCCTTAATCAGCATTCTATCTTCACAGCCTTAATCAGCATTCTACCTTCACACAAAATGATGCCACAATATAGACAAAAAAAATGATTGACTTCAACAATTGGCATAGCTTCTGTTGTCAGTTCAGGGAGATCCGGTATCTATCAGCCTGGGAAGACATGGTTGACAGAGCACACTGCTTTGCCAGAGATGGTGTTCACCTGTCTCCTCTAAGATTTTTGATACTGGCAAAGGTGCTTGCCTCCCCCAAAGTGCCTTTTTTAAATAGTTAAAACAACATTTCTGATGTAAAAGAATCAAGTTGGGACAACCTCAAGGTTAAGCTGCACTCCATGGAAGCAGTCCTCACCTTGGAAGATGCTGATGTCTGTGCAGTCACTGAGACACAGTTCAAGGCCACAGAGACTACCCCAGCCATACAAGGCTACAATGCCTTCCACGTATTCAGACCCCAAAACAAGTGTGAAAGAACCAAAGGTGGAGGTGTATTCATCTTCATTTAAGCCAAATACACCTCGAGACTGGTTTAAAAATAGGACTGTCTCTTGAGCTACTCCAGGTCCAACTAACTCTAGGTAAAACACCATATCACATCATTGCTAGCTAATGATCCCCCATTATGAACCTAGAGAAGCACAACACCTACCTGTCACTCACTATACAGCCAAACACTTTGGTCATGGGAGATTTCAACTATCCTTCCATTGATTGGGTGACATACACAAGCACAAACATGCTCTCCTGAGGGTCCTGGACTTTGTCAATACAAATACCCTGGAACAGCTAGTCAGCGCCCCAACAAGAGGCTCAAATGTCTGAAACTTAGTACTGTCTGACATAAGGGATCAATGCACTACCTGCTGTGTTTTGCCCTCCCTAGTAAGATCAGACCATAATTCTGTCTGATTCAAACTAAAGATCAGACCTGACACCCCCAGAGGAGCAAAAAAAAGCCTGAAAAATTTCTCCAAACCTAATAGGTGATGGAAAAAAAAGTTTCAAACCCCCAGCTAACACAGCCAGCAGTATCTCCTATATAGAGAAGTACAGAAATGCCCTGTATAACCACATAAACAACTGTATAGGCTCATCTGTACCTAACTGAATCAAAACCAGGTCCTACTGAAAAAAACTGGCCACCTTGGTGGACTTCAAATATAAATAGTTATATAACAAAAGGAAGAAACTGATGTCTAAGAAGAAGAGGGAACTTACTCATCAGAAGAAGAAGAAGACTACACTGTACTGCTTTAACAAGCAAATCAGATATCTTGTAAAGTCCTGTTAAATTAGCATCCCTAGCTAAAGATAATCATAAGACATTCTTTAGCTACATCCGAAATCTAAAAGGAAATGTCCAACTATGTGCCAGACTTATAGTGGACAGTACTTCTCATACTGAACCGAAGGAAATTGCCAACCCGCTAGCTCACAGATTTGGTGCAAACATCACCTCCCTGTCCCCACCAGCTATACCCCAAAGCATACCTGACACCAGCCCTCTACCTAGTATCCCCAAACAGCAGGTCATTTCTGTGCTCTCCAAGGCCAAAAACACAGCCTCAGTAAGACCAGATAACATCCCAGGCTGCTTACCATACAATCTAAAACAAGACCTAGTGGAACCACTTGGCACTCTCTTTAAACTCAGGCTGAGCTCTGGCTTTGTTCCAGCAGAGTGGAGAACAGCAACAGTAATCTCCTTGCACAAAGGGGGTCCATTAACCAACCCTGGGAACTATAGACCCATAAGCATAACCAGCATTATCTGCAAAGTCATGGAAAGAATCATCATGGACCTTTTTAACAAAGACATAGGTGACCTTCAAACTCTTGACCCAACCCAGCTTGGCTTTGTTAAGGGTAGATCATGCTTATTGAACCTGGTGGACTTCTTCAAGAATGTTACCAAAGCTCTGGATGAAGGCAAAACAGTACATACTGCCTATCTTGACTTAGCCAAGGCTTTTGACACAATTCCCCACTCAAGTATCATTGAGAAACTCTCCCAGCTAGGGATTAGAAGTTGAAATTATGGAGTGATTGCAAAGTGAAGGATTTGATGTAGAAGGTCTAACAGGTTATATCACAGCATGATGGAACGAGTCCCCAAAATAAGGAGAAACAGGAAGATCAGGAGAAATCTGAATAAGAAATATGGACATGGGAAAGAAAAAGAGTTTTAATATGTTATAATATTTATGTGAAGGAAAAAGCAAAACTAATCAATACAAAAAGAGCAGCACCAAAGATATTTGAATAGAAATACAGACAAAGGAATCCAGACATGGAAAACTTTATAATACATAAAATAAAAAGACAAAGAGGAAAAGTAGAAAAGGAGATTAGTAATGGAGAATTTAAAGAAATAGAAACTGAAGTTAAGGAGTACCTGCAAAGTATAGGATTCAATGTAGAAAATCTAATTCAGAAAGTACCACAACATGATAGAGCAATGGACATCCAAATTAAGGAGAAACCAGTGGAATGGGAAGCAATTGGTCAGACGTCATATGAAGATATTTTAGAGTGTTCCACAGGAAACCAGTATAAACATTCACTTAAAACTGGACTGCAAAGGAAGGAACAAGAAACTGTGGAATCTCTGATGTAGTCAATGTTGAGTTCCCATATGACAGAGCAAAGGATGGCATAAGATGAAACTGAAGAGAATGTGCCACAGGAAGATGCTATAGAACTTTCTATATAATATCTGCAGGAAATTGAAAACAAAAAATGTGCCTTCAGTTTAGAAGAAAATGAGCTAAGAGAAGAGTTGCTTGATTTAATAGAGATAGATAGACATATTAAGATCAATGAAAGAAGTAGACTGCAGAAGGTCAATAAAACCCAAAAAGTCAGAAGTCTGATAAAACAAATGAACACAGTAATTAGGACTGTCCATAGAGATCCATGACATATAACAGAAGTAAACAGGATATATTACTGTGTAGCTAAATTAATAACTGATAAAGTTCTACAACAAGAGCACAGGGTAGTGAGGGAAAGGAAGGGGAGAAATCAAATAACATCATGGACGTATCAAACAGAGAAAACTATAATGCAATTAAGACAAGAAGTGTCACTGTTTAGTATAGAAGAGGGAACAGATCAACGAAACACTTAGAAAGATAGATGTGATAAAAGTTAAAAGCAAAGCACAGTATTAGAACAGATCAGACTCTGTCATGTACTATCACAAATAACAAACTAAAAATCTCAACACAGGCAGAAAAACTTAGAAGATATGCAGATAAATATAAAGGCAAAGTACAAAATAAGAAATTTATTGATGACCCAAAAAAGTTTTATAGAGAATTGGGAAACAAGGTAAAAGTAATTGAAAGACCACCAAAAAAGGAAGAAATAGATATATTTTGGAGATATATTTATGAAGATCCTATGGAACATAACAAAGATGCTAAATGGATAGAAAAAGTAAAAGAAAGAATAAGAAGTTTAAAGGTACAGGATATGAAATGTGATGAAGTAACCACCAGAGAGATTGAAACTAAGTTAAGAAAAGCCTCTAACTGGAAAACCCCAGGCCCAGATGCAGTGCTGAACTTCTGGTTAAAACTATTAACAACTTTGCATGAAGATCTAGCCATGAGTAAGAACTATTTATATGCACATCCTGAACAGACAGCAACCTGGCTGACAACAGGAAAAAATATTTTCCTACTTAAGGGTGAACCTGCAAGGTACCCTAAAAATTATAGATCAATAACTTGCCTTCCAATGGTGTATAAACTATACACTGGAATTGATGCCAACAGAGTTTATTGTCATTTAAAAGAAAACTAAATTATGACAATAGAAGAAAAGAGCAATAAAAGAAAGTCATATGGAACAAAGGATCATTTGTTATTAAATAAAGTCATAGTGAAGACCTGTAAAAAGGGGAAGAATCTAAGTATGGCATGGATGGACTAAAAAAAACATTTGACAGTATCCCACATTCATGGATAAAAGAATGCTTAAAAATGTATAAGATACACCCTACACTGATTGACAACATTACAGTGACCATGAAACAGTGGCAGACCACTTTGCAATTAAGCCATGATAAAGGACAAATTATTATCCCAGGGATAAAAATTCAAGGGGGATATTCCAGGGTGACTCTTTGTCACTGCTGCTACTCTGCCTTGCCCTTAACCCATTAAGCTGTCTACTTAACAGCTTAGGCCATGGCTACAGTTTAGCACCTAGAAAACAACAAAGTGTAAAGACTTCTCATCTTCTCTTTCTTGATGATTTAAAACTGTATAGCTCATCAGGTGAAGAACTGAAAGCACAACTCCAAGTTGTCAAAACTTTTTCAGATGATATAAGAATGTCACTTGGTCTTGATAAATGTGCAAAAGCAACCTTTAATGCAGGAAAACTGCATCACTAGAAAACATCAGTTTGGGACAAGAATGTGAAATAAAAGAACTTGAGCAAGAGGGAGTGTATAAATATTTGGGAACTGATGAAGGATCAACAATAAAACATGAATGAATGAATGAATGTGAATAAAACGTAGTAAGGAATACTTTAGAAGACTTAAATTATTCCTGCAAACAGAGCTGACATCTAGGAACAAAATTCAATCTATAAACCAGTTTGCTCTTCCTGTCCTAACTTACAGTTTTGGAGTGATTGACTGGCTGCAAAATGTGTTGGATAGGTTAGACAGGAAAACAAGAAGGAAGCTACTGTTATGGCTCATTCCAAGTTTTAGTCCCACTATACTACGTAAAGAATACCTAACACCTATTGTCTATTGTACCTAGAAACATACCCTATATGTATTATATTACCTAATTACTTCAGTTGTAAAAGAATCTACATCATCTGAATGCATCTATTTATCTTTGTTCTAAAGGTAGACTGAAATAGGAATGTAAAGAACAAACTAAATCTTATATTTATTCTACTTAAATATTTATTTATTATTCATTTGTTTATTTATTTATTTATTTATTGACGTTTGTTGACTGGGAAAGTCCAATGGACTTGAGACCCATTTTCAGTGGAGGCCCAGGGAGAAAAGCTCCAAGTTACATGAAAATCATTACATAAATTTGTAAGGAAACAAAATTATAATTATAAAGCAAGTGAAATAATACAGAAAACTATCTAAACAGTAAATATGTTGTAAAAGGCGCAATACATTAACAATGGAACATTAGCATGTAGGAAAATTATGCAGTTAGAAATATTTAACAATACAGCTCAATTTTTTTTGGGGGGAGTAGGAAAAGGGAAAGATAGAATTAGAGAGTTAAACTTAAAGGTAAGATAGATATAGTTAGAATCTTATAGCTAGGTAGTGGGAATAAGTAGATTATAGGTGGCATATATTTAATGGTAGTATTAAAAGTAGAAAGTGACAGAGAAAAGAAAATGTGTTAAGATGGTTGTATTGATGTGTGGACTATGATACTAAAGATTAGGGATATCTCATATGGTGTAACAGTATGACATATGCATAATTATATTTGCTATGTGAAACAGTTTTGCTAGATTAAGGAGGCTGTGGATATGTGTTGCATGTGCAGCTGAGGTAATCAGTGAGATGTTGTTTTAGTTTTCTTTTAAAGGAGATTATGTTGTCGAATTCTGTAACTGATGATGGGAGGGTATTCCACAGCTTAGTTATGGAATGGGAATAGAGGCAGCTACCTGCTCTTTTACTAGGTTTTGATACTTTAAGTAGGTGTTGGTTGTTAGAGCGTAGATATTTGGATGGGTTTTATTATTCTCTTAAAGTCATCTTCGTTTAATATTATGTGTCTTAGACATTATTTCTTTTTATTTTATTCTTTTTTAAAACTGTTCATGTATATTATCTATTCTAGTTCACTCTTACTGTTATTTTATTAATGGACCTTTTCTCCTCAGGCCTCCACTAAAAAAGGACATGTGTCCAGTGGACTTTGCTGGTTAACAAATGTAAAATAAATAAATGCTTCATGCTCACCAAATGATTTATAAAAAAACAGTGTATATCAAGATTATATATTCCCCATTCCAAAGGAGGGATGGACCTCCTTGAAATTGATTACATGTATAGATCTGCAATCGTGGGACTGTACACAAAGCTAACCTCACAAGACCCAAACATACTGAATGTTTTGAAACATGAGGAATATAAATCTAAGATGACTTCTTTGCTTAATCTAGTATAAGCATATTGGCATCAAGCAAGAATGGAAATCAAACCAGAAGTATATAAAAATCAGGCAACAACTGAATGTGCCAAAAAAAACAAAACAAAAGAAAGAACATAAGGTGAAGGACCAGATGAGAAGACAAGAAATGTGTAAAATGTATAAATATAGTTGGAAGTATAGCAAACTTCTGGAAGAACTTCATGTTGATCAGGATTGAATGCAAGAATGGTTAAGGAGAGACGGATTCAGACCAAAAAATGAAAGATTAATATTGGTGGCCCAAAATAGTGGTCTATGTACATGTTGGTTTACAAATTCCATTGAACTTGTAGGAGAAACAGACAAATGTACATTTTGTAAAACAGAATTGGAAACAGTTGTACACCTTGTTGCTGGTTGTGATATACTAATGGCAGAAGGACTGTATACTGAAAGGCATAATAATGTGGCAAGACTGTTGCACTGGGGATTGTGCAAACATTATGGTATTAAAGTGGCTGAAAACACTGGAAAAATGAGCCACAAAGCATCATAGAAAAGGATGGTTTCTAGATCACATGGGATCACCCATTATCAACAGTTTAAAAGACAGAGCTAGAAAACCAGATACAGTGGTCCATGGAAAGAAGATAAAAGTAGCATTGATCATTGAAATGACCACACCCAGTGACTACAGTGACTTGTGTACAGAGAGACAGAAAATCATAAAATATCAAGATTTGCAGGCAAAAATGAGATCAATGTGGAAGAAAGATACCCAGACAGTTCCAACAGTAGTAGTAACAATGGGTCTTATAAAAAAGAATCTACAACCATATTTAGATATGTTACCAATACATGTAACCCTGTACAAATTGCAGAAGGAGTCATTACTGGGCACATTGCGAGTCCTGCGAAGAGTACTTCTGCCTGACATCAAAGACTGAAGCAATACTATTTTCATGAAGTTGAATCATACATTGACTTAGGAGTGGGGTCCATTCCCATCATGGTGTTAGAAACCCAAAATACTTGGAGAACATAAAAAAGGGGATTAGCCCATACATCACTATATGGTTAGACAACTATCTCACTGACAAAATGCATACTGTCAAAGTTGGGGATTTCACCTCTACCAGTAGACCAATTACCAATGGCAAACCACAAGGATATGTGCTGGGCCCTCTACTGTTTGGAATTTTTTTTTTCTTGAAAGTCCAGGTGAAAGTAGATGGCCTATAGCTTACCAAGTTCACTGATGATTGCAAACTGAATGAAATCATTAAGTCCATAGACAATGTTAACATATTACAAAGCTGGGTAACACAGAAAATGATTGGTGCTAAAGTCATGGACAAAAACTAGGAAGTCCCTGCAAATTGCAATATTGACAATACCCCCTAAGTACACACCCAGTGTTCTGACATTTGGGAAATGGGAACCTTTAAAAATATTCACTAAAATGTCTAAAACGTATTGTATTACCCTAAAATGTTGTTTAACTTCAAAAGACATGCAATATTCACATTTTCATTAATACCAGGTATTTCATTAATACCAGGTATCTGGGTGGCATTCAGCCTTAACTGCCACCTTAACTCACATATATCTAAAATGTACATCCAGTATTCTACCCTGAAGGTCCTTAACCAACTGTTGCAATACAGAAAACTTAAAAATGTGGTCCTTATTATCAGATATATGTCTACTCAAGGCGTTAGTAATTTTTTTCTCAAATAATTTTTTTTTATTTTCAATTAAAATAACATTTCCATAATATTTTTAAATATCATTTTAAACAACTATATACAATTTTTACAATAACCTGACTTTCAATTATATACACTATATGTTATTAAATATAGAATTAACAGATCAGTTATCAAAGATACAATATTGAATATTGCAGAGTGTCCAACAAAGGTATAACTTTCTTCCAAGGATTATTTACCAAAGGCCTGGGATAGATTCATAGTTCTTTGATTTTTATTTCCATCAATGCAGTTGTCTTCAGTAAAGTGTAGAATTTTTCCAAGGTCGGGGGTGTATTTGAATTCCACCTTCTGGTTACGCCTTTCCTAGATATAGCTAATATTGTCCATAACAAATACATATTTGTCTTATTCAGGTAGGGACCTTCATTTACATTTAGAATTATCAATACTTTAGTTAAGGTAAAGGATTCAATAAATAAAGCTTGTAAAAAATGATTGATTCCATTCCAATATGATTTAATTTTATTACATTCATAAAAAATATAGATCCAGTCTGCTTTATTTGACTTTTTACACCTCCAGCAAAAAAACATTTGTAGTAGTACTGATCTTTTTAATTCTATCTGGTATTAAAAATGCTCTATATAAGTATTTCCAGTTAAATATTTTCCAGTACTGTGTGTTAGAGGTGTAATTAACTGATAGTAAGATGTTACTTTTGATTTCTTCTGTTAACTTCAATGACTGACCTTTTGTTAAGAACTGCCAGTATGATGGTCTGGGAATTGTTTTATATGTTATTAACTCTTTATATAGATTTGAAATTGAATTTTTCTTTTCACAACTATTATATATATAAATTCATACTGAAAACTTATTAGATTTGGAATATCTTTAAATGAGGAATTATTAATTAATCTGCATAAATCTTGGGTGTACATTAGAATGCTTTGTAAGGTTAACCAGTCCTGTGTTGGAATATTGTAAGCAGTTTTTATCATATGTATATCTAAAACATTTAATTTATTTACACATTGAAACCAGCATAAGAATCCATTTTGTTCCCAGGAGGTTATTGTTTCCCTATATATTTTGTGAGGAAAGTTCTTAGTGATGGTAAATGGGGTTAAAAGGTCAAACCAAAGTTTTAGATCTATGTTTGCATTGATAAGTTTCCTAAAGGAATTGATGTAATGATTAATCAGTGTTATTTTAGATGGTTTTGTTATATTACATTGTATACTTATGCATAGTATGTATCAGGGTTTGTTTGATTTGTCTACTATTAAAACTTTTTTTAGCAGATTAAATTCATTTGTTAATATAGCCATTGTTAATTCTTTCCTGTTGGAAAAATAATTTGGGTTTATCCAGTTTATTGTAGTTTTAAGCACATATGCTTTTATATATGTTTCTATTTCTGGGAAGTTAAATTCTCCTTGTTTCCAGGGTCTAATGTGATGAATTAGGGCAACTCTATTCTTTTTGGGATACCATAAAAATTTTATTAAACATGAGTTTATTTCTTTAAGAATACATCTTTCAGGAATTAACTGTATTGCTAATGCTACATATAGTATTTTTGGCAATAAGACCATTTTTATTAATTGCAATCTGTCTTCAAAAGTTAATACAATTTTGCTCCACTTTTCTATATATATTTTTATTGTTTCAATAATGCTTTTATAATTTATTAATATTGTTTTGTTTATATTTTTGCATAACACTATTCCTAAATAATTTAGCATAAGTTCTTGTTTTCTTATCATGGATTTATCTGTAATTTGCAGTTCTTTTTTCTTATTTAAAAATAGAAATTTTGATTTTGATCTATTAAAGTGTAGACCTGAAATCTTATAAAATTTCTCCATTACTTCTTCTAGCTCTCCTTATGACTCTCTGGAGTTTGATAGGGTTAATAAAATATCATCATCAAAAAGCATTATTTTAGATATGTACTGGTCATAGACTTCTATTCCTTTTATTCTTGGATTATTGTGAATTATTTCTGCAAGTATTTCTATAGCCAAAGCAAATAAAATAGGAGAAAGGGAGGATCCTTGCTTAGTACCCTTTGTTATATGGATAGATTCTGAGGTGAAAGGACCTAATTTAATGTAGGCTAAGTTATTAATATATATGTTTTTTAGTAATAAGATGAAGGGAGGAGGAAATTCAAATAATGCTAAAGTTTTAAATAGATATTCCCAGCTGAGGGAATCAAAGGCTTTTTCTATGTCTAATCCAATTACAAGTGTTTCTTTATCTTCTTAATTCACATAATCTATAAGAGTAAGTATCATTTTAATATTATCATGTGTGTGCCTGTTATATAAAAATCCAGTTTGATCATTATTAATTGTCTTTGAAAGTGGGATTTTCATTCTGTTAGCTAGTATTGACATGAATATTTTGTAATCACTATTCAGTAATGATATAAGTCTGTATGAGGTGCAAAGGTCTGATGGTTTATTATCTTTTAGAATTGGTGTTATGAGAGAATATTTCCATGAGGGTGGTATTTTTGCTTCTGACTGGACTTCTAGAAAAGTTTTATGAAAAAGGGAGATTACTTTTGAAGGGAAGAGTTTGCAAATTTCTGTAATTATACCATCTATCCTTGGAGCTTTGTCAGATTTACTTTCTTTTATCATGTCAACAATTTCTTTGTAGGATATAGGTTTCTGTAGGTCTAGTTTTAAGTTTTCTGGATTTTTTTTTATATTGATAAGGTTTGTATCTAAGTTTATTTGGTTGGTATCTAAATCTTCTTTTTTGAAGTGTTCCATATAATGGAACCGAAATGCTTCACGGATGTCTCCTATATCTGATACTTTTTTCCCTTTCTTTTCATGATATATACTACTAATGTTATTTGCTTTAGATTGTATTTTAATTCTTGTAGATAAGTTATGTAGATATCTGGGGGAGGTGTCATTATTTAAGCCATTAGTATTTAATGATAAGAATGTTAAATCCATTTCAAGTTATTGTTGGAAGAAACTTTTTGCTTATTTTTTTTTATTTTGATTATAGTAGTAATACCATATTCTCTGATAACATTGGGTGTTATTTTTATGTGTGTAAACTTGGGAGTGTAATTTTCTTCTTTAAATAAGTAGGGTAAAATTCTGGTCAGGCTTTAAAAAAGTACTTCTATAAAACATTAATTCTAAAGTATCAAATACAAGTAAATATGAATTTCCCATTAAACATGGAATGAAAGTCATTCCTAATCCAATAGATAAAGATAGATCTATTGGATTATCACTCATACATTTAACCAACAATATCAACTGAGCTCCATATGTTAAATTATTATATGGAGAATTTTCTTAAAAGAGATATGAAATTCTATATTATTCTATTATTGTTCTATAGTTTTTTATATATCAGGATGGAGTGTTAGTAGTGTAAACAATTATTATGTTGACTTAGAAAATATCCAATATTTAGTTACCCTTAAGAGATCTCAAACATGTCAGATATGTCATTTTGGATAAATTAAATGCAACAGAGGAGCATACACTAAATAAGCCAGCAACAAATACATTATTACAATAATTTGACTAAAAGGACTCTACAGGAGACAATGAGTAATTACCAATGAAATATGAATTTACTGTAGGTGTACTGTCTTCCTTTACTTTGCCACTCTTCAGCTCACCAACTTCAACTTATACTTAGGAAAAGACATGGCTTATCAGTGGTATCCTGACTCAGAGTAGAGATGCCCTACATTCTAGTGTGCAGTGCTTTTACATATTTATAGACTTACAAAGCAGAGTCTCAGAATGAACTATGATCATCCTGACAATTCCCATCCTGCATAGGTGACCTCCTGCTTCCAGAATGGGTAATCACATCAGGTCTAGAATGAATGTAAAGGTACCTATATGGTAATCAAGACTTACCTAAGGTAAGTATTAATCAAATAGTATTTAGAGCATCTTAGAGAGTTCTCGGGGCAGTTAGAATACTCTTAAGCCTCTCCTCCCTTGACCAAAAACAGAGATTTCCCTTCCCTTTCTTTCCCTTGTTTTAAATCAGTACTAATAAAAGAAATTCAGCAAACATATGTAAACTGAAATAACATTCAGTAGCCTGTCTTGTACATGACTCTCAATCCATTAAACAAGTCAGTGACTAATATCACTTTAGTAAACATTATAAAGACAAATTAGAAATAATTTCCTAGCTCTTTAAATTTTCTGATAAAGCAAAAAGTTAACAATAAGCTATTTTAACTAAAAGTATAAAGCATTTCAATTTTTCCTTGCATGTATACATTTCTACTTATATTGTAGTGTCAATGGCTGTCTTTGAGATCTGTACAATACTTCACTTCTTCAAATCATTTCTTTTTCAATTCAGGTTTTGTTTTGTCAAAACGGCAACAATATTTCAAGGGCACAATTAATATTTAGACTGATGTTTCAAATAAATAACTTGTCAATTGCCAATTGAGTTAGTTTAGAATGTATGGTTAGTGCAAATATAGCATGTTGCAGAAATAATATGTATTTTTCGTGTGCTCTAGAGACTGTCATATGCAAGTGACATATATATTGTAGCATATATAGAGAGCAGCTAGCTTATGGATTCAGGTTGTTAAAGTAAATTATGCTT
Source organism: Protopterus annectens (assembly GCF_019279795.1). Lineage (NCBI taxonomy): Eukaryota > Metazoa > Chordata > Ceratodontiformes > Protopteridae > Protopterus > Protopterus annectens. The sequence goes on from NC_056731.1 coordinate 1,247,080,143, forward strand.
ATTAATGAGGTAGTTTCATTTAAATTCACAAGTAATCTGGGGACATTTCAGTTGAGTTTCCAGGAATGTATAGTCCAATGTGAGTAATTGAGTCCACTTTTCCTCATAGACATATGTCACAATTCATTAAACTAAGAAGAGTGTAACATCTGTCTAATTATCATTATAAAGACAGAACAGTAATTTCCTAGCTCTTCAAACTTTCTGATATCGCAAAATATTGAAAGTAAGCTATTTCAGCTGGAAGACTAAAACATTTCAATACTTCCTTGTGAATATATATTTTAACTTTTACTGTAGTGCCAAGAACTGTCTTTGAAATCTAAGCATTACTTCGCTTCTTTCAAGTCATTTATTTTACAGTTCAGATTATATTTTGTCAAAATGTCAATAGCATTTCAAGGGCACATTTAATATTTAAACTATTTTAAATGAATAGCTATCAGTTACAAAGTGAGTTTGTACAGAGTGTGAGTTAACTGCAAAGATAACATGTTGCAAAAAGTAATATGTATCTTTTCATATGCTCTAGAGACTGACAATTTCAAGTAACATATAAAATGTAACTTTTAAAGTGCAGACATCTTGTGAAATCAGAATGTTAAAGTGAGTAATATAGCAATAACCCAGAAGAAACCTGTGTCGCTATGTTAAACTCTTTTAACATAGCAAATACTAACGGAAAAGTCTGGGCGACCGGACCTTTTTCCGTTAGTATATTGAGGGATTTACACCGGGCATGCTGGTTGGGCTGGCCAATCAGCGTGCACGTTTTAGGGGAGGAATTGTATAATACTTTTTAATCAAGCAGCTAAATTTCAGTGCACATGTAGTTTGGGAACATTTCAGTTGTGTTTCTAGGAATATGTAATCCTGTGAGGATAAATCATAAAATATTTACAAATAATCCTATTATGTATTTATTTTACCTTGTTTAGGTTGTTTTTCATTTTAATAACTAAACAACATAATTTTTCTTATTATTTGTTATCTGTGAGGCTAAATACACGTCACAGATTCACAGTGTCCTTAGAAACTGCAATTGCTTACTGTTGCTATGGCAATGCAAATAGAATGTGAAGAAAGCTGCACTTCTCTTAATCAAAAGTACATTTTTCCCTCCTTTTTTTATGTATTTGTTAATACTAAAAGGAAATAATTCAAAGGACATATGTACATGAATGGAACATTTCAGAGTTAATCACGAACATGTCCCCAATCCCAATAAGCATAACAGTGACCATCATTAATCTAATAAATATTGTACCTTAAAACTAGATTATTTTAGACTATTATTTATCTATGTATAGATAGTGAGTTATTAAATATATACAGCCTATATTAGTATAGTAACTAGGAGAGAATTTAGAAAGGGAGACAAGATGCAGTTAAAATAAATAATGAGAAAAGAGAGAAGAGAGAAAGAAAAGAGAAAATTAAGAGAAAATACACATATACTATGCATGTTGATTTACAGTATAAATATTTTATATGCTATATAACCCTCCTTCTGTGAAAGAAAAGTACTCTGTTTTAGATACCTGAGGTAGTGTGAAAACTCTCATGTGTCATCTATTTTCAAAAAATATAGATAAAGATTCCAATAGTTAGTTACCTTTATTTTAAAATTCTAAGCAGTAAAATTGGTCCTTTAAAGTAATGTTAAAACAATTCATATCACACTAGATGCTTTGAGAGATTTGGCTGTAACAGTATCAGTCTTTTGCTTCTTCTTTTTGACATCTGTCCAGACATTTGCTTCTTTTGTTCTCTTGAGAGAATGTGACATCCAATCCATATCTTCTGGTAAAGTAATCCCATTATTAGTTTTTCATAAATGAAGAGGCTTCCTCTAAGTCAATAAAAGTCCTCTTCTCGTTGGCATACAGTATTCTTATCTTAGCTGGATATGCAAGTTGTGCCTTGACATTATTTTGTTTCAGAAACTTTATCATTGGCCACACTTTATTCATTTGTTCCATTATTCTAGATGAATAGTCGTTATCAAATCTTACTAGGCTCTGTTTATATTTTAGAGGTGCCTTCTTCCAAGCAGATCTTAAAATCAGTTCCTTGTCCAAGTATGAAAGAAATTTGATAATTATTGACCTAGGAGGAGAGTTTGAGTTAGTGGCAGGTTTCCCAAGAGCTCTGTGTGCCCTTTCAATGCCAAAGGAAAGCCCTTCTTTTAAATTGAAAAAGTCAGGGATCCAGCTTGATAAAAAGGAAATAATATCCTCACCTTCTATGTTTTCAGGTAATCCGAAAATCCTGATGTTATTTCTCCTCTCCCTATTTTCCAAGTAATCTACTTTATTAACCAACCAAGTGTTTTGTTTAAGAAGCAGTTATTTCTGTTTCCTCTTCCTTAAGTCTGCTTTCTAAGTCATTTAGAGAAACCTCTATTCCTGTTATCCTTGTCTGATGTTGTTGTAGCATTTCCTTGACGGTGTCAGCCTGTTTTTGACTGCTTGTTGTAAGATTTTCCAGGTTCTCTTTAAAATCATCCATCTTCAAAGACAACTCCTGCAGGATAGATGCCATCTGTTGTAGTTCCTTCTTTAAGGCAGCATCCTGGTGAGAATTTTTTGAGTTGCTCATTTTAACAAGTGAATATATCTCCAAGCTTTTTGACAGGAAATTATTTGTAAAACTTCACCAAAGTATCTAATTATGTAAATTAGTACTTTATCTATAAGATTTTATACTTTGAAGAAAAAAAAGAATATTTTTCCTGTCTTATTTAACTAGTTATATGGAGCTCTAAAATATTGCTGCTTTCAGTTAGCCATTCAGGCTCCACCCCCACATTAGTCATTTTATTTCTTATATCCAATAAATGCTCCTTAAACCTGTCCTTAAATCGTCTACAGGTTTTGCCCACATAAAAAGCAGGGCATGACTGGCATCTAGCCACATATACCACATTCTTATTGAAACATTTGAAATGCCCTCTAATGTGTATATACAGTCAATTTAGCTTCAAATACTCTGGGGTCTCTGCTATATTCATACAGCAATTGCCCATTCCACATTTAAAATTCCCCAATTTTCTACTAGGAATAACCACACCTTCATTTCCTTTGGATTCTAACAGATTTTTCAATGATCTGTCCCTCCTAAAGACAATCACAGGAGAAAATCCTACTTTTTGTGCAATACGTTGGTCGTATGACAAAATTTCCCAATTACACCTGAGTATCTCGACAATTCCATCTGCATCCAAATTGTAGGTGGTAATAAAATTAAGCTTCCTATTAGGCTCTTCCTTTCTAACCTGAAAGGCTACCGGACCTCTTCCATTATTCCCATCAGGCCTGCCCAAAATGAGTTGGTAAATGCCATCCGCTCTCTTTTTAATCACCTTTTTGGCCACCACAGCCACTAACCACTAGGATATCCCCTTTTCAAAAAATTTCTGATATAAACTTCACTTCTTCCTTAAATATGGCATCTTCACTCACCATTCTAGCAGCCCTCATGAGCTGCCCTTTAATGATGAATTTTATTTGTACATAAGGATGTCAACTATCAAAATTCAAATATGAATTGGAAAAGGTAGGATTATGATAGATGCCTGAGGTTAGTTTTGCAGTTTCCTTATCAATCTTTAAACCCACATCTAGATATGTTATACCTTCGACACTATAGTCATAGGTAAACTTTAAAAATTCCTCATTGGCATTAATATAATCAAAAAAAGTTTGCAGTAACCCTATACTGCCTTTCCATACAAGAAATATGTCATCCAAAAAATTAGTATAACACATAATATACTCTCTGAATTCACTCTTGAAGACATATTCTTACTCCCAGAATGACATCACATAATTTGCAAAAATGGGGGCACAAGCTGCCCCCATGACTACACCTGTAGCCTGCTTAAAGTACTGTCCCTCAAAATGAATGTAATTATTTTTTAGTACAATTTCCATCAGAGCAAGCAACATATTAATAGTGTCCTGGTTGTATTTGCCTAATTTTACTAACTGATGTTCTAGCCATTTGAGGCCAGTCTCATGTGGAATGACAGTAAACAAATTACATACATCAATAGTAACCAGTATTTTGTCTTTACATGTACAGATACTGTTTAACTTTTCTAAAAAATGCTAAGAATCCCTACAAATATAATCAAAACATGCCAACCCTTTACATAACTGTGTGTCCAAAACTTTACTAATAAAGCAGGTCTTTCTTTGCTTTCCATCCACTATGGGTCTAAACTTTGGATTAATTAACCCTTTATGAATTTTGGGGATACCAAAAATATTAGACACCATAGTGTGGTCATTTCTTACAAATTATACTGTTTTTCATCTAGCTGCCCTACCAACACCATGTCTTCCAACCTCAAATCAACAGTTCTGTACACAAGATTGATTTCATTAATTGAACTTTCCTCATGTACCTCTTCCATTAATAAAATATTCATAGCATTGGAATAATCCCCAGAATCCATTATCACCAAGCTACTACCCTTATCTGTCTTCATGACACGGATGCTGGGGTCTTTAACTATTTCCATCATTAAAGGCTCTTCTTCTTTAGTTAAATTATAGTCAAATGCATTCTTTTTTTTCATTAACTGTCTTATTTTGTTTTCACAAACTTTTTCATATATACCTATGAAGTTATTTGTTGGTGGATTAAACGTACTTGGCTTCATTAAATTACTAACTTCTTCCTGGGTTTGTTTATTAGTACACCACATTTTGCAATTTAATTTTTGTACAAATAATTTGAGGTCAATAAGTACTTGTGCCACATTACCTCTCCTACTCAGAACAAATGTTAAACCTTTAGATAACAAATTTGCATACTCAAAGGTTAAAGGCCTACTGGAATAATTATAAATCTTAAAATCACCATTATTATTTGTAATGACATCTGGTACTAAACATTTTTTATTTAGCAAAGCTATTATAACATCAATGTCTTCCTGTTCATTAATACAGTCCATAATAGCTTCATCCAAATGCTATTCAGTTAAATTGGAAGCCATATCTAAACATTCAGGCATTATATTGTCATTTGGCATACTAAAGTCAACAGTTAATTCACTACTATAATTTTCTGAGACCATAAATTCATGTTGCCACCCACAAGAGGCATCACACATTATTTCTACAGTAAAATGTCAATGTTCACCATCAAAAAATTGCAAATTACACTCATTAATATTAATATTGCCATGTAATGCATTACATTCTCCATTTTGGTCATTTTCCACATCAAGTAACACATTACAATCTTTTGTTCCATAAAACCCTTCCCCATCAGTTTCAAAAGTCTCAGTAGTCATTTCAGATAACAATAAACTACCATCCTGCTGGTTAACATCAAAGTTTTTGAAAAGACATATTTCTGAGCAATCATAGTCTACGGGTTGCTTTAATTCCATTTGTAGAAGTTCCAACCCCTTTGGGTCCGCCAAATATTCAAGTACACTCAAAATGATTTAATGCGCCTCAGTATTTTTTTAAAGTGAGTGTAAGCTACACTCAGAAATTCTGAAAAATAAACAAAAAAATAGTAAATAAATAAATACAACCATATTTAACATAATAGGGGGAGTGTGACTTTCTAAAATGTGCACTGGCGTAAAATCTTGATTTATGGTCTTCACAAAACATGATCTCACCAGAACTTGGCTTATCTGGAATGTATTACATATTCTGAAGATTATCACTCAACAGGGGTTTTGAGAAAGGAGATCATCTCATGTAAGTTATTGTATCTTGCCTGTTAATATGTTAAACCATTCTTTATCACTTTGCTATTGCTGATTTTATTTATAGCTTATGCAGCTCTAATTTGTGGTAAGAGGGGTGATACTAATCAGCAATATGTAAGATTTACAGCAAGGCTGCATAAAGTTGCTAATCTGATGACCTCTTTGTAAAGGCTTTAGCCAAGACCTTACCATTAGACGCAGCACTTAACATGTTTAGTAGAATGACTGCTAATTTTTGCAGCTCCATTTTCTTGACTTTGCAGATTTTTGTTTGAAAGGTTTGAGAGTCTGAGAGACAGTTTAGGTGGTATTCTTAAAAATCGATATAGATTTACAAAGTCTCTTATATATTGATTTAAACCTAAAAGCACCTGCATTTTCATTGCTAAATGAGAGAGTAAGAGACTGAACCCATGTTATAAGAATGATTTTGCAGAGGCAGTTTGAGTTATAAAAGAATAATGTCACAGAAAGAAAAAAAATACTTGTAAATAACTTTTAAGGTAGTTCTAAACACATAGCAGTAAGGCTACTAAAAAGGGAATGTTTTTGTTTTTCTTTCTTTCCTCTTTTATGCATTAAGGCATTAAGTTGCATTTTAATGTCATTTTGATTATACTATTCGGGCTGAAAAAAAGAGATCATAAGTAGAGGAGTAGAGGAGTGTTGTTATCTTCATATGGCCAAGGCAGGGAGATGGTTAAGCTGCATTAAATACTTATAGCTGAGTTTTTAGTTGTTCACCTTGATTTACATCTAGAGGTAGTTCATGGGCTTTGTGATGATGCAATGCTGAGGCTGGTTTGTTATACAAGAACACTCATGTTGGCACTTACATCCTTCAATTACATATAAACATTTTGTAACGGTTAGTGAGGAAGGAACTTGAATATCTTGTAGAATTTCAGTCAGGAAGACTTTACATGAGACAACAAGTTTTAGTAAAGGATCTCTTGTATGTCAATTCATACATAGATATGAATAAAGGATGCAACTTAGTAGATAAATGAGAACATACAACTTTGCAACCTCTCAGGTGAGCAATCAAAGATAATTACTTCTGGAATGGTACAGTAAGTTGTGCTATCCATGCCATTTATTTTAATGCTAACACTGCAGAAGTGCTAAAGAGGGTAGCCTGAACTTCCAGAACTTTTCAGTATTTCTTGTGTGTAGATAATTTTGTAGTTCTGTGGTAGTTTGCTTGGACTTGAATATTGGAAGGCAATTCATTAGAGAACATTGCAAAGACAACTATAAAGACAAGGGCAGGGAATCTGTCCCATACTATTAATAGTGAAGTCTTTGACTTGATTCCTTTCGTTATTACAGAGATTATATCATTCCAGTGTATGGTTTCTAAATGATAGAGGTAGAAGGTGGTAGAACATAGACTCATTAGTCTCATTAACAGTATAGACATGTATGTGGATGCTTTGCGATGTTATTGCAATTTTTTGTTATTAAAATACAGGAGTTTTACCTGGCAAATTGTCTGGTGTAATGTTAAATTATGGACGCATAGATTAATTAGTTATAAACATTTACATTTATATTTATATTTATATTTACATCAACATCTGTATACATATTTTTATATTATTTAGTTTATTATTGTACATATTATTTTAAGAGTATCAGATATATTTTTAAGAACATATTCTCAACATAATTATCTACCATAGTTATTTTACTTTCAGGATGATGTAATCTTAAGCTGGTCGAGCTATTTGATTGTTTAGTAATTAATAACATTTGTTTTACCCAAGGAGTTTGCAGACGGACTATGGATTGCATTAGGATGACTTAATTGTTGAGACTATTTAAGGCCAGTTGCTGGTAAGTTATTCAGTTTTGATGGAATCTGTTATTTGAAGAGAAAAGCCCCACACTTTCTATTTTTATTTAGCTTTATTTATTTTTATTAAAGCTTGATTTGGTTATCAAACTCAGTTTGTCTGTGTGTCTCTGACAGTGTTGTTGTTTGTTCATTCATGTGTTAATATCTTGCATGAGTGGAGCTGTAGACAATCACATTTGTTCCCTGTGACTGTAGTAAAACACACAAACATGATATGTAGAGAATGCCAGATTTAAATACATGCCTACCCAAGTCCATAAGCTAGTGAGCATTGTATTAATATCTGATGCCACAGTAGAAGTCATACTACAAGGATGAAATAAAGTGCATTTCAATGGATGGCATCATCATTGTTTAACAAAGCAGATGTGTTGACTAAAAGTGTTGGGAGAGGCCTCTCCTAGTGTAAATGCACAGCTCAGATCTGTGGGTGATGCCAATTCCTACCTAGAACTGGATACAAACACACACACACACACACACACACACACACACACACACACACACACACACACACACACACACACACACACACACACACACACACACACACACACACACACACACACACACACACACACACACACACTCACAAACACACACATACAAACACAGTGATACAAGTCAGTCAGTACTGGATTTGAACCACCTATTTATGTAGTTACAGAATTACGATAATATTGTAAAAAATGCAAGCACCACAGAAGAAGTCTGACTGCAAGTGTGAGATCACATCTGAAAGAATGACATCAAAATTCTGTTGCAAAGGAGATACGTGTGATAAGAGAGACTGAAAGTAGTGGGAGTACCCTCTCCCATTGGAAATCTACATATCAGAATGTTGTGTTATGGCATTCCTGCCTAGAGTTGAAAGGATGACATCATAATTATGTTACAAAGGAGATGTTTGTGCTAAAAGGGACTGAAGGTGGTGGGAGAACCTTCTCCTGCTATTAAGCCAATCCCATCTAGATTTATATTCACACAAATACACAGTGATACAAGTGAGTCAGTGCTAGATTTGAACCATAAACCTATTTAGTTACACAAACGAGAGAGCATTGTATAAAACACACACACCACAAAAGAAGCCTAACTACAGGATTAAGATAGGGAACATTGGAAAGGATGGCAGCATCATTGTGTTGCAGAGCATTTGTTTAGATTAAAAGGGGAAGAAATTGCTGGGGAGGCATCTCCCAGTGTAAAAATTTCTCCTGAGTAGAACTGTACACATCATACCTGTGGGTGAAGCCATTCCTACCTATGTTTACATTTACACACACTCATACTAGTTAATCATGGATGGATTTGAACAGTCTACCTATTTAGTTATACCATAAAAGTGAGATACTGCACATTTGACAGGATGGTTAGCAGTGTGATGCAGAGCACGTTTGTCTTATATGGGGAATAAACTGATAGGGTGCCCTCTCCTAGTGTAAATGTTTCTCCTGAATGGCTGGGTGAAGCCAGACCTGCCAATCACCACACACACACACACACACACACACACACACACACACACACACACACACACACACACACACACACACATTAATGATGTTTGAATTCAAACCACCTATCTATTTAGGTTACACAATCTGGACTGCATAATATTAACTGCAAGTGCCATAGAAGAAGTGTGATCGCAAGAGTGAGATAGTGCCTATTTAAAAGGATGCCATCAAAATTGCATTGCAGAGCTGGCAGTGTGCATCCCACATTTAGATGGAAAGGGATTTGTCTTGACAGATGCTGGAACAGCAGTGTGTTGATCACAAGTAATGACATACTACTCAGGTAAGTCATATATCCTTCCATTCAAGGAAATTGTGGTAGTGTGAGTGAGATGTACCTGGTTGATATTATAGTATAATGACAATGTCAATGATGGTTGATAGTCACACTTGTGAAACAGTGCAGTGACAATCAAGCATTGATGACTGTTAAGCTCAGTCATTATTTGCAAATCCTCATTGTCTGATCTGTCATTGTCAACATTTCTTAATGTGTGAACAATGTACAATGTAAATACAAAATATACAGGTCAAACATTGGAGGACATTACTAAATAACACTAAGTATATGTGTCCAAAGGTGTCCAACATGCAGCATTGCAGTTAACTAATCATATTATGAGTAAAGCAAGCCATTAGAACATGCACAAGTAATATAAGCTACTGGCAGTATATTTATGTGGTCAAAATTGCTTCCTGAAGTGAACCATTAACAAGATTATTCGCACAACTGTAGGCAAAGTGTTAATGCATGCATAATTATATTTTGGGGCTTGAACTTACAATGAAAATTAACAGTGTTGTAAGGTGCTCCTTGCCAGCTTTTGTATAAATAAGGAGTGCATGCATGTATATAGTTCTAATTATGATGCATTTCATAACAATGTTTGTCTTGTTAATGTTTTCTATGTGATCTTTTAGGTATGTCAGAATCATTGCAGTAAAACATTAATTGTATGAGTAATACTGGTGCAACTTTAGACTGTCCCTATATGCGGTGAGCACCCATGTATTAAGCATGGTGTAATGTTCCTTATACAATTGCATTTGTTTGCATTACATCAATGAGTACTACAGTCATGACATAATAACATACATCTATGTATCATACTTCAAATACTCACTAAGATGTACTGCAATGCTAAAGAATTAATGCTACCTCCTTCTCTTTGTATAGCAGCAATACTTTTAAGTTATGCATAGTGTTGTGTCATTGTTACCCCATAAATCCTTGAGTTGACCAACATTCTTGCACTTATTGCTGGGGATGTATGAGCAGGTTTGGGATGCTTATGAACAGTATAAGGGAACAAGCAAATTACTGCTGCTGGAATAACAGATATATCCATAAAGTCATATGGAAAAATGTAATGAAAAATTTTAATATTCATAGGTTTTCACCTGATAGTGGATTCAAACACCTGCCAATGTGCACACACAGTCAGTAGACATGATCATTGTCTTATCATACCACAAAGTAAGCAAATGTCAGTGCATTTGAAGGGACTATGAAAACAGTATGAAGCAAGGGAATATGCAAGCTGCATACCATATAATAGTAATTATACATGAAACATCCTATATGGTCTATCCTATATGAGAGAAGGAGAGAGATGTAAAAACATGTGTGGTTATGAGCCATCTATGGCTATCTTTGTGCTGTGCTATTTTTAGGTTTCTCATAATAATGACTCTGTCATGCTCTGCACAATAAAGACTTCATAAATAGCAATAAGGCAGGTTGGGACAGTAGTCACATGATTAAGACATCAGCAAGCATGTGTTGGGTTAAGAACATACGTAATCAACAGTTCCACACATACTATTTAATACGAAAAAAAATTTAAATAATGTTTTCTCTACTTCTGGATTTGAATCCTTGATACTGTTCTAAAACAGTCTACAGGCCTGAGTATTACCTGAGAAGACTATAAAGGATGTCATAGTCAACAGATTAAAAATCAGATATTTAATGGGACAGTGACAAAAGATTGCAGCAGGGGGAATGTAGGCATCAGGCTTCATCACATTAAAGCCAATTTTAACATATCATAATGTATACATTACATCGTGCAGACTAATAAACCTGTAAGTGTAACTACCTCCCAATTATGCTATTAGCCTGTATTTCTGTCAGGCAGCGGGGCTGTACACATTTGTATAGAATTAACCATACTAATGCAGTCAGAATTAAAATCTTCAGTTTTTGTCATAGGACATGAAACTACTTTTACCGGCATTGGCCAATGGTGTACAATGCAAAGCATCAAGCAAATGCTGAGAAAAACAATTGATGTCTTGTTTTATAGGCCATTTCTGGCCATGTGAGTTGTGTGTGATTCCATTTTTTTAATAGATTAAACACGTTAAAAGGAGTTGATAGGACAGTGGTGGAAATGGGAGAAAACAGAGGGTAGGACACTGGGGAAGAATATCGGAATGTGCAGGATGGTGATGGGAGAGAACCACAACTATCCACTTCTTCAAAAGATTAATGTATACATGTAAAAATAATTTTATGCCTTATTTCCTGAGGAGTGGGTGACAACAACTGAACACTGTTGTAGGACCAGTTGGACCAACTCAAGTGTGTCAAGCAGACACATAGGTGAACTGGAGAGATATGTATGAGGCATATTTTTTTCCTCATGGGGCAGGTATTTTTTATTGCAGAAGGAAGAATGTCTAGGAATAAGAAGGTTAGGTAGGTATTATTATTATTATTAGGTATTATTATTTTTATTGTAGAAAGAAGAATATCCAGGAATGTGGTTAGGAATAAGAGGGTTAGGTAGGTATTATTATTATTAGGTATTATTATTTTTATTGTAGAAAGAAGAATGCGCAGGAATGTGGTTAGGAATAAGAGAGTTAGGTAGGTAGGGTAGGCTAGGTACCAGATGCAGACACACAGGATATACAAGACAAGCAGGGATGTTTATGTAGAAACAAGATTGTGGGAGACCATGATTGGGGATAGGAAGTCGAAATGAGTGGCCCGTCTGTGCCCAGTATGAGTACCGTGAGTTTCTAGCTGTTATCCTCAGAACTGTCATCACTGTCTCCTACCCCTTCCATCTCTGTTTTATTACAGATATTAGGCAATCACTTTGTGGACTATTGCATACATGATATATGCATTCCAATAGAATAAATTAATTTACAAAAACTTACTTTTAATCATACATAAAATCACTGAAGAAAATAATATGTATTATATTATTCAGTTATAAGACTTAATTGCTGCTGCTTGGATTTGAACCCATGCACAAGTAAGTTATTTTACACATTGCTGCATTGATCAAAAGCTATTGGAGGAGGCATGTATGCTTGACATATAGATAAGGTATGCCTACATAGTTATGTGTATTTCAAGGCCATATTGACTGATGCCTTAAAATTTGGTAATATTAATAACATTTCTGATGTCTTATGATTTAGCCTGCATTCATACCTGAGACACACTTTCTCTGTATCTCTCTGAGGGAATCCAGTCATTCTTGATTCTCTATTCGGGGCTATTCTTCAGCAGTCGAACAGAAGAAAAAATAGAAGGAAAAAAAAAACACACAATGACAACTTGTATTATCTTTCCAATCTATGACATTGTATTGGCTGCAGGTATTTCACCATACTTACACATCTCAGGGATCTTTGCAGCAGAAAATGCTACCCCCTATCAGCTGAGGAGGTCCTGTTTGCACCTCTTCATGTCATTGTAGTGGTGATAATATTGCTTCCCAGTGTGTGGAATGCCATATGGACTGGCGACAGCCTTGACCAAGCTTTTCCAAGCTTCAGCCTTGTACTAAGACATCATAAAGTCCTCCTGCAGTAGTCTACAGCTGTAGTGCTTTACAATGGATGCCAAAATGATCCTGGACTCATCAATATACCACATTTGGGCTCTAAATTGACCATCACACTCACTACTGTCTGTCATGTCTTCTGAAGGATAACAGTATATAGGGCAGGGAATTGGTAGCCAATTGAGATCTCACATGTACCAGCTTGTGAAAAATTACATACAAGCTTGTCAACTGCAATTGCACATTAGAAAGCACATAAATGGCCTGGCAGATAATTTGTGTATTATTATTTTAAAGTACTGCAGGTATAAAATATAGCAGTGAGACTTAGCCATGTGAGATGCTTATGTTTTTGCACATGTTCCACTATGAAATCCTGAAAAACATTTTGCTGATACCTTAATTACCTTTCCAAGGATATACTATCACCTCTGGCCATTGTCTCTGGTGTGGTATGTGGTAATAATACAAATACTCTTGAGACACAGTGATATGACATGACATATTCGATGATGTTGGTAGTAATAAGTGTTAGTAATAGACAAAAGTATCTCAATTGAGACATAATAGGTTGGTGGAAAAGCATACATTTTACAGTCTGTGATTGATAGCCACTGGGAACTGAACCAATGAGTAAAATCAAGGTAAAACTGCTAATATTTGGTTATTAACTGTTAATGCCACAAGAGAACCAACATCTATTAACATCTATAGTTTGAAAGTTGAGGTGTAAGAATTATTACATGACTGCAGATCTAATTATGATAAGCCTTCATGTGTCTGACTTTCACTTGTTATGTTACTGGAGTTATATGAAGAAGTCAGTATTTATTGCTGTAAATATATTTCATATGCATTGATTTCACTGAGTTCAGCACAACAAACCGAGGAATGTCTCTTTCATACTTTAAATGGCATGCTGCCCTACACCTAATAATGATATTTGTGTTGAGTCAGAGTTTTTTTTTTCCAAAAAAAAAAAAAATACTGTGAATATTCTACATTTGCAAGTGCCCTTTAAGCTAATTATCCTTGTTATGCTTACCATACCTCACAGATAGTATAGTTGACATTTTAGAATTCATTACACAGAGTTGTGTTACAAATTTCATTTTGCAACTTGACAGTTGTACTGAATGCTAAATCCCAATAAAAAGTCTGCAGACCACACTAAAACTATCTGCAATCTGGCTTTGAACCCCAAATGACCACAGCTGTTAATCCAGACTTACAGCATAAAGACCTTGAGCCACAGAGGAAGTTACATAACAGGAGCATTTTCTTTAGTCAGTGCAGTCAAGAGTGTTGGCAGAAGTGCAACAGCACCAATCTCATTTGTGTTATTGACCACATCCCAAATTAAAAATTTCAGTTCTTGCCTTGAGAAATGAATTATCATTGACTGCTACTGATCACTGACAGTCACAGAGGTGCAGTGCCAAGCATTGCTGAAAAGTAGATTTTGTTTTTAAAAAAGGATAAATAAAAAAAAAAAAAACTAGAAATGTGCTTCACCTATGTTAGTATCCTGGCACATTCAATCTTTTAACAGTGTTTTCTACACGATAACTTGATTTTCTGTTAGATGTCATTATGACTTTATGTAATGACACTTCTTCATAAAAGGACCACACAGGAGATTGCATAAGCTGATTTTAAACATACCATACACAAGTAAGAATTATACCATTATAAAGGAAATGTATTACTGTCATGAGTAATAATTTTGACATATAATGATTTGGATTAATTATCCATATTTCTGCATTCATTATGTTGCTGCTTTTATTCCCTCACATTTTGGTACTTGTCATATTTGTTACATCATGTACATCAAAATGTGGTATTACTGATAAAAATAGTTCAAGTCCCAACACAAACACATTTGTGTAACTGTGAATAGTAACTTCAAAATTTCACAAGCAAAATTAGCAAACATGGGTATCAAAATGCATTATTGGCTTTGCTACCACATTAACCACGGATAATGAATAGCCACAGAGAAAGATACATGACAAGTGTATTTTCTTTATTTTCTACTATCCAGAGTGCTGACAGAAGTGCAAAAGTGCCAGTCTCATTTTTGCTACTGATGGCATTCTAAATATTTTTTTTGAGTTTATGCTTTGAGAAGTGAGATATCATTCACTGCTAGTGGCCACTGATAGTCCCTGACCCACAAGGCCAATGAGTATTGAAAGGATGAAACCAAAAAAAATAAATAAATAAAATGCCTTTATGTAATGTCTTCTCAAACTTGTGGTTTTATGCTATGAAAATGTGGACATTAAGAATCATTACTTTCACACAAACATTACCTTTTCTAGAGTCAAACCTTGAAACCATGATATTAACATGAAATCATGCAAAGATTAACAGCATTAGCCACATACACATATATATTATGATGAAGATAATGTACATCACATATACTCAAGCTATTACATTGTAATAATTTACACTAAGTGTTCACTTGTCCTTTGCCATTTCACAGTAGATATCTAGATGAATGGAATATCTGCAGCAGTTAATCTAATAAATCATATCACAGTACAAATGCATGCATTATAAGAGTGTGCCTTTCCCATATTTTAGTGAGCATTAGTCCCTTCTGATGCATTTGTAAACTGAATGTATTATAATGTACATTTATTTAGAATTTGTTTTGATTAAGTGTTATATACTTCATATAAAGTATATTTTTATCTCAGAGGCACAGTTACCTCTTAAGCACTTATTCAAAAAAGTGGTATAGATCTTATCTCCTAAGCCAGTCAGTGTAATCACAGACCTTTTCAGAAGTTTATTCTCCCTGGTTCACCACCACTGAGTGCACATTAAAGTGGCAGGAGTATTAAACACTTATTTATCTGTGCACTGCTGCTAATGAGTCACATTGGCAAACAATTAACTAGACCTACATCTCAATGCTCACTGTTGTACTGCTACAGTATGTGCATGGCATTGTGCAGATCCTTATACCATGTTTGCCTGTAGAGCACTTTGAGCAGATTGAGTGATTCATGCACAATAATGAGCTGACACCTGATTTATATATTCACTGTGTACACAGGGGTTATTCTACCCTATATAAGCACAACCTGGGCTAAGCAACTTGTGTCATAGTAGGGAGGAGTGCTCGGATTCAACAGCTTTGGATATTGCTGTTTGACTGCTGTAGTTGCATTAGTTTTGATAAACATTACTACAAATCCTATCAAGCTATGTTATGTTCTGTACAACTAATACTTACACACCTCTGAGGATGTGAACACATTTAAGAATTAGAAGTAGCAATGTCAAACTTGCATTTCAGCAAATAGTGTATTGTATGTCTGTTGTATATGCCTGATATTAATAATTGTTAGTCCATTAAAGGTGTGGTTTATATACTTCACATCTGTTTGCTGGTGCAGGATGTGGGAGTGGTTTTCATAAGGGGTCTTTTGATTTTTGTTATTTAACTGAGTGTTATGTAAAATCTGAAAATTCCTTTTTGTAAGGAGGGTTTAATGATTAATGTTACAAAACGATAATTGACTTGTCGTACATACAAAGTTTTCTTCTGCATACATGTCCTTAGCATTATAGCAGATATCTGAATATAGGAAAGAATTTTTTTTTGCAGTTGTTATTTTCTATACTTTATTTATTGGCAATGATTTTATATATTATGGACTAATATTGTTCTTTATCCTTATTTATGTCTGTTCTTGCCAGTGAAGTGGGTTATAGCAATGTCTCAGATGCATGTATTCATGTAGATTGGTTGTATTACATGTTTTAATGGATGGCTGCATACATGCATAGTTTTTAAGCATTCCCTACTGATTTTTCTGATACATATATCCTCCTATACAGAGATATTGCACCTAAAATATAGGCCATATAAATCTGCATTTTCAGATGTTGAAAATGAGGTTATAGTACAGGCAGTCTGTCAGCTTTGATCATGACTCTTACAGAAAGCCATAGCTTACCAATCCTTCCATGACCATATCTGGTGTCACGTGGTTGACAATGTGAATGCTGTTGGCCATGGCATTGACTGTAGCAGCATCAGACATTGGGCCAGGGACATGATCACCAAGGGTAAAAATAGAGCCAGTGCTGGAGCACGGGAATGTAGAGCTATTGTGGTGGTCCTGCTACCAAACCACCACTCAATGAGGCAGGAAAGTTCCTGTCCTCTGTAATGGATCCAGGTTTCCTAGTCATATTGGATGTGGGGGCAGAGGTGGAAGACCACTAAAGGCTATCTATTAATGATGCACCTCGTAGGTTTTTTAAATATATATATATATATATATATATATATATATATATATATATATATATATATATATATATATATAGAGAGAGAGAGAGAGAGAGAGAAAATGGATATATGTTAGAAAATATTTTAGAGTTATGAGTACTGTTCTTTTCCATGTGACATTTTCTGCCTGATGTTTATCATACCTCCATTTTATTTGTCCAGGTACATCTAATAATGAGGTTCTACAACAACCTGCAAATGGAATGGGCATACATTTTTTAGTTGTATTCATTTAGATGTTGATCTTTAAGTGTAACTTAATGACATTTGTAATTGCAATTGCATGCAGCATTGCTTAACCTAGGGTTATGTAGTATACATTTGATTTTGTTTTTGTATTTCTCTTTTTGTTGTGTTTTATTGCTATAATAACAGGTGAGCTAGTAGCCAGTACAGTAGAGCTCCTACAGCCTGATGTTAGAGTGTCAGGTGACTCTAATGATGATGGAGTGATGAAGAGGCACATTCTGGGGTTTTAGAGGGTCAGTTGGAGACTGAGGTTGTGGCTTCCACATTCCCTCCCCAGAGTTTGGACTCAGTCAGTATGTCTATGCATTGTCATACCATAAAGATGAGAGAGAAAAAATTATGTTCTTTAGAAGTATGCCATGAAATGTAGGGAGTTTAAAAGATTTATTTTCTATGTTATTGATGCAGTTGAATTAGATTTAAGAATGGGTGATGCAGAAAACGCACTTGATATTCAGGAATATGAATAGCAAACTTAATTTAATGCCCTTAACACATGTGGTATAAATGAACATGTTAATTTCAAATGTATTTCAAAGAAACAGAGGTTGAAGAAAAATAATGATTTTTGAATGAATTGCTTGCTTTATTTATTGTTATCATTCCTTATACATAAAGTTGTAAGAAGGTTGTTTATTTATGTGTGACTTGGCCCTTTATAATGACATCATGCTCTTTTTTTAGCATTTATTCCCGTTTGACTTAAAGTATTACTAGAGTCTGATGATGTCACTGTGTGGACAAAAGTGCTTACTCTATAGAATAAAGTTTATATGTCTTATTTTTTATTAGCTTGATTTGAGCCTTTCTTCATGTGGAAATTTTCATTTTTGTTCTTTTAGTTTTTACATTCTAAGGTGATATCCTGAATACTGCATATGGTACTTTTAAACTTTCTTTGGTATCCCAGTAAGCCTAGAGCATCACTTGGTCATCACACAAGAACATGCAGCATTGGAGGAATTAAATTTCCTGACATAGAAACTTATTTTAAGGCAGCAATTTTAAGAGTAATAGGCAAAGGTTAAATAATTCATACTACTCAAACTGGAAATCACAACACACATTCCTATTTAATATTAATAAGATGAAAGTTAATTAATCAGTTCTGGTAACTATAGGTAAAATAACATATATTTATATCTGGAACTTAATTCCTTTTAACTTTTACTCTCTTACTCAATCAGATATGTAATTTCTATATTAAAATAAAAATGGCTAAACAACTCCAAAGAACAAAGTAAAAGTGAAAAAGCAGCAAACCAAAGACCAGGAAGGAACCGGACCACAAAACGTATAAACTTCTGTTCTTTTAATAAAACACCACGAACTTCATCAGAATAAATATAAAAACTTGAAATCACCCTTTAAATACTACAGCTACAGAGCAGTATTGCTAGTAGCATGCTGACTTCAGTACAACAATCCCTCAGTCAGTTGGCTGGGGGAAACAAAGATGGAGGTGTTTCTTCACTCAGTGGATCCAGCATTGGTGTTTCTCATCCTAATGGTGTTGTTGGGACTTTAGCTAGCACAATTTCACATAAAGATGTGGTTTCTCATGTTTTTAGTAGTTTGAAAACCCCTTCAAATTGGACAGCCATGAAATACAAGTAAGTGCCACTATTGAAAGTAGCTGCTCAGATAAGTTTGACATTTGCAAAAATGACATATTTTCTTTAGAAAAACTTTCTTTAAAATTATTTCTTTGAAGTTAGAAATGGCTTATTTAGAAGAATGTGTAAGACTCTGCTGTGTATCTCATGGCCTAAGATTATTTAAATGTCTTAACTGTGTTCAACAAGGGGACACTGTACCAGCAATTGACTGAACTTTTTAATGGTACTGGTGTCATTCTGATGAAAATGCTGGCCACCCATTATAAATGTAATATTACTAACTTAAAAACTGATATGGAAACTCTAGACATGAAAGTTAAGGGGTCCAAATGTTTTCAGTGCTTTTCTACTTTATATAACAGTATTTACATCAAAGTAGATAGCCAGAGGGTGATCATTATTAATAGGAAACAAAGAAAATTGAAGAGGGACTTGGCTGCCTATAAAGACAAGACTGCCTATCCTTTACCTAAATGTTTAATATCAGTGCAAACTGTGAAACCAACTGGTGCATTTGATAATATTAATGGTCATACATAGGCAGTTGCTACTACTTCTTTTTCTAGTCAGTGTGATGCTGGCAATACGAATGTTGTTAATAATTCTCCCAATGTTGGTGCTGCTATATCCACAATGAATGGACCTTTTTTAGTGGACAAATTAGGGGTGCAGAGAACCCCAAGGTGGTCAAAGGAAGTTCAGGCCACACACAAGAAAGACCAAGGGAAGAAAGGGAACAACAGGAACAGAAATAACAAAAAGAGAACTTACATTTTTGTATAGACACTTTAAATTTGTCTGATGTTAACAGATGACACCTACAAGGTGTTACAATGCAGCTTTACATTTATTCCTTCCAAGAAAATGAATGTAGTAAATTTGTTTGTGGATTTTAAGTTATACTTAAGAAAGTTGAATTTGAAGTTCATTTTAGAGGGTTTGTCTACTTCTGTTTTACCCACAGAACAATGTAAATGTAGAAGTACTTATAATCCTGACTTATGCTCTTCCTTACAAGTTTTTGGTACACTATGTGAACAGCATTTTAGGGACATTAGTAGATGGTCCCACAGTACGGATAATCTTAATCAGGGAGAGAGGAAAGCATTAATTGACTTAGCTACTAACAAGGATCTAAAGGCAGACAAGGGTGGGGCCCAAGTCATTATGCATACTGTGGACTATGAAAATGTTATGCTGCAACTTTTAAGTGACCATAGAAACTACAAACAGGTCAATATAAATTAAGTTTTACTGTGTTTCAAGTGTACTGACACTATTATTTGATTTGTTTTGTTAAGATAATATTGGACACTTGGTATACATGTTCTTACAGGTTGAACATGTGAAGTTAGCAGTTCTCTTTGGTATTCCTAAAATCCACAAATGCATAAGCACCCTCCCCCTTTAGACCCATAGTGTCAGCAGCATACTCTAAGACTGAACCGATTTCTATTTGGATAGATAACATTTTGCGCCCTATTGTTCAAATTCAAGGTTTTATTTAAAAGATTCATGGCATCTATTAGAGTTGTTACATGAATTTAATTTGAAAAATGTTGATTATGTCAACTATATTTTTTGTAACACTTGATGTCACTTCCCTTTATACAAATATAGATCAAGAAGATGGAATTGATTTATTTAGGCAATATTTGACTGGTCATACTGACTTTGACAATGATAAGATCAACACTCTGTGTGTTTTGATGAAAATGATTTTGGAAAGTAATTTTTTTAAGTTTGGAACTAGTATTTTTCAGCAAATCTCTGTTGTGGCCTTGGGTTCTAAAGTGGCTCCCTTATTTGTCAATCTAGTAATGGCTATGTGGGAGATGAAATTTCTTGTGACACATCCTTTGGCTAAAAATATTTTATTTCACAGGTGTTACATTGATGATTTTTTTTTTTGTGGCAAAGGAACCTTGACAGTTTCCAGTTATTCTTGCAAGACCTGAATTGTTCAACCAGTTTTTTGAACTTTACCCTGGGAGGGTTTGGGAAAACAATAGAATTCCTGGATATTCATTTGGAAGTACTTGATGACAGTTTTAGTTTCAGTAGTAGTATCCATAGGAAATCTACCTTTGTCAATCAGTACCTGCACAGGGACAGTCTTCACCCCCAACATATGAAAAGAGGGGTTGCCAAGGGACAACTTATAAGGTTGGGTCATTTGACCAGTGAAGATTCTCTTTTTGATGGTGAGGTTAACAAACTGACTGGATTTTTTATAGCCAGGGGGATATGATTTGTTTTTGTTATGTAACATTGTTGCTGAAGTTATAACTCTCAGAGACAGTTTAGCTAGTCCCATTTTGAAAGGAAATTTCAGTGTAGCATGTAGGGTAAATCAAAACAACAAGGTGTTTGAGCTAGCCTTCCCATTGCCCATTTCAGATGGAATGGGCATTATTAGGCGTGTTAGTAAGGAAAATTGAAAGGTGTTGCTTGGACATTCTGAATTAGTGAAAGTCCTGCGTAATGAAGCTTTGTTCACTTATAAAAAGGTATGTAACACAAGAGGTATTCTTGAAAGTACTTCTAAGACATCACACAATGGGGTCAAAGACCTTGTTGGGACTTTTGCTTGTAGTCATTGCAGGCAATGTAGATACATAGCCAATTCAGGTTCTATTGAGTTGAAACATTTCAAGAAAGTTATTTGGGCAAAGGACAGGTTTAAATGTGATTCTCATATTATTGTTTATCTCGCAGTATGTAATTCTTGTACCAGTTTTTATATTGGTAAGACCATCAGGTCACTAAGTAAAAGGATTTATGAACATGTTTTGGCAGTGATAAACAAAGACAGGAATAATGCACTGGCACGACATGTTTTATTATGTAACAATTTTAAGAAATGTACACTCTTTGTCTTAGATAAAGTAGTGTGTGGTCCTTTGGTGGATAATTTTAAATCCTTATTAGAATGTAGGGAAACTAAATGGCAGATAGCTTTAAGAGCAGACTACCCTTCAGGACAAAATGAAACTATTAACATCAAGTGTTTTCTTCAGTCACAAAGGCTTTGATGTAGTGAGCCAATCTGTTCATTAAATGGGCTTTATTTGATGAAACACTGTGTAGTAGTTTGTTATTATTGACTATTTATATATATATATATATATATATATATATATATATATATATATATATGGATCTCCTTTATTTGATCGACAGACCATTTGATAGAAACTCATTTGGTCGAAGTCTCATTTGATCGAAAACCAGTATTCAAGGCATAATACTGGGATTTGTCCCCTTCCCCAATATTGTGCGACCCTAGAGTTGATATATATATATATATATATATATATATATATATATATATATATATATATATATATATAGTCATGGGGGTGGGTGAAGCCCCCCACCTATTTTCATTGAAAATGTGTACTTTTTGTTTTCTTTTCTTCTTTTAAATGAAAATATGTGGGGGCTGTGCCCTTCACACCATCCGACTATATATATATATATATATATATATATATATATATATATATATATATATATATATATGGGTCCTCTTCAAATTACCGAAACGTCAGTTCGCCGACACGCGGAAGAGGAACGCGAAAGGACCGACAACGCAGTTGACCGATATGCTGAAATCCCGTCAGCTGGAAGATCGATAAGGGGAACGTGTAAGCGCGACTTGGTAAGTATGCGATAGTGAGGGATTTTGGATTAGGGAGCGGACAGGTAAGTGTGCAATAGTGAGGGATTTAGGGTTAGGGTGTGTGAAAGGTGAGTGTGCGGTAGTGTCGGAGTTAGGGTTTGAGTAATGTAAGTGTGTGTTAGTGACGGGTTTATGTTTTAGGATGGGTTAAGTAAGTTAGGAATAGGGTGCAGGTAGGGTATGTGTCTGGTACTGTCGGACCTTAGGGTTAGGGGTGGGTTAAGTGAGTTAGGGTTAGGGTGCAGGTAGGGAAGTGTGTGGTAGTGTCGGACCTTAGGGTTAGGGGTGGGTTAAGTGAGTTAGGGTTAGGGTGCAGGTAGGGAAGTGTGCAGTAGTGTCGGACCTTAGGGTTAGGGTTTTGGTTAGGGCTAGTGGATATGTAATGTAGTGTAATGTGTTGTTTACGTTTAGTGTGTCGGTGTAATGGTGTTCGGTGTTTTGCGTTGTCGGTATTGTGTGTTGTCGGTTATTTGGTGTCGGTGGTTTGTGTGTCGGCGAACTGGTGTGTCGGTGTTCTAAAGTAGACCCATATATATATATATATATATATATATATATATATATATATATCAACTCCAGGGTCACACGATATTGGGGAGGGGGACAAATCCCAGTATTATGCCTTGAATACTGGTTTTCAATCAAATGAGACTTTGACTAAATGAGTTTCTATCAAATAGTCTGTCGATGAAATGAAGAAGATATATATATATATATATATATATATATATATATATATATATATATATATATATATATATATATATATATATATATATATATATATATATATATATATATATATATATATATATACATATATACATTTTCATGTTTTTATACATATGCAATGTTAAAAAATTTTGTAGTGCATTTTTAAATTTTCATGACATCACAATGTTATTTAAATAATTTATTTGAAGCATTTTGTGATTGGATGATTTTTTGCACATGACAAGTATTTAATGGGTGGTTTCAAGTTTTTGTATTTATTCTGATGAAGTTTGTGGTGTTTTAGTAAATGAACAAAAGCTTATAAGTTTTGTAGTCTGGTTCCTTCCTGATCTTTGGTTTGCTGCTTTTTCACTTTTAGTTTATTCTATATTAAAATATTTCAAACTACAATCTTGAGAAATCCAGACATAAAATGGTGCTTGAAACTTTACTCACATTTAGAATTACTTAAGGATTTCCTGAAAGTTCTGTCTGACAGAAATTTACTCAGTGGAAAAATAATAAACTTCTTATCTTGGCACAACAGACTTGATGGTTCAAACATTAAATCAATAAACTCAATTTTATTTGATTTTAAATTTAGATCCCCAAGCCTGGTTACTAATACAAAGCATCACAGAACATGCTCAAAATAAGTTTTTTCCACTGAACACAAACAATTTATGAAGCAACTCCGACATTAATTTATCATAATGAAATGATATATAATAATCAGAATCCTAAGAATTTAATCTCTAATTCATATTCTGTTCTTACATTAGGCAATAATAATTTGAGCAATAGGTTTTAGTACTTTATAGCTAAGGGAGAAGCTTCACCATTTTCAGAAAAGAATAAAACAGGTACTTTATCGTCTGTGAGATAAAAACTTCTTTGTTTTCCATTTTGGCCCATCTTTACTTGGAAGTTTCTTCATACGGCTTTTTGGACTCCAGATAAAATAGCAATATTTACAAATGGAAGAAACAGTGTATGTTGGAGATGTCTACAAAATTGTAAAAATGATTGGGAACGTGTATTCTATTAATGTTCTTGTTTACCTACATGCAGGAATTCAATTATTGATTTTTCCAAGCTTTATAGTCTGTTTCTATACAGTTTCAATTATTTTTGGCATCTCTATAAAATGTTATAGCTAAAGAATCTACAATTTAGAAAATGAGAATGTCACCAACATCATTTATAGATAACCCTTGGGATAAAGTTCATTTCTTAATTGACTTTTTTGAGAAATTGATACAGCTCTTATTTAATTATTTAAATTTGTATTGATGTTTAAATAACCTGTTATTGTCAAATGTAATTTAAATGTACATTTTAAGGACTTCTGGGAGGTAGAAATACCTTTACGTTTAATTTAATTTTTTTCTTCTTTCTATAATATTAGTTGCCATTTTCCCTTGTCACAAAAAATGCCTTTTTTCTTGTGTTATTGTATTCATATGCAGTTCATTTTTTGTAACATGCTGAAAACTGATAAAAAATGTGTAAGTAAAAAGGATAGTGCCTTGCTTTAAGATAATGCATTAGTTTAGAAGTTTCTTTATATTTAAGCCAATATTTCTAAGAATGAGTAATATTAGAAGTTTTCATCTTTATAGTATGCAATTTTCTACTGCAAACAATTTTTGTCATGCTAAGAAATTCAACACTAGAGGGGATAACTTTACTTTTCCAATTATTAGTAATTACTTTTCTGGCTGTAAGAAGAACAGAACAAAGAAGAGGTACTTAGGTTTTTGGAATTATCTCAGGCATTAGGGCATTAAATAAAACTAAATATTTAGAAATATTACATCTATCTGACCATCTAGCTTGAATTAAGTTGTTCATTTCTTTCCAAAAATGGGAGATAACTTCATATTCACATACCATATGCATCCAATCAGCTATTACTTCAGAATCATATCTGTAGCATTTAATTCTATTTAATTTATGCATAATTGTAATGTTGCTAGGAGTGACAACAACTCTGTGTAAGAATTTCCAAGTGAACATTTTTCAACATAATGAAGATGCGGCTTTATCTATAGATTTTAATATTATTTTCTTGTATTGTTCAGAGAGGTCTTCATTATTAATTTTTAAGGAATAGTTACAAAAAGAATTGTCTAAATATGTAAAATCTAAATTAAGAATTTGTATAACATTGTGACTAATAATCTTTATTTATTCATACCATTATTATTATTATTTATTAAGAATTCTAGTAATTTGGAGAATGATTTCTTATCTAGGTTAAATATCTTACTTATCTCTGTGTTCACAAAGTATCTAAATATTTGTAAAATTAACCAGTTCTCATAATTGTGATTGTATTTGGACCTTTACATTTCCAACAGTATATACATCAGTACCATTTAAGAACTGATACCAATAAATTAAGCAATTTTGTTGTTCCAATGCAAGAGTTTTGTTGAGATAATGAGTTTCTAAGCAGTCATTTGTATATGCAGCCTTTAAGACAATAGTTAGAATATGTGAAGGTTTGGAAAGAGGATGTTATATCATTTAAATAGGACATTTGAGAAGAATGTGTAATTCCATTTGTGCAAAAATCATTTAACAACCAGATAAAACTATTAGGTACTATTTGCTTATGACTGGATGTGATATGTTTATTATTTACTAATAATATTTTTGATGTATTTGTTTCCATTTTGAATCATAAGATGAATTTATCCACAGCACTATAACTTTTACAATAGTTGAAGTAGCATACAATTGAATATCAGGGAATCCTATTCCACCATTATCCTAACCTTTTCTGTGCCAATCAAAGGAAACTCTTGTTTATTAGGATTCCAAAGAAAATTTTAAGTAGAATATTATCTTTTTTATATACCTCTCAACTTCTGAGTGCAAAAAATATGGACAAATTCTGACAAAATGTGGGTAGAAAGAGCCAAAAATAGGGACTGATTTTAAATATTGCTGTTATAAACTTAGAAGGTTTTGTCTTGGCATGCATTTTTCTGAAGGATACAAAGTCTGAAGCACAAATGTTTAGCAATATTTAGTGATTTCATTCCTCAGATCATCCCACTAGTTTGCCAGAAAGTCAGACATTTTATGAGTAATAGACTAAAATATGAGGAAAAATCTGGACATTCTATGAAAATCTGGATGGTTGAGAAGTATGTTTCTTCATCAATTTTGTGTGGTGGAGATATTCCTAAAGACTACAAGACAGACAATATTTTAGGAAGAATTAACATCTTAATAAGCATTAATCATTCTTCCACGGCAAAGAAGAATTTGTTTAAATTTGTAGCTAAACCTAAAATTTTTATCAACAACTTGTTGAACGTTTTTTTGCATCATATCTTTACTATTAGACATAATGGTTATACCAAAGTATTTAATTTGATTCCTATTCCAGTTGAAGTTAGAATACTTTTTGAATGCTTTTTTAAAAAAATGTATCAATTAATTATGTACTTGCTTTATTATGATTAAATCTTAAGTTCGAGATTTCTTCAAACTGATGCATAGAACTAACTCTATGTTCTACCTTTTATTATTTTTCTTATTGTTAGTAAAATATCATCAACAAAGAGATGAAGCTTTAGTTCAAAATCTTCTTTTATTGTGATACCATTAATGTTCTTATTGGATCTAGCACTATTAGCAAAGGGTTCTATAGCTAATGCAACAAGTAAAGATGATAATGGACAGTCTTTTTTTGCATTTTTGTAATTTAAAGGAATTAGAAAGAAAAGAAACAATTTTAACATAAGCACAAGAATTATTGTATAACTTAGAAATTAATGCAATTAACTCAGGTGAGAAATTATACACTTTAATTTTTTTAAAGAGGTACAAACAATTAAATGAGTCGAAAGCCTTATCTAAATCGAGACTAATGATAAAATGTTCTTTTTTATTTCTATTTGCATTGTCTGTTAATGCATGTATTCTTATTATATTGTCATGTACTTTCCTATTGAAAATAAACATAGTTTAATCATTGTTAATTAGGTTAGGTATAAGTAGAGTAATGCTGTTAGCTAAAATGGACATGAACATCATATAGTCCACATTTAAAAGTGAAATGGGTCTGTATGATGAGTGCTTTGTAGGATTGTTACCTTGTTTTAAAATATGTGACATAAGGGAATATTTCCATGATGGAAGACTTCAGCAGTTGTTTTTATTTCTCTATAGACCTTTTCTTATATTTCAGCTGCATCATCTGGTAGTATTTTATATAATTCTGGTATAAGACCATCTAAGTCCAGCACCTTATTATTTTTTTAACTTTTTTATTTGATCTTTTATTTCTGTTAAAGTAAATGGTCTACCATTTTTTATTTGTTCACTTGTTATTTTATTCATTATATTTCCCTTAGAAAAGGTTCAACTATATTATCATTATCTAGCTTATTTGTATTATTATTTATAGTTTCATAAAATATTTTAAAGCTCTAAAGAATGCCTTTTATATATATTCTTCTTTCTTTTTTATTTATATGTGCTATAATTTCTTTGATGAGATTTAGTTTATTCATTTTCTTTGATCTAAGAACAAGTTTATGCAAACTTAAAGGGTTTACTGAATATGCCTGGCATCTAAGTTTTTGCAGGTTTATTGAAACTTTATGATTTCAAATTTCAACATATTTTGTGTTTACATTTTTAAGTTCAGACTTAATGACTGACACTGTTATGCTTAAACGATTATGCTTAACTTTTAAAACAGCATTAATACTATGTTGGAAATTAAGTCCTGGTAACACATCCGCCCTAAAATAATTTATCCATTCCACTAAGTGGCCTCCTCTAATATCAGGAAGAACTGTACTTTTGTCTATATAGACAAGGGACAAATTGATGTGGGTTTGTTTTCCTTAGCTCATTTATATCCTTTAAATTCATTAGATTTAAAAAAATAAGTTATGGGTTTGGCTGAAGATGTGATTTTCAGCATTCTATCTGCAATGGAATCTTTGTCTGACAAAATACAGTTGAAATTACCAGCCATTATTAATTCACCTTTCTTGCAATAGGCTATAGTGCCTAAGTAATGTTTGACATCTTTAGCTCCAACCCCTGGAATCCACAAAATGTTCAGCAATGTATATAGTTTTCTGTTTCACTCAATTATAACAATGCTTAACATACCATTTTTTATCAGCAAAGGTATATTTTACTTTAGACATTACTGATGAGTTCTTCCATAAAATTAGGGTGCTTCTTCTTTCAGCTTGAAAGCCAGAACCTGCTAAAAAATAATTCTTTAATGAAAGTTTATTTACATCTTTGCTAAGTAATTGTGTTTCCTGTAGAAATAATATTTAAGCTTTATGTAATTGCAAGTATTTGAACAGGCTCCCTTTCTTCACTGGATTATTCAGTCCATTAGTATTGATTGATATACATTTAAAACCAGACATTTATATAACGGAGAAAAAACACAGGAATAATGAAATCACATGTTTGTATAGAACTCAGCTATGAAAAAGCTTTTTAAGAAATACAAAATTGCCTAATGATCTAACCCTAAAAAATTCTACCATGGAATAACTCATTCTTGATTTGTTGAAAAAGATGAACAAACTAACTTTTAAACTCTCCATTATATTAACAATGCTTAGCTTAGGATTCTTGATTCATATTAATGTGTCTCATATTTTCAGTATACATCATCTCAAAAAGCCTGTCATTGAGTAATTATGAATAAGAAGAGTTAAACAAGTTTTCAGAATCTTTATTATAAGTTGATCAAACTGAATAGCTATACAGTCATCTTTCCCTATACCTCACATTATCTTCCTGGTCTGCTATAGGAAGGAAATCAGCTGTTATTTCCATAGTTATTAATTTATAGGTCAGATGATTTTATATATTTTTTTATTTTATTTACTAAGTCTAAAGTTCATAGGATAATAAGTTTATACATTA
Organism: Protopterus annectens; assembly: GCF_019279795.1. Taxonomy (NCBI): domain Eukaryota; kingdom Metazoa; phylum Chordata; order Ceratodontiformes; family Protopteridae; genus Protopterus; species Protopterus annectens. The sequence goes on from NC_056731.1 coordinate 1,247,109,580, forward strand.
GTACCAGACTAACTGTCCATATGACCCATTCCAAGCTCAATTAATTACCCTATGTGTGAATCAAACTCTGCACTTTGTACTTATAAGGTGAACTCCTTAACTCCTATACTAACCTCCCACCCTTGTAGTCATATATATATTCTTTAACTATATACTTACTTACTTATTCTGATTGCTTTTGATTTCTGCTTGTATACTATGTCTTGTACTATTACTACTTCCCAGGTTTTATTTTTTAGACATAATTCTTGTGCAGAGTATCATATAATAGAACATTTATATTTACCCTTATATATCTGATACTTTTTAAGTACTACTTTTAGAGTCAGTCCTATTTTTTCCTTAAATGTTATGTATAACAGTATCTGAACAAACATCTGAAAAATCTTCCCTTTTAGGATTCAAACTTTACATAATATGTTGTTCTGAGGTATTAAGTTTTGTTATCACTAAAAAGAGACAATAATGGAGAAACACAATCCTAATTGTTTTATCAGAAGTGTCACTCTATAGGCTAGTATATAAACTATCTTGTTGCTATATTGCAAGAATTTTGAACTATTTAATAACTGACAGTGGTTTAGAATGTAATTCTCTGTCTTTTATTTATTGTCTAACTTGTATTTTTTAACATCTTAGCATATGATTCAAAATAGTATTATTATTTAGTTTTAGACAGGAAGAAGTAACCTGGACAGTTCTTAGAATTTTCAAAACTCCCACAGAATCATAAAAGTGCTCATAACTCTAACTAAGCTGCTTCAACCTGGTCCTCATGACAAGGGCTTGTAAATAAACAGTTTATCAGCTACAATCCACACAAAAACTCTCACTAGTGAATCCAAGAAACCTCCACCCACACCCCAATCCCCCAAACCTCTCCTAACCACCAAAAAAAGTGTTTCACAGTATGTTAACCATTAAAAAGCTATTGAATTTAAAGAAATAAAATTTAGTGATTCAATAAGCTCTATTTGTATCAGATATTTAATATAAAGCAGACTGTATTTTTTAAAGGAGACATATCATATATACTTGCATTAAAAGAATGACAGTTATGTGTGATCCAGGTTTAACTTGTAAAAGTTTGAATGTTACTCTATTTGATACATTCCAATAATAACTTTTATATATGTAAGAATCTATATTTTCTATACTTTGTGTATAACATAGCATAACTTTCCTGGGTGCTATTGCATGTCAAGTATACTATTAGTAGAAAGTATTCAGAACTGTGTAATAACTGACAGTGGTTTAGAATCCAATTCACTGTCTTTTGTTTATTATCTAACTTGTATTCCTTGACATCTTAGCATATGATTCAAAATATTATGGTTATTTACTTTTAGACAGGAAGAAGTCACCAGGAGAGATCTTAGAATTTTCAGAACTCTCACACCATCACAAAAATGCTCATGACTCTATGTTATTTCAAGTGCTTTTCATGATAAGGGCTTGAAAATGAACAGTCCATCAGTTGCAATACACACAAAAATGCTTGCAATTGAATCCAAGCCACCTCCATACCACACATGAATTGCTCAAACCCCTCCAAACCAAAGTATCCTAACCACTAAAAAGCCATTGCACTCAAAGAAATACCATTTAGTAATTTAGCAACAATATTTGTATGCGATGTTTGATATAAAGCAGACTGTTATCTTTTAAAGGAGACATAGCATATATACTTGCATTAAAAGAATGTCAGTTATGTGTGATCCTAGTTTAACTTGTAAAAGTGTGACTGTTACTCTAATTATTTGATATCATTCCAATGGCAACTTTTATATATGGAAAAAGCTATATTTTTATGCTTTGCTTATAACATTGTTTATAACATAGCATATCTTTCTTGGGTGCTATTGCATGCCAAGTATACTATCAGTATCACACCACTGGACCATTTTAAGTATCCAGAATGTAACATAACATGCCTCTTTAGTGTCACTTGTTGCATTTTGTATTATATTTAACAGTACATGACTCAACGATGCCAATATATCAGAATGTGTGCCACATAACATAAGTTTCATCAGAATAATGATTAACTTTTAATAAAATTAATAGTTTAGCCCTTTAAATTCCAAATGAAAAAGTGGCTTTAATTTCATATATAGCTAAAATAATCAAATGCTTACATTTTAAAAAGGGAACTAATTACCATTTGAAGCAGAAAAGTAAATAAAATAAATGAATGATTCACCTTGTAAAAAGTAGTATTCAAGAAGTGCTTTAAATTAATAAGAATTTGTAACCATGAAATACATTGATTTGTATTTGTCCCTCAGTTTTTTACTGTTATTGTCTTTTATTAACCATCCAGCTCTTGTTGTATTTCTCTTTATAGAAGTTGATAGATTCCAGTCCATTTCTTCTATTTCTCGGATTTTATTTTTCTGTATAAAGTCCATTGCTTCTTCCAAGGTGTTAAATCTTCTTCCTTTCTAGAAGTTGAATCCTTATTTTAATGGAAACAAGATTTGTGTATTAATATTGTTTTTCCTTAAGCTTTTAATAAGTGGCACACATGTTTTTTTCTCTTTGGCATCACAATGTTCAATAGTCATTGTTAAATCGTATAGTATTTTCTTTCATTTTAACTGGTTAATTAGCCCATGCAGCTTTTAATACTACATTCTTATCTTCACTTGAGAAAAATCTTATGATCACTGACCTTGGTAAAGGTGTTTTTCTTTTCTTTATAAAGATGATTTAGAAAGGGATCTATGTGCCCTGTTGATGCCAAAGGAAAATGCTTGGGCAGGTTCAAAGTTTTATCCAGCCATGTATTAAGGAACTGAATCATACTGTCTCCCTCTTCTTTTTCAAGAATCCCATAAATCCTGATGTTATTCCTTCTAGATCTGTTCTCTGTGTCTTCTATTTTTTCCCGAATAAGTTGTTTTGTTTCAGAAGAAATGTAGTTTTATTCTCACTCCAAGTAATCTTCCATCAAAATTAGACATTGTCTCTTCTATACTCGAGATTTGTGATTACTGTTGTTGAAGAGATTCACTCAGCACTTTAACTTTTTTTACATTCCTCTTTAAAATTGTTCATTTTGCTTTTTAATTTATCTAGCTTTACAAGTAACTCACTGATGTCACTTAGTATAGCCTGTGTGTCTTTGTTTCATAGCACTGAGCTTAGAGTGGCTCATTCTGAGACAGTTAGTTCTTTCTAGTTTTCTTGACTGGGAAAAGCAATTAAAAGAGTTTCAAACTTGCTTTTTCTGTAGTAAATCTTTCAGCAGATGTTCATCATAAATTGATCATTTTGAAATGTTCTATTTGAGTCTTTTAGTAAAAGTCCTGTCAGAGATGTTAAAATGAAGCCGAGCTAAAAACAAAGCTGTTAATTGCTCACCATCTTGGCTACACTCTTATATAGTGCTTTTCATCTTATAGAAGGTAAAATTCTGTGCTATAAGGGTTTAAGTTTGGTTGACCACGAACTGAAAGGCATGCAACTGAGTATGCTTCATGCACATTACTTGAATGCACAGAAGTCAATGACTTGGATTGTTGTAACATATACAAACTGCACATTAGTTCCACATTGGAGAGAATTAATTGTAACCTTCACCCTGATAACAGAATATGGGCATCTCTTACATTGTGTAGGTCATGAAAGTTGAGAATATTTACCTAAGTATTGGGATTATTTTGTATCTTATATTAAACTGTAAGAATTTCATGAGTGATTGAGGAAAAAATCCACTCACTTTTGACCCTAAAAATTTGGAAGCAGTAAGTATCAATTCATGTGGGATACCAATTAGGGGTTCTTACATGTAAAACTCAAAAATACAATCGATGCTTATAGAAGGCTTTCTTGAAAGAATACATTTCCAAGCTTCTAAAAATACATACTCATTGTATATTCCAAGAAGATGACAAATGTTGACAGCTCATCATAGGGCAAAAAAGTCACAACACATTATTGATAATAATGCTGCAGTGACCTTTGAGTATTTGAGGTTAGCATTTCAGAGATTTGCCTCAAAAGATGAAACGAATTGTCTGTATGGAAAAATCAAAAAAGTATCTCATTGGACGACAAAAACATGTTTTATAGAATCACAGGAAGGATCATAGGCCCTTACAAGCCTAGCCAAGAATTTAGCCCATATTCTGACTAGTCAGCACCCGATGCCCCTGTCCAGCAGGGACACAGGTGGAATCCCAGGGGTGTATTTTCTGTTCCCATCCAGTTATCCAGGTTGCACTTAAAAAGGGTCTATATTATCGTATTGAAGTTTTTAAACTTTGAATGCTATAATATCGACCTGTTTTGTCAAAAACTCAAAACAGCAAAGCCACGAACTTCGAAATCTTACCTAGGGTAAAATTTCAGTTGTCCGTTCCATGGCTTCGCTATTTACTCTACTGTGGTGGGAAGGTTACGGACCGGGTAAAGTAAGTATGCAAACGGAGGTTACGGACCGGGTTAAGGTAAGTGTGGGAACAGATCGGGTTAAGGTGAGTGTGCGATAGTTAGGAACATTAGGGTTAGGGAGCGGGTAAGGTGAGTGTGCGATAGTTAGGGACTTTAGGGTTAGGGAGTGGGTAAGGTGAGTGTACAGTAGTTAGGGGCTTTAAGGTTAGGGAGTGGGTAAGGTGAGTGTGCGGTAGTTAGGGACTTTAGGGTTAGGGAGTGGGTAAGGTGAGTGTGTGTGGTAGTTAGGGACTATAGGCTTAGGGTTGGGTTAAGGTGAGTGGATAGGTAGTAATGTAGGGTTAGAATTATGGTTTTGTTAAATGTATGTGTGTGGTTTATTTATTTTGGTGTGCTTGTGTTGTGTGTTTGTGTTTCAGAACAGCAAATTATTTCCCTGGGAAAAAATTTGCTGTTCTGTATGTTTGATATTTTGTAGTTTAGATATTTTAGGTACGATGAAATAGCGTTCGCTATTTAAATTGTACGATAGGGTAATATAAATGCCTTAAAAAGGGTTAATGAAGTACTCTGCTTGACATGGATTGGGAATCTATTCCACAGAATGGGGAGTCTCTGGGATACAAATCTGTCCCGCCAACAAATCCTACTGATGTCATAGACCGGACTGAGGTTGTGCATGTGGGTTACTTGACTGGAGCTTGACTTGTGGATATGTAGCAGTTCCATCAAGGTGGGGTCTAAGATTGCTTTGTATGGCAGACAGAGGTCACCTCTGAGGAGTCTGTATGAGACTAAGAAGAGGGACAGAATCTTTAGTCTATCTGTGTAGGGTAAATGTGTGAGGCCCTGGATTCTCCTGGTGAGGAACCTCTATGGTGTCTCCAGCTGCTGCATGTGCTTTGTGAGGTACATGCCAAAAGGTGCATTGTACTCAATAATGAGTCTTATGAGGGAAGAATACAGGGGTGTTATGAATGCCTTGTCCCTGGATGAGATACCCATACTAATGAGTTGAGTCATGTAGAAAGCTTTCTGTACAATGGAAGCAATATGGTGACCAAAACTCAGTTTGCTATCAACCTGGGTGCCCAAGTCTCACTACTGATTGCGTGCTTAGAGCCTTCTCATTAATGTGATAATTTGTGGGGGACATCACTCTACCCAACTCTCCATAAAGGGGATGTTGATGCATTTTTTGGCTTTCAGTTTGAGGCCATGTTTCTGGCACCAATCATTTGTTTGGGTGAGACCTTCTTGGAGGATGTCCACATCATTAGGGGAACTGATAACAGTCCCCAGCTTGCAGTCATCTCGAAACTAGGTCAGCCATAGGCCACTGGTTTTGGCCAGCACCTCAGAAAAGTATATCCCATACAACAGAGGCCCCAAGACCGATCCCTGGCATACACCACTCACTGTGGGTCTACTGCTTGAGGTGGCTTCTCCTATTTTGAGTAGGTGGGTTCTATCAGTGTCCAGTTTGCTACCCATCTGGTAACATATGGATTGATGCCTACTTGAGAGAGTTTATCTATTATACCTGAGTGAGGAATAGTATGAAGGCTTTGGCCAGGTCAACATAGGTGGTGTGCACCCTCTTCCCCTCGTCTATGGCTTTGATGACTGTTTCAAAGAAGTCAACCAAATTTAACAGGCATGACTTCCCCTTGAAGAAGCCAAACTGGGTGAGATCGAGTGTTTGGAGGTTGCCAATGTCTTTGTTAAAAAGGCCTATGATAATCTGTTCCATGGCCTTGCAGACCAGGCTAGTTAGGCTGATGGGTCTATAATTTCCAAGATCAGTGGATGCTCCACCTTTGTGCAAAGTGATGACAGTTGCTGCCCTCCACTCAGCTGGGATGAAACCAGTACTCAGACTTCCATTGAATAGGGTGCCTAATGGTGTCACAAATTGCTACCTGAGTTGATGTAGAATGAGCATGGGATGTTATCGGGTGCCATGGAGGCTGTATTTTTGCCTTTGAGAGGGCAGTGATGACTTGATCCTTAGTGATAATGGGAGGGGGGCAGGTGCTGGGGATGTCCTGATTTACTGATGGGGGGATAGAGACGAGAAGTTTTCACTGAACCTGTCTGCTAGCATGTTGGCTATATCAATGGCATTTGTGTATGTGGTGTCATTGACCACCAATTCTGAGCAGATTTCAGTGCTTCCTTTGAGATTATGGGCATATGTGAAGAAGACCTTATGACTGTCTTTAGTAGATGTGGCCAGTTTGGACTCGAGGTTTGCTTTGGAGGATTTCACTAGTACACTTATTTGCTTGTTAAGGCTAAGGACAGATTGCTTACAGTTAGGCACCTGCTCCTTCTTAGTCCTGGACAGCATTTGTTTTCCTTTTCTTTTAGAATTTATGTATTGCAGATGTCCACCAGACAGATTTACTCTTCCTTGGAGAAGATGATTTTGTCCTGGCTGGTATTCCTGATTCCATGCAGCTATATAAATGCTCATATAGTACTTTGGTGTAAGTTTGGACATATGTGCCAGTTCCTATGGGGGGGGGGGGCTGGGATGCTGTTTATACCTTCTCTCAGAGTTTGTAATCAACTTTGGAGAAGTTTTTTTTTTTGTTTGGGGGTAGTCAGGGATGATGGTGACTTTGAAAGTGACCACTTTTTGGTCGGATCGTAGCAGGGAAGATGACACTGTAGGAATGCTTATTGGTTACTCATTTTGGTTAATACCAAGTCCACAATATTTTCACCTCTTATGGGGGTGTTGAGCTGGTGCAAGGCATTTCCATTGACAAAAATCAAGGAGTCTCTGGGCATTGTGTTTTGGCATGAGTAGTTATTTTCAGTCTATTGCTGGATAGTTAAAGTTGCTCATACTTAGAAATGAAAAGAGAAAGTGTGCTTGTTCATATACCTAACAGAAAGTGTGTTTGTTCATGTACCTAATGGAAAGTGTGTTTGTTCATGTACCTAATGGAAAGTGTGTTTGTTCATTTACCTAACTTCTTGGACAGAGTAGATCTTATTGTCATTTCTGTGCAGCGGGAACATGATTTAATGCAACACTTCTGCACAAATGAACAGGAAGAAGCAATTGAGGCAGCAAAGACCAACTTTTCTTTGGAATTCTAAAGAAAGTTTTGTTTGGCTGAAACACAATGCTCTTGATGTTACACCTTTTCATTTAAAAGCACTGCCAATTGACCCCTAGCCTCATAGAAATGTGCCGTTGTCACCATATATCTAAATCTCAACAAGGGTCCCTCAGAGGTTAAAAACCTCTGACTTATTTCTTTCTTTAGTGCTGACTATAGCCTATCTATAAGCATCAGGAAGAAGTGAACTGGGGCAGTTATCCAACAACATATCCACTATAATCCAGTGAGATAATGTCTGGTCATCACATAAAGGCTAATGTCTGATAGGTCTTGAGAACCATAGCAGGTGCAAACCAAAGGGGTTATCCTTGTTAGTATTAAGAATTGGTAATGAAAAGTATTTTGACACATTTTTCTGGGGATATCTGTTTAGAGTTTTATATAGATCTGGTTTCAGAATAGCCTTTGCTGCTGTTCGAAAAATGTTTTATACATGTTCACAAACTTGGGTAAAATAGGGTTTGTTGATGTTATTACAGTTTGATGATAAGAAATAGGGTTTACCATTATGCCTTGTGTTATATACCCTACATTCAATCCTCCTTGCTGCCAAGATTAGTAATTATGGTTTATCAAAGGGTACATGGCGGCATGCACTAGTAAAGGTAAATCTATATGCTATATTCCAGATCCAGTCATGCATGCATCTTGTCTTCCTGTTTGTTCAGATGAATTTGAAGATATTCTCAGCTATAGATATAATCTTGATAAATGCATACTACCTGTCCATTTTATATATACCCTCCCAGGAGGTAATAATTATTATCCCATCCTAAGAATTAATAATGCTAATGAACATTTATAAGGACAGCCATTTGCTGCTTTATCTGGTACTCTGTATTTCTTGTTATAAGTGGAAACTGCTGTCCAAAATATCACAGAAAAATATTTGGAGGATTAGAAAAAAAATGTTGCCTTATCTTAGATCACAAGGTGACATTTTTTTATTTATTTTGGTACGTACGATTTCTGTACCCCTTACCGCTATGGTGCAAATTCATAAATGAGAGACAAGTCTTTTTCAATTACTTAAGCTCTGTACAGTCTGAAATTGACTTAACATTTCATGGTGAAGGGGAAATGAGAGGGCAGAGGAAAGTTATTGTCCTCAGTCATTATTTTTTCATTGGATAGAATTGTATTTTCCAGCTCTACAGAAAATAAATGACCTTATTTTTCTTGAAATATTAGGTTGTAAAATATATGTATCTGGGAATTTGGAGTGTGAGTCTCTATCATGGTCAAAGAATCATTTTGCTGTACTTAGGAGGGTATTTTCATAATATTTTTATAATTTACCCATATTAAAGATATCCTGCTATAGGTTACGTCTTTTTGTCTTGGCACAGAGATTGGAAAGAGTAATACAGACCTTAATACTTGACTTAATCAATATTAGTAAAACATATGAAGATAGTCATAGAACAGCTGTTTCAATTGGCAATATTAGGCTTGTTAAGAGGTCAGCAGGCACTAGTTGAAGTCAAGGTAATGTGTTTCCTGGAAATACAATGTGTTTTAGTCTGTGGGACAGAGAGAGACATGTTTAGTTTTTATTTCAAGAAAGTCTGGATAAGCAGCTACATATGCTTTGCTTGAGCAGAAGGTCCTTGGAATGTCTTGTACTCTTACAGTTGTCTTTTGAAAAAACTTTCTTAATGGTACTGAGGTAAAGAAAATGTGTTATCAAAACATATAATGCCCCTTTAGAGATGTTTAACCTATTCTTCCTTAGGCCGTTTTGGCTAAGATAGCAAGCCTGCATGATTGACCTACTTGAAACTGACAATGCTTTAATGTTGACAACTTCTTGACAGCTGACCTCTTCTTCTCATATGAGGTATTTGCATATAGAGTGTTGCATATCTTACATCATACTCTATTCTGTCTATCCAGAATGTTATCAAAACATCCATCTTATCCCTGATTTGGCCAGGAGGAGTAAAGGGAGCCCAGAATCATCAATTTTCTGGTTGTCCACATCTGCCTGCTTTTAGAAGGGAGGTACAAAAGGACAGCCATTTCATCTGGCCAGGTGTTAGCCTGACCAGCCTTGACTAATGCTTCCTGGAATGCCCAGCTGCAGACCTTGTTACATTATCTCAAAATCTTTTGCTTTCGATAATACTTAGGATTGCCTGGAACTTGTATATTATAGACTGTTGGAAGAATGTCCTTCCTCCTAGTATATGGCCATGGAAGTGTTTAATGAGAAAGCATTATTAGAAGAAATCTGATGTCTCCCTGAAAAACAAAAAAGTTAAGAAGCAGTTCCTTTTTGACTATGGTGGCATTATACCTTAAGGACAAGATAAGTGCTGACCTTATACATCCTAACAGTATTGTTGCAATATATGCTGAATGTTTTTAAAATCTTTGAATGCATTGCACTAAATTATATGACTCGTTATGCATTAAGATATGTGTCATCCTGAAATATATTTTTATTTAGCATTTAGTTATGGTAAGCAATTGACCTCACAGCTCCAGGGTCTGAAGGTCAGTCCTTATGTCTGTTCACCACTCTGAGGTTTTCATGTACTCCCCTGTCTTCGTGGGTTCTTGCCGAGTAGACTGTGTTTCCTTCCAAACTTCTAAAAGTATGCAGTTGGTTGACTGATTGCAGTAAATGGTCTATATTCACATACACACACACACACACACACACACACACACACACACACACACACACACACACACACACACACACGCACACACACACACACTTACTTCTGCACAAGAGGTATTGGTTTAAATAGGTTTGCGGAGTTCGATTTCACCTGAACACTTAATAAATAAATAGAGCAAAGAAATTAAATGCAGTTCTGTTACTTGTCATTACATTCTTCACTCTATTCTCCTGTCTCAGTCATGCATGTTTAACATTTTTTATTCATGATTTTATTGGTGGTGCTGCGGTAGCATTGTCGCCTCACAGTAAGACGTTGTCCCATTCGATTCTCAGCTAGAGCGTCTTCTGCGTGGAGATATGCGTGAATGGGCGTACCTTCGTTGAAGGTTGTGCATCAGAGCTGGCAACTCGGCACGTAAAAATCCACTGCCAATCATTAGCGGACCGGAGTTCCGCTGTGGCGACGCCTAACCTGGAAAAGCAGAAAGACACAACAACATTCATGATTTTTATTGACCAAACTTAGTCATTTCCAATATCCTCACTAATTATTTTTTTTTTAAAGGACATCAACTTTCAGCAGAACAAGGTGAATTATTGCTCACATGATACTAGAAATATATAAGTAAATTAATACTAAAAGAAAAGTACCACACACTATAATGTTATAAATGTTAAGGAAGGGAATACAAATATATTCATTTCCATTCACTGACTGAGTTTTGTTCTCATTAGTCCTTAACCTGATGAAACCAAACCATCAAAACTCACCTTTGAATACAGAAAAATAACAATAATGGACTTGTTACTCCACAGGAACCATGTAATACTGTTCTCTAAGTCTGATGGAATGAGGTTTTTTTTTTGTTTGTTTTTTTTTTTTTTTTGAGCTGCAGCTCAATGATAATGCAGATAAACAATTTAATAAAAAATCATTGTATCAATATTTTTTAGATACTCCACTTTCTTTATTTTATTTATATTATTCATACTTTGTTAACCAGGTTAGTCCCACTAGGCTTGTGGCCTCTTGTTAGGGAAGATCAATTCAACAAAACAGTTTTGCCTGCCTGTATGCAGTTTGTTGTATTTCTCTTTATAGAAGTTGATAGATTCCAGTCCATTTCTTCTATTTCTCAGATTTTATTTTTCTGTATAAAGTCCATTGCTTCTTCCAAGGTGTTAAATATTCTTCCTTTCTAGAAGTTGAATCCTTATTTTAATGGAAACAAGATTTGTGTATTAATATTGTTTTTCCTTAAGCTTTTAATAAGTGGCACACATGTTTTTCTCTTTGGCATCACAATGTTCAATAGTCATTGTTAAATCTTATAGTATTTTCTTTCATTTTAACTGGTTAATTAGCCCATGCAGCTTTTAAGACTACATTCTTATCTTCACTTGAGAAAAATCTTATGATCACTGACCTTGGTAAAGGTGTTTTTCTTTTCTTTATAAAGATGATTTAGAAAGTGATCTATGTGCCCTGTTGATGCCAAAGGAAAATGCTTGGGCAGGTTCAAAGTTTTATCCAGCCATGTATTAAGGAACTGAATCATACTGTCTCCCTCTTCTTTTTCAAGAATCCCATAAATCCTGATGTTATTCCCTCTAGATCTGTTCTCTGTGTCTTCTATTTTTTCTCGAATAAGTTGTTTTGTTTCAGAAGAAATTTGGTTTTATTCTCACTCCAAGTAATCTTCCATCAAAATTAGACATTGTCTCTTCTATACTCGAGATTTGTGATTACTGTTGTTGAAGAGATTCACTCAGCACTTTAACTTTTTTTACATTCCTCTTTAAAATTGTTCATTTTGCTTTTTAATTTATCTAGCTTTACAAGTAACTCACTGATGTCACTTAGTATAGTCTGTATGTCTTTGTTTCAAAGCACTGAGCTTAGAGTGGCTCATTCTGAGACAGTTGGTTCTTTCTAGTTTTCTTGACTGGGAAAAGCAATTAAAAGAGTTTCAAACTTGCTTTTTCTGTAGTAAATCTTTCAGCAGATGCTCATCATAAATTGATCATTTTGAAATGTTCTATTTGAGTCTTTTAGTAAAAGTCCTGTCAGAGATGTTAAAATGAAGCTGAGCTAAAAACAAAGCTGTTAATTGCTCACCATCTTGGCTACACTCTTATATAGTGCTTTTCATCATATAGAAGGTAAAATTCTGTGCTATAAGGGTTTAAGTTTGGTTGACCACAAACTGAAAGGCATGCAACTGAGTATGCTTCATGCACATTACTTGAATGCACAGAAGTCAATGACTTGGATTGTTGTAACATGTACAAACTACACATTAGTTCCACATTGGAGAGAATTAATTGTAACCTTCACCCTGATAACAGAATATGGGCATCTACTACACTGTGTAGGTCATGAAAGCTGAGAATATTTACCTAAGTATTGGGATTATTTTGTATCTTATATTAAACTGTAAGAATTTCATGAGTGATTGAGGAAAAAATCCACTCACTTTTGACCCTAAAAATTTGGAAGCAGTAAGTATCAATTCATGTGGGATACCAATTAGGGGTTCTTACATGTAAAACTCAAAAATACAGACAATGCTTATAGAAGGCTTTCGTGAAAGAATACATTTCCAAGCTTCTAAAAATACATACTCTTTGTATATTCCAAGAAGATGACAAATGTTGACAGCTCATCATAGGGCAAAAAAGTCACAACACATTATTGATAATAATTCTGCAGTGACCTTTGAGTATTTGAGGTTAGCATTTCAGAGATTTGCCTCAAAAGATGAAGCGAATTGTCTGTATGGAAAAATCAAAAAAGTATATCATTGGATGACAAAAACATGTTTTATAGAATCACAGGAAGGATTATAGGCCCTTACAAGCCTAGCCAAGAATTTAGCCCATATTCTGACAAGTCAGCACCTGATGCCCCTTTCCAGCAGGGACACAGGTGGAATCCCAGGGGTGTATTTTCTGTTCCCATCCAGTTATCCAGGTTGCACTTAAAAAGGGTCTATATTATAGTATTGAAGTTTTTAAACTTTGAATGCTATAATATCAACCTGTTTTGTCGAAAACTCAAAACAGCAAAGCCACGAACTTCGAAATCTTACCTAGGGTAAAATTTCAGTTGTCCGTTCCATGGCTTCACTATTTACTCTACTGTGGTGGGAAGGTTACGGACCGGGTAAGGTAAGTATGCAAACGGAGGTTACGGACCGGGTTAAGGTAAGTCTGGGAACAGATTGGGTTAAGGTGAGTGTGCGATAGTTAGGAACATTAGGGTTAGGGACCGGGTAAGGTGAGTGTGCGATAGTTAGGGACTTTAGGGTTAGGGAGTGGGTAAGGTGAGTGTACAGTAGTTAGGGGCTTTAAGGTTAAGGAGTGGGTAAGGTGAGTGTGCGGTAGTTAGGGACTTTAGGGTTAGGGAGTGGGTAAGGTGAGTGTGTAGTAGTTAGGGACTTTAGGCTTAGGGTTGGGTTAAGGTGAGTGGATAGGTAGTAATGTAGGGTTAGAATTATGGTTTTGTTAAATGTATGTGTGTGGTTTATTTATTTTGGTGTGCTTGTGTTGTGCATTTGTGTTTCAGAACAGCAATTTATTTCCCTGGGAAAAAATTTGCTGTTCTGTATGTTCAATATTTTGTAGTTTAGATATTTTAGGTACGATGAAATAGCATTCACTATTTAAATTGTACGATAGGGTAATATAAATGCCTTAAAAAGGGTTAATCAAGTCCTCTGCTTGACATGGATTGGGACTCTATTCCACAGAATGGGGAGTCTCTGGGACACAAATCTGTCCCGCCAACAAATCCTATTGATGTCATAGACCAAACTGAGGTTGTGCATGTGGGTTACTTGACTGGAGCTTGACTTGTGGATATGCAGCAGTTCCATCAAGGTGGGGTCTAAGATTGCTTTGTATGGCAGACAGAAGTCACCTCTGAGGAGTCTGTATGAGACTAAGAAGAGGGACAGAATCTTTAGTCTATCTGTGTAGGGTAAATGTTTGAGGCCCTGGATTCTCCTGGTGAGGAACCTCTATGGTGTCTCCAGCTGCTGCATGTGCTTTGTGAGGTACATGCCAAAAGGTGCATTGTACTCAATAATGAGTCTTATGAGGGAAGAATACAGGGGTGTTATGAATGCCTTGTCCCTGGATGAGATACCCATACTAATGAGTTGAGTCATGTAGAAAGCTTTCTGTACAATGGAAGCATTATGGTGGCCAAAACTCAGTTTGCTATCAACCTGGGTGCCCAAGTCTCACTACTGATTGTATGCTTAGAGCCTTCTCATTAATGTGATAATTTGTGGGGGACATCGCTCTACCCAACTCTCCGTAAAGGGGATGCTGATGCATTTTTTGGCTTTCAGTTTGAGGCCATGTTTCTGGCACCAATCATTTGTTTGGGTGAGACCTTCTTGGAGGATGTCCACATCATTAGGGGAACTGATAACAGTCCCCAGCTTGCAGTCATCTCCAAACTAGGTCAGCCATAGGCCACTGGTTTTGGCCTGCACCTCAGAAAAGTATATCCCATACAACAGAGGCCCCAAGACCGATCCCTGGCATACACCACTCACTATGGGTTGACTGCTTGAGGTGGCTTCCCCTATTTTGACTAGGTGGGTTCTATCAGTGACCAGTTTGCTACCCATCTGGTAACATATGGATTGATGCCTACTTGAGAGAGTTTATCTATTATACCTGAGTGAGGAATAGTATGAAGGCTTTGGCCAGGTCAACATAGGTGGTGTGCACCCTCTTCCCCTCGTCTATGGCTATGATGACTGTTTCAAAGAAGTCAACCAAATTTAACAGGCATGACTTCCCCTTGAAGAAGCCAAACTGGGTGAGATTGAGTGTTTGGAGGTTGTCAATGTCTTTGTTAAAAAGGCCTATGATAATCTGTTCCATGACCTTGCAGACCAGGCTAGTTAGGCTGATGGGTCTATAATTTCCAAGTGGATGCTCCACCTTTGTGCAAAGTGATGACAGTTGCTGCCCTCCACTCAGCTGAGATGAAACCAGTACTCAGACTTCCATTGAATAGGGTGCCTAATGGTGTCACAAATTGCTACCTGAGTTGATGTAGAATGAGCATGGGATGTTATCGGGTGCCATGGAGGCTGTATTTTTGCCTTTGAGAGGGCAGTGATGACTTGATCCCTAGTGATAATGGGAGGGGGGCAGGTGCTGGGGATGTCCTGATTTACTGATGGGGGGATAGAGAAGAGAAGTTTTCACTGAACCTGTCTGCTAGAATGTTGGCTATATCAATGGCATTTGTGTATGTGGTGTCATTGACCACCAGTTCTGAGCAGATTTCAGTGCTTCCTTTGACATTATGGGAATATGTGAAGAAGCACAAAACGAGCCAGCACAAAGGTTTAGGCAAGCAAAAAACTACTTTATTGTGGCATGTTGAAAAACAAAATAAAAAAACAGAGAAACTGCAAACTGGTTTCGGCCAATGTAATGGCCTTCTTCAGTGCAGAAAGAAAAAGTTAAAATGATGCATACTGATGTTCCTTATATACTGAATGATTTAAAGGGATATGTGACCAAAAAAAGAAAAACATTTTTGTTTAGTATAAACATTTCTGCAAAACAGAAAATAATGACAAAAATAAATGTAATAATATTACATATTATTGATCACATTAATCCCCAGCAAAATGGGAGAAATAAGCTCAGTTCAAACCCAAAAGTACAGCAATGAGTGTATAAATATATAGTATCAACATATTGCTTTATCCATATTCATTGAACCCAGGTTTGAACAAAGCACCCAGTTTTGTAATCCATAATGCTTCCATATTATTGAGTTTATCATGCCAGCCTGCCTTGCTGAACCTCGGCAGCTAAATCCTATCAATGATAGCAAATTGAAATTGGGCAGTTTGGTGAATCAAAGTGTGCTTGTATAGGGCATTTGTTAATTTTTTAGTTCTGATAGCACTAAGGTGCTCACTTATGCAAAATCTTAATGGACGAGAGGTTTGGTCAACATAAAAAGAAGTACATGTACAGGTGGCCAAATATACCACCCAATCAGAGCTGCAATTACCAAAAATCCTAATGTTGAATACTCGTGAAGTGTTATTCCCTTCACATATCCCTTTAAATCATTCAGTATATAAGGAACATCAGTATGCATCATTTTAACTTTTTCTTTCTGCACTGAAGAAGGCCATTACATTGGCCGAAACCGGTTTGCAGTTTCTCTGTTTTTTTATTTTGTTTTTCAACATGCCACAATAAAGTTGTTTTTTGCTTGCCTAAACATTTGTGCTGGCTTGTTTTGTGCGTTTTGACATTTGGTTTGAGCCTTGCACTGGATCCACCTTGCATGTCTTTTTTGGTTTGCTCCATATGTGAAGAAGGCCTTTTGACTGTCTTTAGTAGATGTGGCCAGTTTGGACTCGAGGTTTGCTTTGGAGGATTTCACTAGTACACTTATTTGCTTGTTCAGGCTAAGGACAGATTGCTTACAGTTAGGCACCTGCTCCTTCTTCGTCCTGGACAGCATTTGTTTTCCTTTTCTTTTAGAATTTATGTATTGCAGATGTCCACCAGACAGATTTACTCTTCCTTGGAGAAGATGATTTTGTCCTGGCTGGTATTCCTGATTTCATGCAGCTATATAAATGCTCATATAGTACTTTGGTGTAGGTTTGGACATATGTGCCAGTTCCTATGGGAGGGGGGCTGGGATGCTGTTTATACCTTCTCTCAGAGTTTGTAATCAACTTTGGAGAAGTTTTTTTTTGTTTGGGGGTAGTCAGGGAAGATGGTGACTTTGAAAGTGACCACTTTTTGGTTGGATCATAGCAGGGAAGATGACACTGTAGGAATGCTTATTGGTTACTCATTTTGGTTAATACCAAGTCCACAATATTTTCACCTCTTGTGGGGGTGTTGACCAGCTGGTCCAAGGCATTTCCAGTGACAAAAATCAAGGAGTCTCTGGGCATTGTGTTTTGGCATGAGTAGTTATTTTCAGTCTATGGCTGGATAGTTAAAGTTGCTCATACTTAGAAATGAAAAGAGAAAGTCTTACTGTGAGGTGACAAAGCTACCGCAGCACCACCACCACAGTCCAGGTTTGTGCTGGTAATACTAATATTTCACAAAGCAATTTTAACTAAGGTTTATGTTTGAAGCATTTTATATAACAAAATATATATACATATCTACTTATTATATCAATTTATTATATATACTTTTGGTTTTAACTTTTAGATTCATTCACCTTTAAGGTTTATGTGTTTTAATGCATTTTGCATGTGTAATTGAATTTGTTCACTCATTGGTTCATTTGAATTAGATTAGTTTATTTATTTATTCATCAAAGGAAGAGAGGTTAGGTATCTAATGAAGTTATTGTGATGAAAACGTATGTGGATTAACTTTACAGCATTATTGTGCTGTTGCTTGTGCTTTGCAATTTCGTTTGCTGTTCTGTACTGCTGTGATTTAGCTTGCTGTGGATTGTTTTTGTGCTTGTTCATTAAAGCAGTTATCCATTTTGCTGAGCTCCGTGTGTGCCTTACTTCAGGTTTTATGGTGGCATTATACCTTAAGGACAAGACAAGTGCTGACCTTATACATCCTAAGAGTATTTATAGCTTATTATCTATTTGTTGCAATATATGCTGAATGTTTTTAAAATCTTTGAATGCATTGCACTAAATGTTATGCATTAAGATATGTGTCATCCTGAAATATATTTTTATTTAGCATTTAGTTATGGTAAGCAATTGACCTCACAGCTCCGGGGTCTGCAGTTCAGTCCTTATGTCTGTTCACCACTCTGAGGTTTTCATGTACTCCCTTGTCTTCGTGGGTTCTTGCTGAGTAGACTGTGTTTCCCTCCAAACTTCTAAAAGCATGCAGTTGGTTGACCGATTGCAGTAAATGGTCTATATTCACACACACATACACACTAACTTCTGCACAAGAGGTATTGATTTAAAGAGGTTTGTGGAGGAGGATTTCACCTGAACACTTAATAAATAAATAGAGCAAATAAATTAAATGCAGTTCTTTTACATGTGATTGCATTCTTCACTTTATTCTCCTTTCTCAGCCATGCTTGTTTAACATTTTTTATTCATGATTTTTATTGACCAAACTTAGGCATTTCCAGTATCCTCACTAATGATATTTTTCTTAATGGACACCGACTTTCAGCAGAACAAGGTGAATTATTGCTCACACGATACTCGAAATATATAAGTAAGTTAATACTAAAAGAAAAGTACCACACACTATAATGTTATAAATGTTAAGGAAGGAAATACAAATATATTCATGTCCATTCACTGACTGAGTTTTGTTCTCATTAGTCCTTAACCTGATGAAACCAAACCATCAAAACTCACCTCTGAATACAGAAAAATAACAATAATGGATTTGCTACTCCACAGGAACCATGCAATACTGTTCTCTAAGTCTGATGGAATGAGTTTTTTTTTTTTTTTTTTTGTTTTTGAGCTGCAGCTCAATGATAATGCAGATCAACAATTTAATAAAAAATCATTGTATCAATATTTTTTAGATACTCCACTTTCTTTATTTTATTTTATATTGTTCATACTTTGTTAACCAGGTTAGTCTCACTAGGCTAGTGGCCTCTTGTTAGGGAAGATCAATTCAACAAAATGGTTTTGCCTGCCTGCATGCAGTTTGGAAGAATAATATTAAATGTATGTAGCATAGTCACCATTTTTGGGGTTGTGTGCATGTCACAGGGGTATTGTTATGCCCCTTACATTTCTTTTTTTTCTCTAATTTTTTTTTTTTATTTTTCAAATACAGTTGAATAAATTCCATAGTATTTGTATATAACATCTTAAATAACTATGTACACTAGTTACATCAGCCTAACACTATAACAGAGCTCAATATATATAATTACTTTTTAGGTATAACAATCAGAGTGTATCTGTTCAGTAATTGTAAAGTGTCAATCAATGATAAGACTTTTTTCCATAGATTGTTAATAAATGGCTTTGGATGAATCCTTAATTCTTTAATTTTAATTTCCGACAATGCTGTGGTCTTCAGTAGGCTGTAGACGTCTTCCAAAGTCGGTATTGTGTTTGTATTCCAAATTCTTGTTATACAATTCCTTGAAATTGCAAGTATTGTCCATACTAGAGACATATTTGATTCATTCAAATGAGGACCTTCGTACACATTTAATAATACTAGAGCTGTAGATAAGTTAAACGATTCATCAAATAAAGCTTAGAAAAAGTTTTTAATACCATTCCAAAATGGCGTAATTTTAACACAGTCAAAAAATGTGACTCCAATCTGCATTGTGTATTTGCTCACACCTCCAACATATTCCCTTTGTGGATGAATTAATTTTAGTAATTCTATCTGGAGTTAAGAATGCTCTGTGCAAGCATTTCCAATTAAAAACTTTCCAGCATTGTGTAAAGGATGTATGTTTTATTGATAATAAAATATTTGATTTAATTTCTTCAGTTAGCTGTAATGAGTGTCCTTTTGTTATATAATTCCAATATGAGGATTTGTGTGTTGTTTTATAATTTATCAATATCATGTAAAATTTCAAATACTATTTCCCATGTCATAATCACTATCAATATTGACTTCATATAGGTATTTTGTAAGTGTAGGTATTTCTTTAAATGAAGAATTACTAATTATTCTGCATAAATCTTGCGAATACGTCAGAATGCTTTGCATAGTTAGCCAATCTTGGTGTGGAATTTTGTATGTTGTTTCTATTGTTTGCATATCCAGAACTTTTAGTTCTTTGATACATTG
This sequence comes from Protopterus annectens, assembly GCF_019279795.1. NCBI lineage: Eukaryota > Metazoa > Chordata > Ceratodontiformes > Protopteridae > Protopterus > Protopterus annectens. The sequence continues at coordinate 1,247,129,542 of NC_056731.1, forward strand.
AAACCAACAAACAAAACCTTTCTGTTCCCAGGAATTAATTATTTCTCTGCATATTTTATGTGGATAGCTATTTGTAACTATGAATCGTGTTAAAAGATCAAACCAGATTTTTAAATCTATATTTGCATTAATAATTTTCCTAAATGAGTCAATGTAATAATTAATCATATGAGTTTTAGTGGGCTTAGTTATGTCATATTGCATACTAATACATATGTGCCATGGCAAATTGTTTTTATCTATTTGAAATTTTTTTGTAAATCAAATTCATTAATTGATATTACAGTTAGTAAATATTTCTAGTTTGCAGAATAATTTGAACTTATCGAATCTGAGATTGTTTTAGATATTCATGCTTTTATATATGTTTCTATATCAGGAAAGTTTACTCCTCCCTGTTTCCATGGTCTGATATGATGTATTAAAGCTATTCTGTTTCTTTTGGGAAACCATAAAAATTTTATTAGGTATGAGTTTATTTCTTTGTGTGTATTCCCTTCTGATAACAGTTGTATTACCAACACTATATATATATATATATATATATATATATATATATATATATATATATATATATATATATATATATATAATCTTGGGTAGTAAAACCATTTTTATTAACTGTAGTCTATCTTCAAATGTTAATATTATTTTGTTCCACTTTTCCACAGAGATTTTAATTGTATTAATGATATTATTGCAGTTTTTTTAGACTAATTCATTATTATCCTTGCATAACTCAATTCTTAGATATTTTAAGGTAGATTTTTGGTTCCCTATAATGTGATTCCCCTTCATTTGTAATTCTTTTTTTTTTTTTATTTAAAAATAAAAATTTTGATTTTGATTTATTGAAATGGAGTCCTGAAGTCCTGTAAAATGTGTCAATTAAAATATCTAATTTGTCTAATGTCTCTTTTGTATTGGATAATGTTAATAATATTTCATCAGCAAAGAGCATTACTTTAGAATTGTATTGTTCATAAACATCTACTCCTTTGATTTTTGTATTTTACATATTGAATCTGCCAATATTTCAATAGCCAAAGCAAACAGAATCAGTGACATGGGGCATCCTAATTAAGTAACCTTTGTTATATGTATAGATTCAGAGACTGAATTTCTAACAGAGTTTTATGAAAGATGAATAGTATCTTTGAAGGAAAAAGTTTATATATTTCCATAATTATGACAGCTATACTTGGAGCTTTTCATATTTTTACCCTCTTTTATTGTATCTGTAATTTCTTTGTAGGATATGGGGTATTGCAGATTTAGTTTTAATTTTTCTGTTTTTTTTTATATTGGAACATTTTTCATCTTGATTTAATTGATCAATATGTATGTTTATATCTCACACTCTGTAAATAGCTTTTGACTTTGACTATAACTGTGTGAATTTGTTAAAATGTATCTGCATGATATTTTCCTACTATGGGCAATATTACTCGCACTTTGTATTATTTGATGTGTATTTGTAGTTGTACCCTATTTTTATTGGACTGCTATCTTTACCATAATCTGTTTCATGGAACTTTTCTCCCCAGGCCTCCACTGATAATGAGCTATCTGGGCCCAGTGGACTTCCCCAGTAATCAAACTGGAAATAAATAAATAAATAAATATTTTCTTTTTGGAAATGTTCCATGTAGTGATTTCTATAGGCATCAAGAATGTCACCTATATCCAAGACATTTTTCCCTTTCTTTTCATGGAAGATACTTTTAATGTTATTAGCTTTTGACTGTATTTTGATTCTTGTGGATAAATTATGTAGATATTTGGGAGAAGTGGCCAAGATATTAACTGTTAGTTTTTCTAAAGTTAAACTAGTTTTATGTGTTAGAATTTCATTGTATTTATTGTTTAATACTTCTACTTTCTTTTTCACCTCCAAATGATTTTGATTTTTTTCAGCTTTTATAGACAAAAATTTGGATTGTAAATCTAATAACTCAGAATCCCATTCTCTGATCTTTTTTATACCAAGTTAGGCTTTTACCATATATGTAAGCTTTTAATGAGTCCCATATCATTTTTTTTTATCTCTGTGGTGTAATTAATATCTAAGAAAAACTGCAATTCAGATAATAACCAGGATTTGAAGTCTTTAATTTTAGTTATATATGCTGGAATTCTAGAGTTAAAGGTTAATGGTTTGTACCCATTTTGAATTTTTAGTATCATAGAAATGTGGTCTGAAAAGGGGCAGGGAGTGAATGAGAAATTAATGATTTTAGAGTGTAAATCATGGGCAGCAATTATTTTATCTATTCTAGTTCGGGTATCAAATCTGTGATCTTAATGGGAAAACAACAAAGATTTATCTTCTTTAAATTTGAAAGTATCTACAAAATGAAATGATTCTATCCACTTGTTTAAAGCTTTTGATACAGCAGATGTATGCAGCAGTCTTTTATTTGTAGTTTCAATGGCTTAGTGGTTAACTCCTGTAACTATAGTATACAAGGTCCTGGGTTCAAGACCTGCAAGAGCTGTTTGTTTGGGGGTGGGTGGTTGGCATAATGGTTAAAGTGTTTACCTTACATACACAAGGTGCAGGGTTTGATTCTCACATTGGGTAACTGGCTAGGCTTAAAATGGCCCACAAGGGCAGTTAGGCTAGTACTAACCTATACATTTCAGAAATATCAAATATACAGTTAAAATCTCCTCCTAATATTAAGTTGCCTTTATAATTACTGGAAATGAAATCCAAGTGTCTTTTACAGTTCCAGATCCAATATCTGGAAACCAGTATATATATTGGCTAAGGTCCATATTCTGTTATTATGTTTAACTATTAATAATGCCATAAGGCCTTCTTTATCTTCATACTTATAAATGATTTCTGGGTTAATCACATTTGTTTTTCATAAAATTGTTACCCCTTTTGTCTTTGTCTTATAAGTGGATTGCGCCAATATCATATATTCCTTAGGATTATATTTGTAATTGTCATTTGTTTTGAAATTAGTTTCTTGAAGGAAGACAATTTGTGCTTTGTTCAGTTTTAAATATTTCAGTAGATTTGATCTCTTGCTAGGATTGTTTAAGCCATTGGTATTTAAAGATTGTTGTTGTTTGTCTTTCAGCTTTTCCTGGTAAGGAGTCGCCGCAGTGGAACTCTGGTCCGCCAATGATTGGCAGTAGATTTTTACGAAATGCCGAGGTGTCAGCTCAATGCCCAACCTTCAACTAAGGCACACCCATTTACGCACACATGTCTTTCAAATGCTACCCAACCACGGGGAGGACATGCAGACTCCACACAGAAGGCACTTCCAAGCCCAGCCGAGAATCAAATGGGAAAACCTCTTGCTGTGAGGTAACAATGCTACCACCATACCACCGCGGCATCTCCATTGGTATTTAAAGATAATAAAGTTAAATCCATCTTAGGTTATTTAGACTATGTATTTTTTGTTGTATTGTGACTATTAAACATTTTCCTCTGATAACTAAAAAGTATATATTTGAGCTTTTAAAGTAAATTATCAGTTTTATACATTGAGTGTTTACCAATAAAGCAATGTTTTGGTCAGGCATAATAAAAATGTTTTTGTTAAATAACACATTTAAATGAATAAATGTTAACAAAACTAAGATACGCACTAGCCATGGAATGAAAATTATTCCTAATCTGATGGATAAACCTAAGTCCATCAGATTATCACTTATACCTTGACAATCCAGAACATCTGAGCTCCATAAATTGATTTGTCATATGGAGAATATTTGTAATAGGAATAAGCAATATTTATATTATTTTCAACAGATATAGTACTATTGTTGATTAGACAGAATTCTAATACAATATAAATGTCTACTTATTGTATAAGCAATTCATATTTACATGAAAGGTAGATGACAAGCAATTCAATCATAGTAAAGTAGGATGTATGATATATAAGACCTCAGTAAAAAATTATAGCACACAGTTATTTAACATATTCACCCTTATTGATGAAGTTTTTCAAAACATACTACTTAATATAAATTGATGGTAATAATATTTATACCTAATGTTTATAATACAGTGTATTTTGCTGGATATATTAGAAGTTATATTTCACTGTTTGCTAGCATTTAAGTAATCACTTTGTTGTTGCTAACTTACTTAAAGCATTAAGTTTGTTTTATGTAAAGATTGATGAAAGTTAGTGTATTTTAATTATCAGTGCATCCCTTTTACCCCCATTTCCTACACATAAGGATTTTCATATCTGTCATTCCTTATTATAAAATGAGTGAAATTATAGGTTAAAAACAACAAATTCACTTATTGTAAATAAACCAATAACATAGGAGCAAAGCAATGAAAAGGTATAAAACATGAATATACAGTCCCATATACAGTCCCATATACAGGGTAACTCAATGTCCATAAAATACAGTCCAATGCGATCCGATATGTAATAAAAGAAGGATTTATTGCAATAGAGGTAAGCACTTTTGCTAAAACAGCTTCATCAGACCTTAAAACAAATAAAACAGCAATTAATCAATGTTTAAATACACAAAAAGGCGGGAAAACCAAAAGCATCCCTTAAAGCTGTATGCATAATAATATAAAAGCACAATAAATGTATACAGGTGTATACATCTTTTAACAGTATGTTCAATTATTGTGCTTTTATATTATTATGCATACAGCTTTAAGGGATGCTTTTGGTTTTCCCGCCTTTTTGTGTATTTAAACATTGATTAATTGCTGTTTTATTTGTTTTAAGGTCTGATAGTTGTTTTAGCGCTTACCTCTATTGCAATAAATCCTTCTTTTATTACATATCGGATCGCATTGGACTGTATTTTATGGACATTGAGTTACCCTGTATATGGGACTGTATATGGGACTGTATATTCACGTTTTATACCTCTTCATTGCTTTGCTCCTATGTTATTGGTTTATTTACTTGGCGACAGCTTTGAACATTAGAGCATTAACTCCTAGCGGTGCATTCATTTATTTTATTAAATTCACTTATTGTGATTAATGATTACATGTTCCCTTTCCGTATTCATAAATTGCTATTATATGGCATATACTGAATGTTTTTAGATTTAAATGGTAACATTCTATTTTGTATAATCAGCAAAGGTTAAACTGAGTGATTATTCCCAATTTAATACTATTTGTTCCGAATGTGATTGTTACATTCTGGGACATTCCTAGTTCAGGCTTCTATTGTTTCCCTTGAACAACTTTGTCAGTTTGATGTCATGTATAAAACATTAGTTACCTTGGTAACAACTTAAGTATTATGCATGGCCAAGATGTGTTACAAAACAACAATTCAAGTTAAAGCAATTATATGACTTGTTATGCACATTTACTTATATGAGAAAATCATCATGCTTTCCCTTGATGTTCAATGTAGTGTATGTCATTTATGACAAGTTAAAACAGTAGTGTTATTATACACAAGCCCATGTTATTAAATCCTGTCTTTAATATCTAAATTCAGCAGGCTGCTTCATCTTATATGACAATTACATATTTTATGTCTAGATTTACTAAAATCATACATTACATAACTATTGTGTGTGTGTGTGTTTTTTTTTGGCTGTTACTTAGTTATTTCAGAGACCACAAGCTGTAATGTGTATTCTTATTATTAGCTCCTTCCAAGTAAGTTTATACAGTCCATAGACTTTAAGTTTTGAGACTCTTCTAGTTTCTTATTTATTATAAGTATATTCCATCCTTACATACACACATATCAGTACTTCAAGCATGGGCAATAATGCCCAGCCAGTTTTGCCAGAATACCATTCACTAATTTATGTGGTGTGTTCCAGGCTGTTCTTAAATATCCAAACCAATATTTGTCCTGTTCCATTTTACCAGCCTGTTTCATACAGTGGCCACTCTGTCAGTAAACCACTCAACACACCCTCCAATCCCACAGATATTTGCATGAAGGAAATCCAATGACTCTCCAGCACCTCCCGGTGACACCAAACACCCCTAGAATCTGCTATCCCCATATGCCCAACACTTCCAAACAAGCTCACCTCCCAAACCACTGCAAAGGGTGCTGCACAAGACCAAGTTCTCTTAGTCTTTCACAATAACTCAGACTTCCACTCTTATGTAAGTCCTTAATGTGTTTGGAGCAAAATACATTTTAAATATAAAATTGTGCTTATTATTTTTATTTTTTTACCAAGAATCAACTTAATGAGCTAAACAAAGTGTTGGGAGACCATCAATATATTTACATGTGGTATAAAACAGCCCTTTTATTATATATATATATATATATTTTTTAAACCAAAAATGTCATTGCCGAGAATCATCTTGGAGGCTCCAAGAGCTATTAAGCATTATTGTCACTCTGTCTCCTTTACCATAGCAACCTAGGAGCATCTGTTTCTGTTAGTGTGTCTGTGTACTGCATACCAGAGGCTCACGATGCAATTCACTGCAATTCAAGCCTAAATTCTCTCCCTTTCAGCGAGGCAGCAGGTAGGAAAAGAACAAAGAGCAAACAGATAAAAAAATAAAAAAATAACAAAAAAATTCCCAACAAGCCGCTACAACAAGAGACAGCACACTCCTCCAGCCCTCCCACCTCTCACTCAGCAGATGTACAAACAAACCATTCTCTACCAAAATATCCCAAATCACAGTTCTATCCACCCCTTCCCCTGGATCCAGGCTAAAACACCAAATGTCTCTTCCTAATTCAAAAGCATGATCACAAGCCGCAACCAACAGCTTCCTGTCGATGAAAATGGCAACATTTAACAGCTGCCAGACACAGCTGCATCCACATACACCATGTCAGGCTTAATCAAACAGCACCCAAAGCTATGATACCTGCCATAATTGATATTAATTATGTTTAGACAGAAAAATAATGACATTTGTACTAGCTGCCAGACACAGCTGCATCCATGCACACCATATCAGAATTGATCAAACAGCACTTGTAGCTGTGATACCTGCCATAATTGATGTTAACTATATTTAGACAGAATAATAATGACATTTGTACTAAGAGCTTGCTACTATTATTTAACCAGGATATACATGACATTTCTAAATCATATTTTAACTGAAGAAGGCATTAGTCTCCATGACAGCATTTTTTTTCAAAACACTCTATTGTTACTGCTATTATATATGTTCATTTGTAACATTTGAGTTTGAACTCTGATGAATTGTACCTTGTTGAATTAGTTAATTAATTACTTCAATTATTATAAGTAAAAATCAATGAAAAATGAACAAGATAGGTACTCATTGAGTTCAAATAGGGGAATAGAAACTTCTATGCTTGTATTAGATGTTGCTTTGTTTGGCTTATATATAATGTAAATAGCAATCCATCTTGACCTACCTTTGTTTGTGAAGAATTATTGGACTCTTTGAACATTCTGAATAAATCATTATTGTTTCTCAGTTGTTTAAGAAACCCTTCTTCTTTTTTTTAAATAAAAACAGATGACAAGTGATGTACCATATCAGCTGATAATTTGAGAGATGTAGTTGTAAGAGTTATTTTTTTTTTGGGAAGCTATCTTGGAATCAGTTTTTTGTTTCTTCTTTCTAGCATCAGTCCAAGGATTTGTTTCTTTTTAACTTTTAAGGGTAGTGGCCATCCATTCCATTTCTTCTGGGATAGGCACTATGTTGTTGTTTTTGATGAATATAGTAGCTTCTTCTAAGTCATTAAAGGTTAGCATCTCATTGGCAAAAAGTATTTTTATATTTGCTGGAAAGGTCAGCTATGCTTTAATGTTGTTTTGTTTCAGCAGTTTTGTTATTGGCCATACTTTTTTCCTTTGTTCTAGCATTCTGGAAGAATAATCATTGTCAAACCTTAAAAGGCTTTGATTGTATTTTAAGGGTGATTTTCTCCAAACAGATTTTAATATTAGTTCCTTGTCCAGAAATGAAAGAAATGTTATAACTATGGATCTAGGTGGAGAATTTGTTGAGTTAGAAGCAGGTTTCCTCAGTGCTCTAGGTGCCCTTTCAATTCCAAATGAAAGTCCCTCTTTCGAGTTTAAAAATTCAGGAATCCAGGTTGTTGAATGAAATAATGTCTTCTCCTTCAATGTTTTTGGCAGACCAAAGATCCTTATGCTGTTTCTCCTTTCCCTGTTTTTTAAGTCATCTATTTTGTTAAGCAGCCATGTATTCTGCTTAAGCAGAATTCCTTTTTGGAATTCTTCCTCTTTGAGTCTCCCTTCAATGTCATTTAGAGAAGTCTCTTTATTTGTTATTTTTGTATGGTGTTGCTGTAATAGTTCCTTAAGAGTATCAGTCTGTTTTTGAGAATTTAATTTGAGATTTTCTAAGTCATTTTTAAAGCCATCCATCTTCAAAGATAGTTCCTGTAAGGTAGATGTCATCAATTGCAGTTCTTTTTTCAAAGCAGCAACTGGGTGAGAATTCCTTGAGTTGTTCATATTCAGTGACTCAATATGTCTCCAAGTTACTTGACAGGAAAATTTTGTATATCTCCACCAAAATTGATATTTATGAATTTTAGTAGTTTAGCTATAGGTTCCTGATGTTTTAAATTTGAAAATAATACAACTTTCCTCTATTATTATACTAGTTTATGATCTCTCAAAATTCACTGCTCTCAGTTGGCCATCTAGGCCCTGCCCCCACCTTACATTTCTGTTAGAATAGGGTATAAACAATATATGTTGAAACATGAGAGAACACTGTATTCTTCTTAGTGCATCTATACTGTTGAACTCTTAACTTTGAGTTTTGGTGATTCTTGGGAGATTAAAAGACCTAACAATTTAACGTGCATCCTGTTATAACTAGTCAAACTATGCTAATGACTATGAACAAAATTATTTGCACTTATGAAGTACTTAACTTGGCATGCAGAATTACACTTATCTTTCATTATCTGTTTATAGTTGTCAATACAATTGTTTTTAGTTTACCAGATTATATTTGTTTGAGAATAAAACAAAAACTGGATACATAAACAAAAGTTCTGTTTATTCTTCCAATTATTTTAGCCATAGGCAGTCTATCAAACTCTCTCAGTACTCTAATGCTTCCTTCATGTTCACTGTTAAACATTGCAAAACACCATCACATCATGGATGGAACCTTCCCCTTTCTGCCCTTGTTGGAAACAAATAATATACAACATACCTCATGAAACAACATGGTAGGGAGCAGAGGCAGATGTTGGTTAGCACCTCATATGTAGCTGGCTCACATAATGTTCCTGTTGTGCCATACTGTCTCTTCCGCTGGTGGCCAGTGAGCACAGTACAGTCATGTTGCCATCCCCAGGTATTATTTGTGCTCTGTAAGCTATATGTCACCCAGTTGATGGAGCTGAGATTGTCTGCATGATCACCCTTATCCTAGGTTCATTCTGCTGTCACCAGCTACAGCATTCAGCCAAAGAACTCTAGGTCAAAGCCATGACTTTATCACTCAGTGTCATGGAACCATCTTTACATGAGCATCCTGGAGTGAATAACTTCACATTCAAACATTTTTAATAATCTGTTAACAGTACCTACTTACTGCAAAAAATCTGTTGTACATTCACCTTTTTAAGTGCTTAAAGATTAAGGCTTATTTGTAATTTCAAGTATTAACTTGTCCATGCCTAAGTCAATGTAAATTACTAGTCTGAAAACTCTCTCTCCATATATATGCATGCATTGTTTCATCTTTTTAAATTTCCTTTATAATCTGCAGTTCATATTGATAGATTTCATCTCTACAATATGTTGAGAAAAATGGTCAAGGGGGACTGGTCTGAAATTTTTGGCCCCAAACCATTTGAAATGTTGCGACCCACTAGAGTGTGTCCTGAAATACAAGACTGTAGGGCCATAAGAAAAGATTTGCTTACACTAAGTCCGAGATGACATTTCATGGAATATTGCCTTTTCTTTGAGGAATGGTGATCTTGGAGTTGGTATATAACTTCAGTGTGTGGGGAGATTTTCAAGATTCGTTCTTTTGTATTTTTGGTCTTTTTTATTTTCAGCTTTCTGGCACTTAGCATTTTCAGTGCCAACATTTCAATAGGGAGCCTTTCTATTTTCTTTGCACAAGAACACAGACTGTGCTTATGCCACCATCTCCTTATAATTTTTGTTTTTGTATTATTCCTCTCATATGAAGAAAATAATAATGTAACATAGTGCTTATAAGCATTACTTTTTACACTAAAAATTATTTCAGGAACTTAAGTTCAGAATGTGATGTTTCTTAAGACCTGAGATAAGCAAATTTGACAATGACATCAATTGTTTATAAAAATCTGAACCCTTTAACCTCTTATCTTCTCTTTTCAACTTCTCTCCTTTTCCATAAGCTAATGTTTTTAATAATTTGATTATGGCATATGTTTGTGACAACAACCAATCTAAATGCGCTAGTTTATACATTTGATTCTAATCTTTGCATTTCCATTTGTAACAGGCCTTGCTTTATTTTCTTTTAGGTTGCACATCGGGCTCAGCAAGAGAAGACATGTAACAGCATTGTGAAGATTGCTGCTGTATGGTTGCTTGCATTTATGATTTATGGTCCAGCTCTGATTTTTTGGGAAACTATCACTGGACAATCACAGCTACTGAGTGACCAGTGTGTTGCTGAATTTACATACACCTGGTACTTTTTAGTTTGTTTTGTAATCTGCAATTTTTGCATTCCCTTCTTCAGTGTGAGTTATTTCAATCTAAGCATATACTGGAATATCAGAAAGCGAACTAAAAATAGGCAAATTAAAGAAATTGCTAAGATGCAACTACAATCAAAAAGTGAAGGAGAAAAAACATTGTTGTCTATTATAAAACAGCATAAGCTTTCACTAAAGGCAAAGCTAACCTGTTCTTCATTGGTGTCAAAACAGTGTGCTGTTACTAAATGCTCTGAACAAGTTCTTTCAGTGCAAAAAATGGACAAAATGACTAACAATCTAAATAATGGCTACATCTCTTCAACAGTGAATGAGCAACAAACACAGACTCAAAACTCTGCATTAAGACTGTCCAAGGACAAAAAGATTGCAAAGTCTCTTGCCTTGCTTGTTTGTATTTTTGGCATTTGTCAGGCACCATACACATTATTTATCATTAGTTCAATAATTTGGAATAACAATGAATATTATTGGAGTTTTGTTGTAGTATGGTGTATGTGGCTGAACTCTCTCATAAATCCTGTTCTGTATCCACTGTGCCACAGCAGTTTCCGAAGAGCATTCTCAAAATTATTCTGCCTTAAATAACCTCTTGCATAACACATACACTATGCATTGTATATAGCCATGTGTGACAGATAATAATAGATGTTAGCAATGGAAGGCATTTGTCATAATATAAACATGAATATGTGCCCTACAGTGTCATTTCAGAGAATCATAGGATGCATTGGTTCTATGGTGGAGTTAAGTAAGAAGCAAAGATAAATTAATCTGGGAAATTGGAATGTTCATAAAGAAAATACTTGAAGTCAGTGTGTTGGAGCAGGTACACACTGGACTTCTACTAGACTGAATACCTAGGGATTTTGAGAAGTAAAGTGATTGGGGAGGACATTAATTTAGACAGAAATGGTTTTGGGGATAACTTTAAAAAGTTCAAAATGAACTTTCTTGAATGTAGCCAGCAATAGGAGAGGAAATTCCAATACATTTATACATGTGTTAGCAATATATCTTATAGGACATAAAATGGAGATGTTAAACATTGAAAAAAGCTAAGTAACTGATTTGCATTTCTACTACTCTTTTCTGTGACCCATGATAGTAAAGCTAGGAAAAAAATAATAGTGAACTTTAAAGGGTGAATGGTGATGTGTGGGGTGGACCAAGGTTTTTGAATAGAAGGATACTTGTGCACTATAATAGAACAACTGGAGACTACGAGGTGGTAACTAATAGCTTTTGATCAAGTGTTTTCAAATGGTGATGGGGACAGGATCTTGGCTTTCATGTGCTGATTTGTTTGCAAAAAATGATCATCATGCAGTGCAGATCACAATTATGCAAACTATGGAATGCTGCACACCATGAATAACGTTTCCAGGCATGACAGGGGCAGACTGTAGAAAAATTGTGCATATTCCAAAGATACTGCTGCAACCTGACATGAAACTCATCTGGAAAAACAAAGAGGAGATGGTAGAATCAGAAGGCCAGTGCATGAAGAAAACATTCTTCAGTAAAATGGGACCAAAACCAAATGATAGATGGGAAATAAATTCTAACAACAAATACAGAGCTGAAAAGAGGAAAATGGAACAACACAAATTAAAGGGAAAAAAGAATAAAATTGTTGAATAATGTTGACATGGGTGATCAGAACCTTTATAGATAATGCAGCTACAATGTGAAGACTTGGATAACCAAATAATATTGATGCAGATGGGAAGAAGAAGATGCCAAGAATCTGAGCTGTTTTTAATAAATACTTCAGCTCATAGGTCACAAAGGCAGGAATAGGGGATTTGTAAAGTCTGAGAACTATTTATAATAAATGAGTTGGCACCTGTCCTTTCATATAAGTGTTCAGAAAGAACAAAACATAAAGGCACACAAAACAACTGATCCTTTTAAGGCTCATATTAAGATTTTTAAGACCTAAGGGAAGAAATGGAAACACCACTAACCAATCTTTTTAACAAATCATGTAAAAATGTACTGTTCTTAAAGCATGGAAAAAGATAAATCAATGCTTCTTAAAACTACTGACCTGACACTTTAACCTTCACAGCAGGAAATACATAGACTATCTGCAGAAAGAAAAAATAGATAGAATATCTGGAAGAAAGTTGGTCATGGTACTTGATACAGCAAGGACTTATAACAATGACTGCCAAACTGATCTGGTATTGTTCACTGACTTGTTAACAAATAATAGTATTACTTACAGTGGATACTGCCTGCTTTTACCTTAGCAAGATATTTAACACATTTCAACATTGACAGGTTGGTGAAAATGTCAGAAAGGCTTAGAATTGCTCATGTTTTCCTAATGTAGGTACATTGTTACCTAGACCATCAGACACAGAGGATTGGATTTATAGACAAAAGTGCTGTTCACCTTTACAGTGCTAATGTATAAGGATGTCACCATGGAAGTGCCAGAGGGTTAATCAGAGATGTAGTAGGCAGGTGACAGCATCCACATACCAAGCAAAGGACTGCATAAAAATGCAGAGCAACAGCAGTTGTGGAATGCACAGCACTTTAATATGTTATGACGGGAGCAATGCTTTAGCCATTTGTATGGCTGATGTGATGGACATCACAAGCAAGGTAGGCTAACTTGACTGAGCCATTGCACTTCCCACAAGCAATGCATTCAAATATAACCACAGCTAACAGCTTGTCCCCATAAGAAGGTAACTCAGCTGAGTACAGCGGCCAACAGAAAGAACAATGTAGCTGTATACTGCACAGGGGCAGGCTTTATTTTCCCACTTGATAAGGTGGCCATGGCCACTCATTAGGCCTGAAAGAGGATCAATATGGCATAATTACTCAGATGGATGAAAGTTTGAGAATCATATGTCATAAAACATAGATTTTACACTATGACACTATGTCTATAGTCATGCCATATCCAGGATCATACATGCCACATGCTTTGTATTTACAGTTATGCATGCAGCTTGTGCCAACATGTATGAGTTGTGCATTGCATACAGCCAGAGTCTCACAGATAGTGGTGCTGTATGTCTTCATTAGCATAACCACTGCAGTACATGCCTTTTTTAGTGATCTAGAACACGTTGGCACCATTTTGTGTAATATCACTTACAGCGATGCAATTATGACATTCTGGAATCTGAGTAAAACCTCTGTACATGTGATTATTCACAGAGTTAAGATGGCCACACAAAAGAAGCAATGCACTGAACAGTACACTAGCCAGAAAAATAAAGTGCAACTACAGGCCATCTGTACATGTGGGATGTGCATTTCAGGCAAAGGAACTGCAGACAAGTATTACAGCATCAAGATCTGGCTTACACTGATGCAGGATGTGGTTGTCATGGGCAACCATGATATGAATTTACATCTGGTGTGACAAAGGGTTCCATGCAAAGAAAAAGGCAGAGTGCAATGCCCAGATCACCAACACAGATGTAGATTAGCTGGGTTGAGGAGTTCGGGGTGTCATATGTTAGATAGATGAGTGGCTTCTGCTACCTTCAGGTGGCTTTTGAACGTGGAAACTGAACTTGCTCCAAGCTTCATTTTTTTTGTCAGTACAGGAAGCACCATATTATTAAAATCCATGACAATACAGTTTAGCACTCACCGTGACATGACAGAAGTGAGTGGTTGACCAAATCCCACCTATATTTCTGAATTATCAAGCATCTCTCTTCTACAAATACTATAACCAGCATTATGTGGTATGTCTATCAACGTGAGAAATTTACATGCATAGCAGAATGCATGCCACAGGACATGATGGAAGCATATGTTTTTCTGCTCTCACAGGTTTGATTGGTGGAGAGTCCACCACAACAGGACAACATATGACTGCTGTTAGGAAGGTGCATGTGGTTGATGAAAATGACAACATGCAAATGTCACAATACAATGACACAATGGACTGTCTGCAAAACTACAGGAGGAAAGGTCACCAGTATCCTCTGTTACAGAAGCCCCTGAGGACACAACCTTACCAGTGAATGACTATCATTCTATACCTGAGATTTCAATATGTGCTCCAGCAGTATCCCTGCCCACTGTCTGATGTACACTTCGTCTGAGGTGCAAATGGCCACCACAGAGGAAAGACCCAGAAGACTGCTATACCAACATGACTCCAGCACTGTCCTTGATAATGGCTATGGCATTTGGAATTAACCAGCAGATGTGGTGGTCAGTGATTCAAGCACAGACAGCTACTACCCATAGCACAGTGATGGTTGTTAGTGTACTATGTGGCTTGCAAGAGGACCTATTCCTTCTGCTCTTTGACCTGGAATATAAGGACAGGGAGAACACAGTGCTGCCAAGGCTGCTGATGTCAAATGTTATTTCTGTAGGTGAATTTATGAGTTAAATTTCAACTTCACCTAGTCTACCTCTACAGACAGTACAGTCTGTAGGACTGTGTGTGAGGATGGGGATTGTTATGAATGTCAGGTAGTCAGGCACAGGCCATGCCAAGTCAAACTACCTAGACCACTGGTATTTCACATGGTTTGTGTCGGCTACGGGTTGGGTGACTAAGCATTTACAGGCTGCCTCTGTCCATTAGAGATACAGGTGCCAGATAAAAGGTACATTTGTGATTCCCTATTGACTGTTCGAAGTTATGCTTGAATTGGTTTATGGAAGAACTCTGTTTCATGTGGACTGGATTCCTGTTCCTGAGAAGTGGTAGTCTCTGAGACACATACCTCTTTATCCAACATGTCCTATTCATGTCACAGACAAGGCTAAAGTTCCTAAATCAGGTAATTCCTATGTTATTTGTTTTGTAGATATGCAGATAGTCCATCAGAGTGGGATCTGTAGTTGCCTTATATGCCAGGAATAGAATACCACTCAACAGTCTGTAGGAGACAGAGCACTGGGAAAGGACTTTGAGGTGATCTGATTAGGGCATGTTGTTTACACCCTGTATTTTTTAAAAGGAATTCCCTGTGAACATTCCAGTTGTTTCATGTGTCTGGTCAGGTACATACTGAATGAGGCACTGCACTGAGTGACTGCTCCGATGAGAGCCAAATACAGTGGAATGATGACTTCCTTGGACCTAGATGCCATACCATTACTTATAAGTTGCACAACATAGAATTATTTCCTTACTACCATAGACATATGATGGTCAAAGGACAGGTTGCTGTCTAAATGTTTCCCTAAATAAACAGTACATTGACTAGAATCTAACACCACCAACAGGCACATCTCCAGTCACTGAGGCACTGGTTGTTACAGAAATAATTGCAAATGATTATGTTAACAACCACATGTATTATATTCCAGTGGTTGTTAACATAATTATTTGTAATTATTCCATTCATTGTACCTTATACTGTTGGATCCTGGTTCCTTTGGAACACTTGGCATCTGTTGTTGAATTTTTCCTTAAATCCCCAACTACTTGGACTACTCTTAGAGATGTGTTGTCAGTGTGGTAGTTCCCAGGGGTAGCCAACTCCTAAAATATACAATTACTCATTTCTTAGCATTACGTTTAATGTCTTGGCTCTGGCACTAGTTATTTGTCTGTGTCAGTTTTCTTGGAGGATATTATGGGCTTGACGGGATTCTACAGCTTCACAATTTGAAATCATTTGCAAACTTGGTCAGCTACAGGCCCTTGATGTAGGCTTTGACTTCAGAGATGCAGATGACAAAAAGGAGTGAACACAGCACAGAGTCCTGAGGGACTCCACTCATGACTGGCCTCTTTCTGGATATGGACTCCTCTAACCTAACATATAGGGTCTTATCTGTGAGCCAGCTGGCTGTTCATTGGGTGATGTCGAGGTTTATTCATAATTTCTACCTAAAAAATATCCTATACAACAATATAATGAATCAATTGTGTAAACAATGTGTATTTCTAAATATATTATCAAGTACATATATTATATATATAGGAAACAGTACTACTCTTTTGTACCAACAAACAATGTTGTTCAATATAAATCAAAAAAAAACTTCATCAGAAAACAAAACATTCAAAAATCAAATCACTAATAATTAATAAAAACACTTTTCTTTATTTAATTTTTTTAATTAATGACTAAACTTCTTAAAGGAATAAAATACCTCCCATATTCCATCCAACCTAATACTTTATTCATAATTCTCTGATGTCATGCTCACCTGCTTTGACCATCCTCCACATTACAGCATTACTGTTGACTGTCACCATGTCCTGTTCCACCTGTGCAAATAATGATGATGTTAACCTGCCTACCTGCTAACTTGTGTGGTGATGCCTAATGTAAAGTCTGACCAGTCCATGCACTACCCTGCATAGCTTGGATGTGATACTTAGTACATAATTGCATTCTGTTCTGTCTGTGTCCTGACCCATATATGTTCCAGATGACACCTGTTTACCAGGGCTGCAATGTTTTGTGCTCAATTTTTCCTCAGCCATGACAGTGCTACTGTATGTTTCTCACCTTAATTTCACATTATTTGTACAATACCATATTGCAGAACATATCACACAACAAATACCCTGCTGCTTATATTTGGGAAGTGGCCTTTCTGAGCTGTCTAAACACAGGAAGCACTTTGTACTTATTTATTTGTTTATTTATTTATTTTCTGTTAAATGAGGTACATGGGTTAGTACAAAAAAATTTTCTGTGACTATATGGGCCTTTTGATAATGACAATACAGGTAACAAATTAGCAAAGCAAACCAAACAATCCGAAAAAACAAATAATTTAAAGGTATAGATTATATGCAGGTAAACATCTATAATAAGCAGAAACATAAATTAAGTTATGCATATGTGACAAAGTTAGAGAACATAGTGTCAGGAACCAGTTAAGAATGGTTCTACCATAGGAATAACCTTATTTACAACTTGTATAAGGCAGAACAACAGTTCTAAATCACTAGGTCACATGTGAAATAAACACAGCTGTGAAGCAGAAAAAAAAAATATTTTCTCTTTTTCTTCCTTCCCTCTCCACTTTCTCCTTCTGTTGCTGCTTTCACATGTACGGCTGACGTAGCATGATGTTCAGCACAGCTCCATATGATTGTGCATCTAGTCCATATAAGGACCTTGACACAAACAATGCAGAATAAAATGACTCAAGCAATATCACATCCTCGTTATGCAGGACTGCTCATACTATGCATCAGATATCAGTATACCCACACGGGTTAGGGGTGGGAAGAATGCAGTCACTATGACTTGCACAGGTGAAATGCGACATAATGGCAGGTGACTGCAGCGCTATAATGTGGAGTTGGGTTATGCAGATAAACATAGTAGCCACATATTTTTGGACGGTTCTAGGGAGGCATGGATGGCATTCTCCTGTGCTGGAATGATGCTGTCTCAATGTGACAATTTTCAGAGTCCATTGTTTGGGCTTCTGTAATTCTCTCTCAATTGTGTCTATGAAGAGAAGAAGCAGAACTATGGAAGAGTGCACACACAAATTTCAGTAGTCCAAATACCTCCTCCACTACAGTTGATGCTTCTGCATGATCTGTGTTATAGGCCATTTCTTACTTGGTCAGGAGATTGCATACTGTGATCATCAACTTGTATCCTAGGGTTTATCCAGTATTACATAAAACATGTGGCTTGCTCCTTGCACATATATACCTATTACAGGCTTCTGCATCTGGCATGCATATGCAACAACCAGCTTGCTAACCCTATGTGAATTATCCTCACAGGAACTGTTGCTATAGGCCAAACTTGTGCCTAATGTGTGAATCATGTAAACTGCCCAGGGGGCATGAGGGCAGATTAAAAATAATGGCTTGAACATTGCAGATGACCTAGCAGCTCAAGGAGTAGAAGCCCCTTCTGGTAAGTATCACAAGGGCTTTGGACTTGGTGTGGCTTTGATAATGACATGAATACAGTCTGTGGCTCCCAGGTCATCAGAGAAATGATCTGTGTCATGAAAGGCCTACATGACATTGTTTCTATCCTCTGCTGTCCTGCATACCAGGCATGTTCCTCCACATGTTGTAACATAATGTCAAGGAATGTATTTAGGATTTGTGAGGCTGAAGCCTGTAATACCCGTGACATGGCCCTGGAAGGTCCTTGTAGCTTAGATGGTTAATCCTACACTTAGATTCATAGACTAATATGTTGCTAATATGTTTCAAAACAATAAGCAATTACACACTAGCCACTGCAATGTCACTGGTACACCCAACGACTTATCTCCACTTTGATTAAGGGATGGGGGGCCTAGGGCAAGGTAAATTTAAGGTTTCCCATACATTTTTGCTTGAAGATAAAGAGAGATAGTATTTACTTTACAGAAAGTAGGGGTTTGTTACAAACATGGGGAGTTCTATGTTAGAGGTCTGTGTCACACCAAGTCCTATTTATGATGTACAATAGATTTAGGTGCCTTGATCTTGCATTTGTGCTGCTGACAATTTTGTGGACCCATAGTAGGTCAAGCATGACTGAATCATTTACAGCTTTGCAAGCAAGGCATAGTTGGTTCTATAAGGTATGTAGGAGTTTTAGGTTCTCTGGGTACTTAGGGAGATCCTACCTGAGAGGTTTTTAATGAGGAACCATTTCATTTTTTTCAAACTGGATTAGGTGTTTGAACAATTATATGCTGAAGTGCAAGAGGGTCTCATAATGGCCCATTGAGGGATGAGTACAGGGGCTAGATAGCATGTTTAAACAAGAGGAGATGCCCTTAGTAACCAGTTAGGTGAAGGAGGCTTTTCTAATGATAGATGATACATGGTGGTAAAAGGAGAGTTTAATATCCAAGACGGCACCCAAGTCTGTAATGACAGTGAGGGTTTTAAGAGGGGGGTGTCATTTATGTGTAGTTGTTTAAGGGATCTTGTTTTCCAAACTGCACAATGCCACATTTTTGGTCTTCAGGATTTAGCATAATTCTAATACCATGAACCATGAACTTGTCAAAATTAGGCCCTGGGGAACATCCAACAGTCTTCAGAGGAGTTGATGATGGCTCTAAGCTTGCAGTCATCCATGAACCAATGTAGTCAGAGTCAATTGATGTTAGATTTTACATCAGGGCATTACCAAATAGAAGTGGTTCCAAAACTGAGAACAGTGATACATGTCTTGTGATAAGTCAAGAAATGTGTAATTAAATCTAATAGAAGTGTCTATCAGTGTGACAGTTTATTTATTCATTTATTTATTTATTGACATTTATTTATTGACATTTGTTTACTTGGAAAGCCCAACTGGCAATTGCTCCCATTTTCTTGGGAACCCAGGGCAGAAAAGCCCCAGTAAGGACAATATTAAGATGCTCACAGAAATAAGTACTCACTAAAATGACTGCATCCATCTTAGAAACCCATAGCTGTCTCATTTAGCACCCAGTGCCATTTCCAGATATACTTCCCCACCCCTCAGCTTTTAATTTAAAGATATAAAAAGACACTGAAAAGCCTGTTCCTTTATTTCACAGGCAAAATGAGCAAAAATTAAGAGCAACACATAAACAACTCCATTTTAAGTCCATAAATGAAGATTTGGAACAACATGAACATTAATTACTTTTAATATACAGATAATGCAGTCTTGATTTCAATGTTTATATGCCTCAGTTTTAATAATTAATAAATTCAATTATCCTCTGCCCTTATTGTGTTCCTGATGCTTCTTTTAAAGTATATTGTCACTCTTTCAATAGCATATGTAAATAACCCACCCACTGTGATGAAATTCTTACCATATGAAATTTTACAGTGCTCGATGCAATAAGTGTGCTATTTATACAATTAATTTTCTTGACAAGCTCCACCCCACAAAAACAATCTTGAAGCTAAAAACTCCTGACATGGCATTATGAATGACCAAACCCACAATACCTTACTACATAGGTTCATAGGTTCATAGGTAGGTACTAGGCCATTGGCCCTAGGGCCTATAAAAGCCTAGCCAAAAATGTACCCTGGCTTTCGCCACCCAAGAAAATTATTTTCCTGTGCCCCTGTCAAGCAGAACCACAGAAGTGATCCCCGGGGTGAATTTCCTATTACCCATCCAATCATCAAGATTTTTCTTGAAGAGTGCTAATGAGGAGCTCTGTTTGACATAGATAGGTAGTCTGTTCCAGAGTATGGGAAGTCTCTGGGACAGGAATCCATACCTCCAGCATGTTCTGTTTATTGTGGTGACAAGGTTTAGGTCCCTAGAGCGTGTAGCTCGGAGGGATTGGGATTTCTTTAAGTGGAGCATGTCCAACAGCTCTGGGTTTGACATAGCTTTGTATGTTAGGCAGAGATCACCTCTGAGTAGGCGATATGCGACGGAGTAAAGCTGGAGTTTTTTGAGATGGTCTGCGTAAGGCATCTCTTTGAGGATAGTAATCCTCTTTGTGAGGTATTTTTGCAGCCTTTCCAGTTGTTGTAGATGTCTTGTGAGGTACATACCAAAAGGGGCATTGTACTCTATAATGGGTCTAATGCGTGATGAGTAGAGGGGAACAATGACCTCTTTTTTTCTGGATGAGAAACCTTTTGTGATGAGGTGTGCCACGTAGAAGGATTTCCTGACCACTTTGATGATGTGATTATCAAAGGAGAGACTACTGTCCACCTGTGTCCCAAGGTCTCTTATCACACTTTCGGTGTTAAGTAGACTACCGCCTATGTGGTAGTTCATGGGTAGAGAATTATTACCAAAGGGGATGACAATGCACTTTTTGGCATTGAGCTTGAGACCATGTCTTTGACACCAGGCATCTGTCTCAGTGAGGCCCTTTTGTAGGATGTCCACATCGTTAGGAGTTTCAATTATGGCTCCTAGTTTGCAGTCATCTGCGAATTTAGTTAGCCAAAGACCTTCTGTGTTAGCCTGTACTTCAGAGAAGTATGCATTACTTTATTACTATTTTTCCAAGTTACATGCAAAAACAGGGAGTCTTGCATCCTGGAAATACAATTTATCAGCTATGTTTCACAGGGGAAATAGCCGGCACTGAAAATTAACATGTGATGATCTTCCACTGAAACCATAATGTAAGTAAGTAGCTGTTCCTTTGAAGACATATGGTAGTTTTGATTACCCAGAATGATCTACAAGTATAATGAAATGTTAGACAAAACCTTTGTCGACATCATTTTATGCGTGTGGTAGCAAGGCAAAAACTGAGTCAAAAGTGAAACTAAAACATTAAAAAAATGTCATTATCTTTGTTTGTTTTCAAACCATTTGTAGTTTTAACATCAGATATATATTCAGGAGTGAAATGAACTGTAAAACACAGAACTAGGAAGGTAATAATTTACTTTAATAGCTGAGAATTGTAATAAATACTTTTCTACCATCAATTAGCAATAACTCTTGTTTAGCAAGTGCATACATGACAATTCAAGATAAAATTCTGTATCCATATGGTAACAGTAGTGTTATACATTCCAATTCAAAACCTGTTAGATGTAACAGTGGTGTTATACATTCCAATTCAAAACCTGTTAGATGTAACAGTGGTGTTATACATTCCAATTCAAAACCTGTTAGATGTAACAGTGGTGTTGCAGCAGACAGTATTTGTATTCTATTTGTTAAAATGTTTGGGAATGAACTTCTTATATCTCTGTGCAATGTAATTTTACACTCATTAAAAAAGTAAAAAGATTGTGTTCTGACAGCTATTTATAAGAAAGGAGATATAACTTTATTAAATACTTAACAACCCATAAGTCTAATAGCCATCATGGGCAAATGTTTTGAAAAATGTGCCTAGATTAAGCGGATTGCACAGAATGGTTAAAACATAAAGAATTATGATCCAGTTGCTGATTGTAAAGAGCATATTATGTATAAAAAACATGGCATCCATGTCGAGAACACACAATTCTTCATTATGATCAGAGACCCGATCATAATCCTTTGTAGTGCATAGAAACTTGTCTTCTCCATGTTCTACTAGCCAGGAAAAAAAAAAAAGAAACATAGTGTTGTGTTGGCTTTGAAAGCTGGCAAAGCAGCGGGGATGATGTTGACATCCTTAGGTATTGCCTGTCTATGGGAAGCAGTTTAATTCAAAATGTGTGTCCAGTTTAACAGACAGTAGACAGAAATTGGAGGTGCTTCTTGCCCTGCTGCTGCTGTATTCTGGTCAGCACTGACTGTTTTTAGTGCAGACCTGACCTTAGCAATGCATAGGGGAGCTTAACAATTGGCAAGCATTACTCAAAATGTTGTTAAGGTCGTGTCTCACACTATAGCCAGGATATAATTTAGCCACATTTTAAGCATAATTGGGACATTATGTGCACTACAAAACATTATCTCCCAACATGAATTCTTGAAAGGTTGTTATACCCTGACTAAGCATATAGGGCTTTATGATAAAATCAGTCTGGTAAATGACTTGCATCTGACTGTTGTGGTTGTATATTGAATTTAGCTATGGTGTTTAATAGATTGCTTCATTATAGCAATAACCCACGCCTGGGAGTGGGTAATGTGGGATTTAACCATGGTTGGCATGGTTTGGTCCCGAGGGCGAAGCCCAAGGGACCAAACAAAGACAACCGTGGTTAAATCCCGCATTACCCACACCCAGAAGTGGGTTATTGCTATTATACTATGACATTATTTAAGAAAAGAAACAATTACTTTTCTTAAATAATGGCATTGTATAATGCCTCTTTGCTGCCTTTCCGCAGCTGTCTGGCATCCGCAGCAGTTCTAATGTACTGCGCATGCCTACGCAGTACATCAGAGCTGTGGCCAAAAGCAATGGAGAAAGCAAGATCTCCGTTGCTTTTTTACTGTTTTATATGTTAAATGGGTTTAACATAGGGAGACAGCTTTAAAATAAGCAACGGAGATGTCCGTTGCTTATTTTAAAGCTGTCTCGCTATGTTAAACCCATTTAACATAGCGAGACAGGTTTAAAAAAAAAAGCAATGGAGAAAGCAAGATCTCCGTTGCTTTTTACACACTGTGTCACTATGTTAAAGGAGTTTAACATAGCGAGACAGCTTTAAAAAAAGCAACGGAGATCTCCATTGCTTTTTTTAAACCTGTGTCGCTATGTTAAACTCTTTTAACATAGCGAGACAGTGTTTTAAAAAAAGGCTTATACTAATGGAAATAGTCCGGGCGACTGGACCTTTTTCCATTAGTATAAGTCGATTTACAACGTGCACGCTGGCCAATCAGCGTGCACGTTTTGGAATATTAATAGGGGGCCATGGTATAATATAAAATAATTTCACCAATGAATAAATTAGTAATTAATAAATATACTGTAAAAATGATACGGCAATGGTAAAAAGATCACAGTCAAAGAGTTGACTTTATGAGTTCTTTATCATCTGAATTTATTATGAAATCAAGAGTTCTTCAAGGGTCGTTCTGGGACCCATGC
>NC_056731.1:1247158576-1247238576 GCF_019279795.1 Protopterus annectens
GGAAAATGAATTCAGGGAAGGCAGCAGGCTCAAGAGAGATCACAGCAGATATGATGAAGACATTGGGTGAGATAGTGGAGAAATGGCTCCTGAGTGCACTCTTAAAAATATGGAGATAAAGGCCTATCCCAGATGCCAAGAGAATAAGCCTTACTAGTGTCAGTGTTCAAGAGCAAAGGGAGCATTCAGAACTGCGCCTCCAGGTATTTCTGCAGTTACCTCCTACTGCACCTCTAGGCATCAAATATTGCTTATTCATAGTTGCATTAATAATTCCAAAACCATGCTACATATAAGGTATCAGAATATTTTATCTGGAAGCATACATGATAGCAAACGCAATTGTATTGATCTTTGACCTCTGTCAATGAGTATATGTTAGAATTGTAAGGTGATAACTTCATGTTTTAAAGAATCAAGTCACACTCACTAGGAGTTAAAGGTACACACTCAGGTGGGAATGAGTCAAACTCCTGTCACACTGTATGAAAGTTCTGGAGACGATGATTGATAAATAAATATGTAGAGTAGTAGAATGTAAGATGGCAGATGAGCAGCTTGGATTCAGATTAGGATGCAGCACAACTGACTCAATCCTTTCAGTGAGGCAGGTACTAGAGAAGAAGCTAGAAATGAGGAAAGAGTCCAACTGTGTATCCCTCGACTTGAAGAAAGCATATGACAAGGTCCAAAGAAAGCTGCTATGGGCAGTTCAGCAGTGGCTCAAAGTCCCAGAAACACTGGTAGAGTTAATGCAGGCTATGTACAAATACCCAATGACTCAAGTACGGACAGTGTTTGGTCTCAAAGTGGGGTTACCAGTTGGAGTGGGTGTGTATCAGGTTTTAGGTCTGAGCCCATTGCTGTTTATTCTGGTGATGGACTATATTAGCAAGCTGGTCGAAAGGGACAGGTCAACAAGGCTGCTGTATGAAGACGATGTGACAATATAGGCAGACTCTGAGCAAGAACTTAAGCAAAGGATAGGGAAATGGAATGCAAAACTGAAGGCACTTGAGAAGAAATTAAGTATAGATAAGACAGTTGTTATGGCAGCAAATGAGGAAAATCAGAAGAAGCTGAGAAATGAGATAGAAAGAAAGATAGTTGAATAGGTTAATAGCTTCAGATATCTGTAAGGGGTGGTTGAGGATCATAGGATCATAGGAAGTTACCCTGAGGCCTTTACAAGCCTAGCTAAGAATTCAGCCCATGTTCCAACAAGACAGCACCCTATGCCACTGTCTAGCAGGGTCACAAATGGAATCCCAGGGCTGTATTTGCTGTTTCCCATCCAGTTATCCAGGTTGTGCTTAAGAAGGGTTAATGAGGTACTCTGCTTGATGTGGAGAGGGAGTCTATTCCACAGAAGGGGGAGTCTCAGGGACACAAATCTATCCCACCAACAAGTCCTATTGATGTCACAGACCAGGTTGAGGTCATGCATGCGGGTTACTAGAGTGGAGCTTGACTTGCAGATATACAGCAGTCCCATCAAGGCAGGGTCTGAGGTTGCTTTTTATGCCAGAAAGAGGTCAACTCTGAGGAGTCTGTAGGAAACTGAGTAGAGGGACAGGACTTTTAGCCTATCTGTGTAGGGTAGCTGTTTGAGGCCATGGATTCTCTGGGGGAGGAACCTCTGTGGTCTCTCCAGCTGCTGCATGTGCTTTGTGAGGTACATGCTGAAAGAGGCATTGTACTCAATAATGGGTCTTATAAGAGAAGAATACAGGGATGTTATGACCACCTTGTCCCTGGATGAGATACTCTTACTAATGAGGTGGCCCATGTAGAAAGCTTTCCATACAATGGTGGTAATATGGTGGCCAAAAGTCAGTTTACTATCAGTCTGGGTGCCCAGGTCCCTCATGACTCATTGCATGCTTAGGACCTTATTAACAATGTGATAATTTGTGAGGATGTCACTGTTTCCGAAAGGGATGATGATGCATTTTTTTGTCATTCAGTTTGACGTCAGTTTTCTAGCACCAGTCATTTGTTTGAGTGAGACCCTCATGGAGGATGTCCCTATCACTAGAGGAATTGATTACAGCACCCAGCTTGCAGTCATCTGCAAACTTGGTCAGCCATAGCCTACTAGATTTGGCCTGCCACCAGCACAATCAAGAGTGTGTCTGTATAAAGTATTATTAAAATTCCCTTTAACTATTGCATAAAGATATTCATAAATCCTTACCTTAATTGCTTCTCTGTCATCCCTACATAAAAAATCCAGACGATTGACAAACAGCAATGTAAATTATACCTCTAGTGGTCCAATTACCCCTCTTCAAATAAATTCTAAAAGGCATGTCCTGAAAATTTAAAACCAGATTGTCCAAAATATAGGGACACATGTTACAGGCACTATAACATGAAGTGCCTGTAGAGTGAGGAATTGTGGGGTGTTTCTTATGTTTGAAGTAGAATTTACAATTTCTACCAGTTTTTAAAACAAATTTAGGTCCATTTCCAAGGGGCTCATAACTTCAGAATAACCATTGAAAATAATCTGATTCCTAGAGATTGTTTCTTTAATCTCTTTATGAGATAACCAGAACCAAAAGGAATGACCATTGTGTTGGTAAAATTATCCCCTTCCTTTTTCCAGGGGTCTTAATAGATGTGGTCCCCTAACAGGGGTTTAAACCTTGACCCCCAGCCATTCAATTCTTCCTCACCAATTTTGTTTAACAAAGCCTGGGGATACCCTCTTTCCAAAATCATTAAGAAAATGTTAGCCATTTCCTCCCTAAAATTAGTAAAAGTTGAACACATCCTTGTGGCTCGAACTAAATGACCCTTATAAATGTTCTTTTTTGTAAAGTGTGGATGGGAACGCTGGTAATCTATATAACTGTTAGAAAAAGTGGGCTTTCTATAGATCTTGGAAGCAAAAGTTTGACTGCCCATATCCTTATATAATGTCACATGTAAATAATCAATACCATTATTGGAAGAAGAAAATGTAAATTTGAAGTATAAACATACACTATTCAAATAATTAACAAATTATTCTGAATCGTATGTGGAATCCTTCCATAGTATGAAAATGTTATCCAGGTAATGTAAATATATTTTCCAACTTTCACTAAACTTTGAATTAAAGACAAATTTTTTTCCCAGGCGTAAAACACCAAATTGGCATAAATGGGTGCACAACTTGGGAGGACAGGGAGGCAATTAAGGGAAAGGATTTATGAACATCTTTTTGCAATAGTTAAAGGGAATTCTAATAACTCTTTATACAGACACACCCTTAATTGTGACAGTTAACATGACACCTCGACCCCATGTTGAAAATGGGGAAAGGGGCATTAATGATGATGATGGTACACACAGCAGCATGGAGAGGCAGGAGTATCACAGATGCCTGAAGAATAAGCATACTAGTACCAGTGTACAATTACAAAGGGGGCACCCAAAATTATGAGCGGGACAGAGATATCAAACTCCTGATGAACTGCTTGAAAGTTCTGGTGAAGGTGATTGATAAATGAATATGCAGAGTAGAAGAATGTTAGATGGGAGATGTATAGTTTGGATTCAGATTAGGATACAACACAACTGACCCAATGTTTACAATGAATCTGATAGTTAAGAAGAAGCTAGAGATGATGAAAGAGTACTACTGAGCATTGCAAAAAATGAAAGACAGGCAACGGATAAGCTAGATCCACAAAGACGATCCACAACTCTTAAAATCAGGAACTTTATTCCAAAGACAAAATCTTGTAAAAAAGGTTAGCGCTTTCATTTAGATAAATGTAAACTTCTTCAGACACCATTTCTTAAAATGTTCTGATTTAAATACTAAACCTTATAATGACATCACATCCTCTTAATTAAATACTATTCCAGTTAAAGTAATACTTATTTTTTAAAATTATATACATATATTCTGTTTCGAAAACCAATACTGCCCTATTCATGCAAAAAAAACATTAAATGAACCCTAACTCATAATACATAATACCCACCTTACCTTTTAAGATAATACATTTATTTTATCTTACTTCTTTTTAAGGCTTTAAGCTTCAAAATCGGGGTTATAGAGCTCTGCTCATTAATTCCTGGCCAGCTATCTGCTTGTAGCCTTACTTGCCATTCAAGCTCCCTTAATTCTAATAACAGACTCCATGCTTTTTTTATCATCTATTGATACACTATCAATGATGGTGTACATGAATTTGTGCTCAGGATGATCTTTTATATGCTTGGCTAAGGCATTAGAAAGATACATTTTTTCTAATAGCATATTCATGCTCATATATGCGTAGGGAGAATTTTCTCTCCGTTTTTCCTATATAAAAAGCTGAACATGATTTACATATGCTTAAATACACTACTGCCTTAGACTCACAATTAAATTTTCCTTTTATCATATATTTTTTACCTCTTATATTAAATTCATTATTTACTTCTATCTTGTGGCACCATTTGCATGCTGCACACCTTTTCATACCTTTCACAGTACTTTCACTATGATTCTCTTTATATTGCAGGAGTTCTTTTAAATTTCTTCCTCTCCTATTCACTATACATGGTTTAACTCCTAATATATTTGTAAGCTCTTCGTTTTCATTTAATATAACCCAGTTTTTTTCAAAAATCCATTTAAGCTATATGTAATAATCAATGCTTCTGAAAACTTATGATTATTCCTTTCAACTAAATCTTGTGCTCCATGTAAATCATGACTATCTATAGTTAATTCCTCTATTTCATGTATACTCATTTCCTTTGATGTGTTTTCCTTGTGTAAAATGGGTTTAAAATAACCTCTATCTCTTTTAATTCGGACTTCATTTATAATTTCGTCAACAAGTTCTCCAGGATATGCCCTAGCAAAAAACACAGACCTTAAATTAATATATTCTTCAATAAAATCCTTATCTTTTGTTATCATTCGGGCAGCCCTAACCACTTGCACTTTTATGACGGATCTTTTTTGGTGTACTGGATGTGAACTGCTGTAGTGTAATAAACTATTCAAATACGTTTCTTTCCTATGAATCTGAGCTATATATCTTTCCTCTATGTTATCTTTAATAAGTTTAATGTCAAGATATTTCATAAACTCAAGACTAACTTTCCAAGTAAACTTTAAAATAGTTGCCATTCTATTAATGTAGTTGAAAAATTCTTCCAAGATATTCTCAGGTCCTTTCCAAATTATACTTACGCTGTTCTTGTTGTGTCTTTCGGCTTTTTCCGGTTAGGGGTCACCACAGTGGAACTTCGGTCCACTAATGATTGGCAGTAGATTTTTACATGCCGAGTTGCTGGCCCTGATGCACAACCTTCAACGAATGTATGCCCATTCACACATGTCTCCACACAGAAGACGCTCTAGCTGAGAATCGAACAGGACAACGTCTTACTGTGAGGCGACAACGCTACCGCAGCACCACTACCGCAGTCCAAATTATACTTATATCATCCTGAAACCTAAAATAAGTTTTAAGATATTTATGGAATTCAGAATTAAACACATACTTCCTTTCCCGATATGCCATGATGATATTTGCATATGCTCCCCCAGCTACCACAGCAAAACCACCGCAGTCCAAATTATACTTATATCATCCTGAAACCTAAAATAAGTTTTAAGATATTTATGGAATTCAGAATTAAACACATACTTCCTTTCCCAATATGCCATGATGAAATTTGCATATGCTCCCCCACATGGTGACCCCATCGCAATCTAGCTTATCGGTTGCCTGTCTTTCATTTTTTGCAAGCTTGTTTCAGTGGATTTGTGTTTTGTAACTACTGAGCATTGCCTAAACCTATTGAAAGCATATGGCAAGGTCCCAAAAAAAAGCAGACTTGGGCAGTCCTGCAGTGGTTCGAAGTACTAGAAGCATTGATAGGGTTCGTGTGAACTATGTGCAAGAACCCAGTGACTCAAGTGCAAACAGTGTTCAGATTCACAGACAGGTTCCCAGAGGGAGTGGGTAAGGATCAAGGTTCAGCTTTGAGCCAGTTGTGTTTTATACTAGTGATGGACCACATTAACAAACAGGTCAGATGGGAGAGATCAGCAAAGTTGCTGTATGCAGATGATGTGCCATTACAGGCAAACTTTGAGCAAAAACTTCAGCAAAGGATAGGGGAATGGAATGAAAAACTGAAAGCACGTGGGGTGAAACTGAATACAGATAAGATGGTTGCAAATGCAGGGATCAGAAGAAGTAATGAATTGAGAAAGATGAGAAAATAAAGGAACAGGTTAACAGCTTCAAGTATCTGGAAGGGTTGATTGGGGGAAAGGAAATCAGAATGAGGAGTTCAAAGCTTGAATCAGAGGGGTTGCAGCCAAGTGGCACAGTGTCAGGGGTAGTATATGGCAGAAGAATGATGAAGACGTTGAAAAGTAAGGTGTACAAAACAGTCTTGCTACCAGTGCTACTGTCAAGTATAGAAAACCTGGCAGTAAAGGCAGAGAAGTTGAAGAACTAGAAGTGATGGAGATGGAGTGCCTGAGATGGGTGGTAAGATGGATATAATGGGATGGACAAAGAAATGAGGATATTAGAGCAGAAGCCAAAGTAGCTCTAATTACAGAGAAAGTTAAAGAGAATAGATTACATTTTTTTAGGTATATGTGCAGAAAAGCAGAAGGCAATCTGGTGAGGAAGATTTGGGACAGACAGAAAGAAAGCAAGAGAAAATGAGGACATCCAGCAAAGAGATAGATGGATTGTGTGACAGAAGGTCTGCAAACAGTAAGGCAGGACTATTGAAGAAGGTAGGAGAGTGGCATCTAATCGAGAGAGGTGGTGACAATTGACACAACAGCCTAACGCCATGTAGAAAATGGGAAAAAGGGGGCTGATGATTGTGAAGATTGGGGAAGGATGGGTGAAGGCTACCAGCCTAGTCAAATAGAATTTGATACATAATTCTATCATTTGTATATATAAATGTAAAATACAAGCTTGTATTCTTAAATGAAAGAAAACACTGTAAAATGTGACCATCAAGATTGTTGCAACATTGCCATCTGCTGTAAGGAAAACCAAGCCAAGCATTTCAAATGTTCTTTGAAGTTACAATTATCTAAATGGTGGTGCTGAAATGGCTGGCTGAACACATTCTTTCTATTGTTTTAACTTAAGGAAAAATTGCTAGAGTGTACATGTGAAATGTCTTTTATTGTTGTAGTTTCCTGAGCAGGTGTTAAATTGCTAAATAATGCAGATTGTTGGCCTGGGAACTCCAGACTAAGTGCCAAAATGATGCAATGTGTATACTGGGAAAACCTAAGTGTCACAATGATGTAATCTGGGAGGGCCTTAGCAGAGCTGTTTGTTAATGAGTTTAAAAACTATTGTTGAGAGAGAGACTGCAAGCATTTTTGTCTTGGACCATCAACCCCAGCACTGCTTATGCTCTATATGTCTGTAAGTAGGATTGTAGCACTGTGTTTTCTCTTAAGAATAGCTAAAGATTAGAAAGTTAGATTAAGTGTTTTTCTTTGACATCAGACCTGTCCTACTGTATTATTTTAAGTTTCTGTGTGATTTCTGACCTCTTAGCTATCTCTGTGTTGTAGTAGTATTGTCTTGTGTTTTAATTATTTATTATTAAATATTTTAAAACCTTTACCTGTGGCTGGTTTGTGTAGAGACAAAGTAAGCTCTAGAGTACATTGCATATTTATAGAGATCATTGTAATAAGCCACGCTAAAAAGCCTTAGACTGAATAGTCACATTACCAGTTGGATAATAATATTGGACAGTAATAATTGGACACCCTTTTAAGGGCATTTGGGTAGCTGATAATTTTTAGCTGGTGGTGGCAGAAATTACTACCGTATAGTCTGGGTAAAGGAGCACAGCTGGAGAATCTGTGTCAGCCTTTCCCAGGAGTGTCTGTGAAGTTGTATAAATACTTATTTCAAAGTGTGAGCATGTGTCAGCTACCTGGGCAGGGACATTGAGTACTGGTTGGACAGAGAGGGTAATGGAGGTTAGCTTGCCAGCTAAGCTGAGATCTAGACCCTATAGCTGTGCCAGTGGGGAGTCTTATTGGGGACCTGGGGAACAAGGGAGCAACCAGCCTCAGACTGACTGTGATCTCTGTGTGCACTTAAAGGAAATTGTACTTTACCGTGTGTAATTCTCATCCTTTCCTCTTCTATGAGATGACCTCCCTGGTGTTAGTGGTGAGGACTGAGGCTCCTTGATTGCTGGGCCAGGGCATGGTCATCACATATCTGGTGGCAGTAGTTGGGATATAATATCCTCACATATCTGGTGGCAGTGGTTGGGATAAAATATCCTCACATAGCTGTTTGGCAGTGATTGGGATAAGATATCCTCACTTATGGTTTGCAGTGGTGTGGGTAGAGTGAATCCTGTAGCTTATGTACAGTGATCTCTGAAGGTGTTTTGTACTCTAAATCAGCCACACAGTGTATACTCAGAGTTCAGATCACAATTGTTTTATTTCTTTTGTTAGCTTAGTTAGTCAAGGTGAGCAGGCAGCATGTTAGCACAGGAGTATGGAAAGCTGACAAGGAGCCAGCTGATGGAGATGTGTCAGGCTAGGGGAATGGTGCATGGAAACCTGACTAAGGCAGACCTGATTGCAGCCTTGGTTACAGCCGCATCAGAAAACAGCATCCAGGAGGAAAATCAGACTGGCAGTGGAGATACAATATCCTCAGAGAATGGACAGCTCAACCTTTCTGCGAAGGACAATCAGACTGGCAGTGGAAATACAATATCCTTGGAGAATGGACATCTCCTTTCTGCAGTGGACTTAAAAATCCAGCTGGAGCTAAAGAGGCTTGAGTTGGAGGCCAGACGTTTGGAGATAGAAGCTGAAGAAAAGGAGTGTCAGAGGAAGCATGAGAGGGAAATGCTGACTCTTCACCAGAGTCATGGAGGTATTGGTGAAGGGAGTAACTGGACCCCAGAAGCTCAACAGGTCAGTAAATTTCTTCTGCAATTTAAAGAGGGGGATAATTTTGATCGTTTCATTCACATGTTTGAAAGGGTATGCAAACAGTATAGTGTTGACCAAAGGCTCTGGGTATGGTTCCTGACCCCCTTACTACATGGGAAAACTGTAATTTGTATATCACAAATGCCTGACTCTGTCTGTTTTGATTATACTGCTGTAAAGAAATGTCTGTTACAATGTTTTAAGCTAACACCTGAAATGTATAGGAAAAAGTTTTGTGAGCATAGAAGCAAGGCAGATGAAAATGTATGTGAATATGTTGCTGAACTGAACACTTATTTTCATAGCTGGGTGAGTGGAGGTCAGGCCACCACTTTTGAAGGGCTGGCAGACATTTTGGTGAGGGACAAGCCCTTAGCACTTTGCCTGAGGACATGAGGATCTGGTTAGCTGATAGACAATGTGCTACTTCAGATGAGTTGGGGAAGAAGGGAGACCTATACCTGGCCAGCAGGGCAGCCCTGCACATGAAGGGGGACCCCCAGTACTGCTCAAGGGTCTAAAGGAACCCATGGTGGGCAGCACAGACTGCCCCAACAGAATCTGGCAGTAGCAGGGGAAGTCACTAGTCCAGTATATGTCCAGGAGCTAGGGTTAAATGTTTTGAATGCAACCAGTGGGGCCATGTGGCATACAGGTGTCCACGGAGACTAGGTAGGGAACCAAAGGTGAGGGAGCCAGTAAGTGGAAAAGACAAAATGCCAACAGTGGGTTGTCTTGATACAACAGGGGTATGGAACTACCATCCTTCAGATGTCCTGAGAGGGAAGGATTTGGATGAGGCAGTACCATGTACTTATGCAGTTATACACAGTGAGGCTAGGAGACAAGCATGTGGGTCTGGTAGCCTGGGGGAGACCCAGACAGACTGCATACTTGCAGCCAGGACTTCTGAGGTGGTTATTTTAGGGAGGGAGCTACTCTGTAGCAGTGAAACTGAATGTGAGCCACAGCTGCTTGTGGGTACTGATGTTCTCTTGGACAGGGTAACTGCAAAGGTAGAGGTGAGTAGTAGTACCCAGGCTGACAGTGAGGCACCACTGTCAGAGGATGCCAGACTTCCTGTGGAAGGGGAGTTGGGAAGAGTTACAAGGAGAGAGCTGAGACAGGCTCAGCTCTCAGACCCTACATTGCAAGGCCTGAGGCAGGTAGCTACGGCGGCACCTGATTCTCAAGGGAAGGGGGAATCTGTATACTGGGACAAAGGGTTACTGTACAGAGATTGGACCCTTGAGGGAGGGCTAGAAGGTGAGAGAGTACAGCAGTTGGTAGTGCCTAGAACTTACCATCTGGTACTTCTAGCCATAGCCCATGATACTCCCTTTGCAGGTCATATGGGCATAAAACATAAACAAAGGCATATTATGCAGAACTTCTATTGGCCTGGAATTTTCAGAGATATAACAGGGTACTGCAGGACCTGTGAGCAGTGCCAAAAGGTAGGCAAAGCAAGAGACAAGATGAGAGCTCCTTTGATGCCTTTGCCTGTGATTGAGGAGCCATTTCAGAGGGTAGCTATGGATATTGTGGGTCCTCTGAGTACCCAAGTTCCACAGGGAAAAGGTATA
This sequence comes from Protopterus annectens, assembly GCF_019279795.1. Taxonomy (NCBI): domain Eukaryota; kingdom Metazoa; phylum Chordata; order Ceratodontiformes; family Protopteridae; genus Protopterus; species Protopterus annectens. The sequence continues at coordinate 1,247,169,125 of NC_056731.1, forward strand.
TCCTAGTGGTAATGGATTATGCTACACGATACCCTGAGGCATTGGCTTTGTCCTCCACTGAGGCAGAGAAGGCGGCAAATGGTTTGTTAGAGATTTTCAGCAGGGTGGGTTTCCCAAAAGAAATACTGACTGACAGAGGTGCCAATTTCATGTCAGACCTGCTGGCTTGTCTGTGGAAGTCCTGTGGGGTGAAGCACATGAAGACCACCCCCTACCATCCTCAGACTAATGGTTTTGTTGATATGTTAAACTCTACAATCAAGTCCATGCTACAGGCATTTGAAGATCAGCTTAAGAGGGAGTGGGAAAATATTTGCCCCATCTGCTGTCTGCTTACAGAGAGGTTCTCCAGGAATCCATGGGTTTTTCACACTTTGAGTTGTTGTATGGGCATAAGGTGAGGGGACCTCTAGATTTAATCAAGATGAGTGAGAAGGTGATTATGAGTCTCACAAGGAGTCTGTTATGGCATACGTCCTAAACCTCAGGACAAGGCTCAGGGAACTCATGGGCTTGGCCCAGGAGAACCTGGCAGAAGCCCAACAACAGAAAAAGGTGTGGTATGACAGGAATGCTCGAGCTAGAGAATATGCTGTGGGGCAGCAGGTAATGGTTCTCATTCCTGTCAGACACAACAAGCTGCAAGCAGCTTGGGAAGGACCCTACAAGGTGGTATGAAAGGTAAGTGATGTTAACTACATGGTGGAAGTGCTAGGCAGATGGCAGGAGCACAAAGTGTACCATGTTAACATGATGAAACCTTACCATGATAGGGAGGCCCTTGTGCTGAGTATTTGCAGTTGATTGCAGGAGGATTCTGAGGGAGATATGGGGACTGATCTCCTCAGTGAAGCTTGGGCTGATACCTCGGTGGAAGGGGTAGCAATATCCCATCAGCTATCTCCTACCCAGGTTCGAGGAATCTGAGCAGTGTTGCAGGAATTTGGGGACATGTTCACTGTGAAACCAGGGTGCACCCACCTGGTGCAGCACCAGGTGGATACAGGACCCCAAAGCCCTATTAGGCAGGCCCCTTATAGGGTGACTGAGAGAGTCAGACAGACTCTGAGGGAAGAGGTACAGGAGATGTTGGAACTAGGGGTGATTCAAGAGTCCAACAGTCCCTGGGCCTCGCCAGTAGTGTTGGTGCCAAAGAAGGATGGCAGCACCAGGTTCTGTGTGGATTACAGGAAATTAAATAGTTACAGAGAGTCGGATGCTTACCCCATGTCTAGGACAGATGAGGCCCTAGAGCAGCTGGGTGGGGCTAAGTATCTTACAACCATTGATCTTACCAAGGGTTACTGGCAGGTGCCCCTGACTCCCAGTGCTAGAGAGAAGTCAGCCTTTGTGACTCATTTTGGCTTGAATGAGTTCACAAAGATGCCCTTTGGGATGAAGAATGCCCCAGCTACTTTCCAGAGGCTGGTGGATAATATCCTAGCAGGACCAGATGGGTTTGCCATTGCTTACCTAGATGATATTGCCATATACAGCCATTCCTAGCCAGAGCACCTTCAGCATGTCAGGGAGTTGCTGGGAAGACTACAGAGGGCAGGGTTGACTATTAAGCCGAGCAAATATCAGGTGGGTATGGCAGAGGTCTCCTACCTAGGACATAGAGTGGGGAGTGGTAAGATAAGGCCAGAACCTGCCAAAGTGGAAGCTATTCAGGCATGACCTGCACCTGTTACCAAAAAGCAGTTGAGGGCATTCTTAGGGACAGCAGGGTACTACAGAAAGTTCATCCCCAATTATAGTACCATTGCTGCTCCCCTTACAGACCTGACAAGGAAGAACAGGCTAGATAAGGTAGTGTGGACCCCAGCATGTGAGCAGGCATTTCAGAAGCTTAAAGAAGCTTTGGGAGGAACACCTGTGTTAGCCAGTCCAGATTACAGCAAAGAATTTGTTGTGCAAGTAGATGCTTTGAACCATGGGGTGAGGGCTGTACTTCACCATATTTCTTCAGAGGGGGAAGAGCACCCAGTGGTGTATCTCAGTCATAGGCTTCAACCAAGGAAAGAATGCTATGCAGCTGTAGAAAAGGAATGTCTAGCCATAGTGTGGGCATTGCAGAAACTTCAACCTTATCTGTATGGAAGAAAATTCACTGTAATGACAGATCACAACCCTCTAACATGGTTAAACAGAACCAGTCAGCAAAATGCCAAGTTGCTAAGATGAAGCTTGAGGTTGCAAGCATATGATATGTCAGTGCAGCACCGCAGTGGGAGTAGCAATGCCTGTGCATGGGAAGATATGTGAAGATTGGGGAAAGATGGGCGAAGGCTGCCAGCCTAGTCAAATAGACTTTGATACATAATTCTATCATTTGTATATATAAATGTAAAATACAGACTTGTGTTCTTAAATGAAAGAAAACACTGTAAAATGTGAACTTCAAGATTGTTGCAACATTGCCATCTGCTGTAAGGAAAACCAAGCCAAGCATTTCAAATGTTCTTTGTAGTTACAATTATCTAAATGGTGGTGCCGAAATGACTGGCTGAACACATTCTTTCTATTGTTTTTACTTAAGGAATAATTGCTAGCGTGTACATGTGAAATGTCTTTTATTGTTGTAGTTTCCTGAGCAGGTGTTAGATTGCTAAATAATGCAGTTTGTTGGCCTGGGAACTCCAGACTAAGTGTCAAAATGATGTAATGTGTATACTGGGAAAACCTAAGTGTCAAAATGATGTAATCTAGGAGGGCCTTAGCAGAGCTGTTTGTTAGTGAGTTTAAAAACTATTGTTGAGAGAGAGACTGCAAGCATTTTTGTCATGGACCATCAAACCCAGCACTGCTTATGCTCTATATGTCTGTAAGTAGGATTGTAGCACTGTGTTTTCTCTTAAGAAATAGCTAAAGATTAGAAAGTTAGATTAAGTGTTTTTCTTTGACATCAGACCTGTCCTAGTGTATTATTTTAAGTCTCTGTGTGATCTCTGAACTCTTAGATATCTCTGTGATGCAGTAGTACTGTCTTGTGTTTTAATTATTTATTATTAAATATGTTAAAACCTTTGCCTGTGACTGGTTTGTGTAGAGACAAAGTAAGCTCTAGAGTACACTGCATATTTATAGAGTTTATTGTAATAAGCCACTCTGAAAAGCCTTAGACTGAACAGTCACATTACCAATTGGATAATAATATTGCGCAGTAATAATTGGACACCCTTTTAAGGGCCTTTGGGTAACTGATACTTTTTAGCTGGTGGTGGCAGAAATTACTATCGTATAGTCTGGGTAAAGGGGTACAGCTGGAGAATCTGTGTCAGCCTTTCCCAGAAGTGTCTGTGACGTTGTATAAATACTTATCTCAAAGTGTTGTGTGTGTCAGCTACCTGGGCAGGGACACGAAGCACTGGTTGGACAGGGAGGGTACTGGAGGTTAGCTTGCCAGCTAGGCTGAGATCTGGACCCTACAGCTGTGCCAGTGTGGAGTCTTATTGGGGACCTGGGGAGCAAGGGAGCAACCAGCCCCAGACTGACTGTGATCTCTGTGTGCACTTTAGGGAAATTGTACTTTACTGTGTGTATTTGTTATCCTTTCCTCTTCTATGAGACAACCTCCTTGTTGTTAGTGGTGAGGACTGAGGCTCCTTGATTGCTGGGCCAGGGCATGGTCATCACAATGATGATGATGTTTATAAGAGCAGCACAAAGAAAGGAAGGAGGGGAGGAGGCACAAGGAAGCTAGACAATGGTAGAGTTGTGATAATAGTGCATTGTGTTTTGTAGAAGTGTTATGGCACAAATTCATATAGATATATTAGTACCAGTTTAATCAGGTGTGGTGAAGGTACAGATCCATCTATCTGTCAGGTGTTGCTTCTGTTGGTATTTAAGTCTTTCAGGCTCCAGACTGTTTTTACATAGAATGGATTGGTATTCCAGCTATTAGCAGTGCCGTGTGAGTACAGGGAGCATCCTGCATTGTTGTTGGGTTAAGTTATGGAGAAAATGATTTGTCAGTGGAGAATAGAAGTCTCTTAGTAGTGTAAGGTTGAATTATGGAGTAAAAAGATGGGAATTTTTCAGAGTTGCACAGTAGTTTGAAGGTTGTAATTACTTACAAGTGCAATAAAGAGTTATTGAGTTCAAGCCAGTTTAGTTGTTTCAGAGAGAAGCCATGATGTGATCTATATTGCTGGTGGTTTGTGAATCTGACTACTTTATTGTAGTACTGTTCTAGTTCAGCTTAAAGAGAGGAGTTAAGATAGAGAGTCATATAGTAGGATGTAGATTAGAAAAGAAGAGACTATGTTTTGTCAATAAGTTAGTAAGGTAATGTTTTACTCTGTAGAGGAAGCCTAGCTTTTGCCATGTCTTCTATACAGCTTGCTGAAGTTGGAGATAAAATTTCAGAAGGTCATCTGTAATCACATCTAGTAGCTTGGTGTGGGATATCAATTCTATATTGGTCTTGTTGGATGACAGAATGTTAAAGATCATTTTGTTTTGGGGGGGATAGACTTGGTGGTGAACAGTAGTACGTTTTATGGGGGGATTCAGAAGGAGTTGTGAGTCATTGAGCCAAGCTTCAGTGGAGGAGAAGGATTTCTGGGTGAGTGTTTGGAGCAGGGGTAGTGTCTTAGCAGCACATATTAGAGTGGATTCATCAGTGTATTGTACTATTGCGGCCTCTTTCGCTGCTGTATTTTTGGTCATTGATAAGTTAAACAGCACTGGTTCTAGGATAGAGCCTTCTGGGACTCTGATGGATAGAGGAAGGAAAAAGGAGACATCATCTTGCCATGTCACTGCTTGGGACCTATTAGTGAGGTAACTAAGAAACCAAATAAGTGTGAAAGGTGAGAGCCCATAAAAGGGAGTGTTTAGTTAACAGAAAGGTGATAGACCATAAAAAGAGGGAGTTTACTTAGCAGAATTTGATGACTGATTGTGTTGAATGCCTTGGATAGGTCCAGAAATAAGGCTGAGGTTAGAAGACCTGAATTTTTATTGGGAATCTTTGAAGGTCAATGGTTATACTGTGTAGGGTCTGAAATCATGCTGTTGAGGGAGAGAGGAGGTTATGAGAAGTAAACAAAAAAAAAAAAAAAATATATATATATATATATATATATATATATATATATATATATATATATATATGGTCTACTTCAAATCATCTAAAACTCATAACATCTAATTTCATAACATTGAGACCAGAACATCTAAATCCCAAAACATCTAAAACCCATAACATTTAATTTCATAACATCTAACACTACAAATCACAAGAAAATAACATCCCCTCTAGATATGACGACACCAAACTAAAAACACACTTTTTACTTTGTTTCCCCCTGCACCCCCCCTCCATAAATTAAATATACCAACTCCAATATCGTACTACAGTGGGAAAAAGTTAATTTCCTTACCCCACTGTATCAAGCCCCCCTGCAGAAATGTAGTAAAAAGTATGTTTGGTAGTTTATAGTAAGTTAAGAGTGAATGCATCTTCCAATATTTTGGATAAGGGTGAGAGAATGGTGATTGGTCTCTAGTTTTTGAGCTGGGTTGATGAGCTGCCTTTATCTAGGGGTATTATAGGTATTATATAGGATTTTTTGTATAAGGTGGAAACATAATATTCTAGGATAGAATGGTTTATTAAAACTGCGACAGGATATGCAAGGCTATCTGCAGTGAGTTTGAGATATTCAGATGGAAGCAGGTCAGGGGCAGTGGTTGTTGCCTTAAGGGTGTACAGGTATTTTTTAATTGTAGATGTTGGCACGAGAGTGAGTGTAAAGGTCTGTTGTGGCTTCAATGATTGGGTGGGATGGCTGGATTTGTAATAGTTTTGTCTTTTTGGAGGGAGGTTACTATATTTATAAAATGTGAGTTAAACTGTGAAGCAATGCTTTGGGAGTAATTGCTTGGGGAGGGGCAGGCTGAGGTTGATTTTCCAGGACTGAAAATATATTTTTGGATTTCCAGAAGTTTTTTGGATTGCTTGATGTTAAATTTTGGGTGTTTCTATGATAAGCTTTTTTGTCCTATTTTACGTATTGTTTGCTATGTTTCTTTAACTGCCTATATTGTTGCAGGGATGTTTGAAACTTCATTCCACTTGTGGCAACATTGTTCCAGAAGGATGTTAGAATACAGCCTAGAGTGGATTCTTTGGATGTGGCCTTGTTAATTCTATTTGGAGTCTTGTTCAACTGAGAGAAGTCATATAGCTGAATTGCATTTGTTGGGTTTCTGTGGTTATGAAGACATCAGGGGGGTAGTGGGCTATACAGGCATGAACTTCTGTGATTTTGTTACAGAGACTTCTGAGGTTACCATGTAGTATTTTAAGTTCTAGGTGGTTTGAGAAGTAGCTTTTTGCTATTTTGGGATGTATGGGAGCTTATTTGGTAGGGTCTGGGTTAGATGAGTATATCTGGACTTAGGATGTATATCCTTTCCCAGTGTTATTGTCCAGTTAGCAATATGGCTATTGAAGAGATAATTATATTTGGGCTTAAGTTTATAGGTAATTTTGGATAATGCTGGAGCCTGTGCTACTTGCTTGCATTTCAAGCTGTTAATGTAATTAATGTCAAGTAGGCTGGAGGAGATACTACAGCTATTTGTTGCAGTATTCTGGTTTAAGTATTGTGTGGTAGGTGAAAGAGGAACTTGTGATAGCTGGTTGAGAGTATAACGAGAAATATTAATGACAGAAGATGAAGTAGTTGCATATTTGGGATTTAGAAGGATGTATGGATAGGAGATAGTGTGCTGTGGGAGGAGTATGGAGGGATGCGTTTACAGGTAGTAGAGATTAATGGGAAGAGTAAAGTAGAGTAAGATCATACGTAGGATCGATAGGTAGGTATAGGGATTAATAGGATTATGGGTGGTTCATCGGTGTACTGAACTATAGCGTCAGTAAAACAAGTACGTTACTATGGCAAGCGGAATATTGTTGTAGCCTGAAAGGCTTGGCCTGGCCACTCTGGCAAATAATGTCTATAGCAGTGGTAGAAGGCCCTCTGAGTATTACAGAATGGGTGTTAGTCTGCTGTTGAGTTTTGTCAATGACACACCTATATACAGTGCCATGCCTATGAATTTATTGTAGTTTTGGAAATGACTTTTTGAGGACATCAGCATAGAAAGGTTTTACCTTTGTCTTGCAGTGTGCATGCATGGTGTTAATATGGGTGTTGATCCCCAGTTTTTGTGAGACTCCAGTTCAAAAAGTTGTAATAGCTATTAGTATTTATCAGTTGTGGACTCATCCTTTACTAATAGCAAATGGAAGTCCCTTGCAACAGTTTATGCACTGTCTCCAGGAACCTAGTGTTAGAAGGCTAGCAACAAATCAGGCAGAGACATTATGAGAACCAATGGTTTATACAGAGATGAAGGAAGGCCTGTATTATGTGAAGTTATGGAATTTGATGAGCCAAGGTCTATCTGAAAAGGAAGGTTGAGCTGTATGATAAATAAAGAGTCAGTAAAGTTCAGTGAATAATGCAAAACACTACAAAAATGGAATAATATAGTACAGGGCAGTAGCTATATTATATATGAGGGACAGTGAAAACACTTAGGGGAATGTGGAAAACAGTACAATTCTGTAAATGTAGAATGATGCATTATGGCACGATAAACTGTAGTCTGTACAATGTAGTGTAATACAGTACAATATGGTGCTATGCAATACAGTACTACTCAATATTGTTCAATACAGTACACATCAGTTCAGCTCATTCCAGTACGGCAGAGTATAGTATAGTATTACAAAGATCACCTGGGCAGCAGCCATGAATGCCACAGCAAATACACCAGCACTCAGCCACAGGAAAGATACAGTATAGTGTAGCAGGGCAGTAAAGAATCTGCTACAGTGAGGATATAATATAGCAGCATAGCAATCATTCAACCCCAGTTAGGAAATACATAGCAGGAATCAACAATTAATAAGTGTTATTAAGAAGTGTTGTTAAAAAGTGAACATCACTAGCACAAAGAAGATGCCACAAACTGCTGACACACACAACCAAGCGCAGCCAGGTACAAGTGAGCAGAAATGTGTACTAGTCCAGGGGAATAGGGGTTGGAAAGAATACGATAGTTACCAAGACAAGTACTTGGTATTATCATCTGCCATCAGTACTTTGTTATATATTCTGCAGTCCCACTACACTAAAGACAATACGTACCAATGTTGTGGAACTGTTTCTCAAGTTAAATCTGGTAGCAGAATTCAAGGTACATTGGTAGTGTCATAGTCTAGTACAATACAATGTCAGTGGCCATGAACCAGACAAATTCCAAGCAGACCACAAGAGTAAACATACAATTTTACTCATATATAACCAATAGTAATTCTGTTTAGAAAAAAGACAACCCCCCCAAAAAGAACGCAGTAGTAGCACCTTCACCATGGAGAAGCTACACAAGTTTCAGAGCAAATTTATGACTAGAGAAGGTCGGGCTTTAAATTAGCACTAGTAAACCATAATATAACAATCACTTCCTAGATGTTGTGGGACCACTTATAAGTCAAATCTAGTAGCTGAGTTCAAGGCAGGATAGTTGTGTCACACACTGGTATGACCAAATAGTGGCATCTGCAGGAATAACTAGTTTAAAGTAGACACAGTCCATAGGAATTAAACTCAGCAGCAGCATCAGTAGTAGATTCACAGCCAGTAACAACTGCAAATCCCATCATTGTATATCCCTGAAAAGCTTAAGATGGCCTGAGCTACCCCACATGCTTAATATATCACAATTACAAATTGCACATAGCATCCTAAATAGCCCCAACTCCTGCCCTGCCCTTACATTCATAATTACACCCTACACACCCAACCGTAACCTGAGAAGCACACAAAAAAACCTTCTGCAGTTGACCAAGCCAAACAAAAATATTGGAAAAATACTTTACAGTCATTCAATTGTATAGTCATGGAGAAAACTTCCATTGTCCCTTCGCTCTGCTATAAAAAGTGGAAAATTCAAAAAGCAACTAAAAATTAATTTCCAACATGCATGGATCTGTACTTGTCAGGAAATTACCTAATGAATTTTTCTTCTTTTCTCAATTAACATATGTGCCTGGCATCTACCTAAATTGTCTACATATATTACTCTCTCTGCAGTTAGTACCTATGCTATTAAATACATCTTTTTGTAATATGCCATGATGTTACTCTGATTTTTTTTTATTTTAGGCATTACTACATTCCTTGTAAATAACTTAATGTTAACCACATTTCTCAAACATATTGTTACTGCATTCTCAAAATACTGTACTTTTGCCTTGTATATATTCAGATTGTATATTTCTCTCTGTTTTTGTACTGTTTCTTACAACTTGAATTTTTTTAATTACTTTCCTGGAGCTTTTCTCCTCAGGTCTTTGTTGATATAGGGCTCTCTGGGCACAGTCAGACTAACCCGGTTAACAAATGCAAAATAAAAATAAAAAATAAATAAAAGCCTTTCCTTTCGCTAGCTAATCCAATTTCAGATGCAAAATCACCACTATAAAAGACAGGACTCTAAGTCAGTACTAGCAGACTTTAATGTATACATTAAGTACAAAAAAGCTAACTTCCCAGATGTTGTGGAACTCTTTGTCACGTCAAATCTAGCAGTAGATTGCAAGGCAGATAAGTCATGTTGTAGCTCAGCAAAACAAAACAGTACCATCCACAAACACAGCAAGTTTGAAACAGACCACAAGCATACATGGATAAAAAAAAAAGGTTAGCACTGCTATGGTACCAGTAATAATTCAAGCCAATAACAACAGCCTTTTACCCTCATTTCTAATGATGGAAGAACAACCTAGACCAGTTTCAGATACAAAATTACATGCTTAAAATCTGCAGTACCACAATTTAGTGTATAAAGTAAGTACAGCAGGTTACTTCACAGTTATTTCAGGGTATTTTTTAAATCAAATCTGATGGTACAGCTCTAAAAACTTTAGTATCATCAGAGCACAGCATAGCAGAGTGGTGCCATTTACAAATACAAGTTTATAACAGGCCACAGGAGTATCTAGGCCAATAAAAGTAAGCACAGGTATGTGTCTAATAATAATTCAAGCAAAAAAACAACAGCAGTACCAGCCCCTTTTGTCTGCATGAATAGGTATGCCATGCATCCACCCTGATTTTTCTTGTGTGCAACACAATTTGACTGAGTTATTTACAGCACTCCTGTCCACTCAGAAATGATCGCCAATTCTATGGTCTGCCATGTTGTGATACATCAAACCCTGTCTGCACCTCCTCATTGATATATATGGCTGAGATGTGCAGCATTGCAAGCATTGGTTTCAACTATGGGTGCCAACACCTAGATTCATAGATTTATTGATTCATAGACTGTTACTAGGCTAATGACCCAGGGCGCCTTCCTAAGCCTAGCCAAGTTTTCATGAAAGAATAATGACATCTTGCATCCAAATGGGATATTGAGGGCCAGGCATTTATAAGTTACCTCTGTCCATAAGGGACATGTATGCTGGGCTTCTGTTGCTTTTATCCCTAGCAAGGCTCATGTCATGAACACCACAAACTTCAGATTTCAAAATGGTATCTGTCCCTGTGCAGTGCTACTGTTTTATATGTTTTGCACTGGTCTTCTTTTTTAGTGGTTCAACAGGCGGCAGACTTGCCTATGATGCTGGAAGATTAGAAGAATGAGAGTTCTAGCCTCATGAAAAGTGCTTGGTTTCATTTTCCAATACTGATAGTGCATGGCACCATAAGAGGGCTACTGCACTCCTGACAATGTCATCTTGCAGATGAGACACTAACTAGAGGTACCATCTTTTAGTGGCAATTGGATGTAAACCATCTCATGGTGTTTATCAAAAAACAAGGATACTTTATTTACATATAAACAGTGCACACATTCACACACACACACACACACACACACACACACACACACACACACACACACACACACACACACACACACACACACACACATATTTATCTGTCTCACTCTCTCTCTCTCTCTCTATATATATATATATATATATATATATATATATATATATATATATATATATGTGTGTGTGTATAGATATATATAGATCTATCTATATTTATATGTGCATACTGTATATATATATATATATATATATATATATATATATATATAGATAGATATAGATCTATCTATATTTATATGTGCATACTGTATATATATATATATATATATATATATATATATATATATATATATATATACATATACACATATTATATATACATGTATGCAATATACACATTTATATTTTAACATAGTTACAGTTTATTAACCCAAATGTAGTTGTTCATCAATATTCTCTTTTCTTTTCCATGTTCCATGTTCAACCCCAATCTTTTTGCCACAGCCATCAATTTAACTTGTTCATCACATCGACAGTTTGTAAGTAAGAAATCGTACAATTCATTTCCACAAAATATTGGCTTAGCAGAGAAAATTTGTGTACCTTATCACATATTAACCTGTCAAAGTTATCAAATGAAACATACAGCAACATATTAAAATTCACATTTATACCATATTTTCCTAAGTACATTTTTACAATAATGTACAATAATCAAATGCCAATACATAAATAAATAAATAATAGGTCATAAATGCTTTACATTTACACACTTATGAAACAAATGTTCACTAGTATCCAAGCCACCTCAGGACTCCATAGAAAAGAGGCCACTGGCCTAGAGGGACTAAGCTGGTAAATAAACACAAAATAAATGAATAAATACATAAATAAATAATGTGCAGCTTATTTAGATGGGGCTGATTTGCTTGTCATTATGTAGCTATTAGCAAGTTCTACTTTCAACCATTGAGTGGCCATGCTATCTATGTCCCAGAATGACCTACACTCTATGCACAATCACCACCTGTACTCAATGTCCTAATCATCTATGTATCCCAGTCAATGTCATATAAAGAGCAGTCCTCTTAGACAAAATAATGCTAACATGGAGTGCCACAGTTAACAATATCAGGTCAATCTTTTTATTAAAATCTTCTTCAGTGCCACTGTATAAAGTCTAGGTGGACAAGTTTGCTTTTTGCTGATGTGACAGAACTATGTAATTGGTTTGACACTCATACCAATATGACTCAGTCATAGTCCACGTGGGAGTAAATGACCTGAGAAGTACCTCCATAGACTATACGAAGAGAGACATCATAGAGATTTCAGAATATGTGTCTTAGGCTAGTATGAGCAGTATTTTTACCTTCTCCTAGGATGATGCCACAATAAAAACAAAAGATGATTGACTTTACTAATTGGCTTAGTTTCTGGTGTCATTCTAAGGGGGTGCAATATTTGTCAGCATTAGACCACGCTGCTTTGCCAGGGATGGTCTGCACCTCTCCCCTCTAAGCTTTTGAATATTAGTTAAAACATTGTCTTTCCCCATAGTGCCTTTTTTAGGCAATGCCGAACTGAAAGCACTTCTGGCATAGCAAATCAAAACCAAGAAAATCTAAAGGTATTACTGCTCAATGCTAGGAGCCTAACCAAATAACTGCACTCCCTGGAAGCTCTCTTTACCCTAGAGAATGCTGATGACTGTGTGGTCTCAGAGACATGGTTTAAAGTCATGGAGAGCACACCATCAGTGAAGGGTTATAATGCCTTCCACACATTTAAACCAGCTACTTCACAGGCAGGGACTAAAGGTGGAGTTGTCTCTATTTATATCAGAAATAAGCATACTTCAAGGCTGGCCAATGCACTTAAGCTGCTCCATGTTCAAATCACCATAGGTAAAATCCAGTACCACTTTTTTGCATGTTATAAGTCCCCTTCTATGACCCAGGAAACCCATACCGTGTATTTAAACTTATTAGAAACACTAACCATCCAAACCAATATCATATTCATGAGTGACTTTAATTACCCCACTATTAACTGGGAATCCTATACAACATCAAATGTACATGCACAGAGATGTACTCCAAGTGGGAGTAAATAACCAGATAGTCATTATACCAATCAGGGGTGCAACCATACTTGGTCTGGTCCTCACTAATATGGGAGAGTGCTGCATACCCCCTACTGTAATGCCTTCCTTGGTAAGGTCAGACCACAAAATGGTCTACTTTGAAGTAAAAATAAAACCTGGACCCCCAGCTAAGCCAGGAATATTCAGGAACTATTCTAAATCTAACCTCCTGCTATTAAGTGAGAACCTGGCAAAATTTCAAGCCCCTATAAACCCTGACAGCACTTCTGCCTATGCAGAACTGTTCACAGAAACCCTATACAAGCATGTTAATAGCTGTATATAGGCAGCTGTATCCACCAGGAAGAAGTGCAGAACTAATTCAAAAAACAAACCACCCTGGTGGAATCACAAAATCAATCAGATGTATAACAGGAGGAAAAAATCATGGCAAAAATTGGGAGGTGCAATACCCAGCAGGATAAAAGCACTCTCATTAAACTAAACAAATAACTCAGAGGACAAATGAAGTCTACCAAAGTGAAATCTGAGGAAAATTTGGCCTCCTAGGCCAAGGACAACCACAAAGCATTCTTTAGCAATTTCCACAACCTCGAAGGCAATACACAATTGCATGCAGAGCTCATAGATTCATAGGTTCATAGGTATATACTAGGCTAATGACCCTGGAGCATTTACAAGCCTAGCCCATAGAATTACCCTGGCATCGTGCCCCCCGACCTTAGTTTCCAGTGCCTCTGTCAAGTAGAGCCACTGCACTGATCCCTAGGGTGAATTTTCTATTTCCCATCCACTTATCAAGATTTCTCTTGAGGAGGACCAGTGAGGTGTTTTATTTGACATGTACGGAAAGTCTATTCCATAGCATAGGCAGTCCCTGGGTTATGAACCTGTCCCTCCAGCATGTTCAGTTGATTGTGGTAATGAGGTTGAGGTCTCTGGAGTGTGTGGTGCAATTTTGGATTTCTTTAGATGTAGCATTTCTAACAGAGCTGGATCAGAAATGGCTTTGTAAGTCAAGCAGAGATTGCCTCTAAGTAGGCAATATTAGACAGAGAATAGTTGGAGTTTTTTGAGTCTGTCCATATAGGACAAGTGTTTAAGGCCTAGGATCCTTTTTGTGAGGTACTTTTGTGGCCTCACCAGTTGTTGCAGGTGTCTAGTGAGGTACATGCCAAATGGGGCATTGTACTCAATGACTGGCCTAATGAGGGAAGAGTAGAGGGAGACAATGACCTCTTTCTTCCTGGATGCAAAACCCTTAGTAATGAGATGTGCCACATAAAAGGACTTTCTGACCACAGTGGCAGTGTGGTGGTCAAAAGAGAGGTTGCTGTCAACCTGTGTTCCCAGATCTCTTATAACGCCTTCTGTGTTCAGTGGATTACCATCAATGTGGTGGTAGTTAATGGGTACTGAACCAGAAGATATAGCAAACATCCTGAGTGATAAATTCAGCTCCAACTTTACTCCTCTATCCCCCTTCAAACTTCTTTCAGGAAATATCATCAAATATAACTCTCCCTACTATCACTAGGGAACAGGTCCTTAATGCCCTCTCTAAGACCAAGATCACATCATCAATAGGCCCAGACAATATCCCAGGATGCCTTCTAAATAGCATGAAATATGAGCTATCAGGACCTCTGGAATTACTATTTAACTGTAGCCTCCAAACCGGCTTGCACCTCATGAATGGAGAAAGAAAAAAACCCTACAGACCCATAAGTCACACTAGTCTTATATGCAAAGCCATGGAAAGAATTATCATGGAGATGATCAATAGAGATATAGTAAACCTCCAGACACTGGACCCAACCCAGTTTGGTTTTGTAAAGGGCAGATCATGCCTACTCAACCTGGTGGACTTCTTTGAGAAGGTCAACAAAGCAATGGATGAGGGCAAAATCATTCACACTGGCTACCTTGACCTGGCCAAGGCATTTGACACAATATCCCACTCGGGCATTGTTGACAAACTCAAGAGGTTAAGTACATACCCATATGTCACCTGGTGGATAGCCAGCTGGCTCACAGACAGGACCCAGGAAGTTAGAATTGGGGAGTTCACCTCTACAAAGAGGCCAGTCACAAGTGGAGTCCCTCAGGGATCAGTCCTTGGACCTCTCCTTTTTGGCATTTACTTCTCAGAAGTCAAG
This sequence comes from Protopterus annectens, assembly GCF_019279795.1. Taxonomy (NCBI): domain Eukaryota; kingdom Metazoa; phylum Chordata; order Ceratodontiformes; family Protopteridae; genus Protopterus; species Protopterus annectens. The sequence goes on from NC_056731.1 coordinate 1,247,184,267, forward strand.
GCCAATGTCAGTGGTCTCTGGCAGACTACATTTGCAGATGACTGCAAATTAAGAGCTGTCACTGAATCTCACACGGACACAAATGTTATCCAGAAGGGACTGACATAGACAACTGGTGTCAGAGTCATGGATTAAAACTAAATGCCAATAAATGGGTAATCTCCAAGTGCAGTGCCTCGCAGGATGCGCAGTAGCAAATCCCACCCGAACACGCCTCCTGGCCAAGTGCGCATAAGTCACACTAGTCTTATATGCAAAGCCATGGAAAGAATTATCATGGAGATGATCAACAGAGATATAGTAAACCTCCAGACACTGGACCCAACCCAGTTTGGTTTTGTAAAGGGCAGATCATGCCTACTCAATGTGGTGGACTTCTTTGAGAAGGTCAACAAAGCAAAGGATGAGGGCAAAATCATTCACACTGGCTACCATGACCTGGCCAAGGCATTTGACACAATATCCCACTCGGGCATTGTTGACAAACTCAAGAGGTTAGGTACATACCCATATGTCACCTGGTGGATAGCCAGCTGGCTCACAGACAGGACCCAGGAAGTTAGAATTGGGGAGTTCACCTCTACAAAGAGGCCAGTCACATGTGGAGTACCTCAGGGATCAGTCCTTGGACCTCTCCTTTTTGACATTTACTTCTCAGAAGTCAAGGCCAATGTCAGTGGTCTCTGGCAGACTACATTTGCAGATGACTGCAAATTAAGAGCTGTCACTGAATCTCACGTGAACACAAATGTTATCCAGAAGGGACTGACATAGACAACTGGTGTCTGAGTCATGGATTAAAACTAAATGCCAATAAATGGCTAATCTCCAAGTGTAGTACCTCTCAGGATGCGCAGTAGCAAATCCCATCCTGAACACACCTCCTGGCCAAGCGCACATGAATATTTATTTGGCTCATGCATTTTATTTTGATGATGCTTAGGTGCGGTAGTTGAGTCATATTTTGATTGTAGCGTTAATATGAAGCATTTTACAGAAACAAATGCACACACAGAAAACTTGTTTGCCACACCTACTATGCACAGCTTGTCATTACCTATCATCTCCTGATGCATTTTATTTTGATGATGCTTAGGTATGAATCTAAAGGTATTACTGCTCAATGCTAGGAGCCTAACCAAATAACTGCACTCCTGGAAGCTCTCTTTACCCTAGAGAATGCTGATGGCTGTGTAGTCTCAGAGACATGGTTTAAAGTCATGGAGAGCACACCATCAGTGAAGGGTTATAATGCCTTCCACACATTTAAACCAGCTACTTCACAGGCAGGGACTAAAGGTGGAGTTGTCTCTATTTATATCAGAAATAAGCATACTTCAAGGCTGGCCAATGCACTTAAGCTGCTCCATGTTCAAATCACCATAGGTAAAATCCAGTACCACTTTTTTGCATGTTATAAGCCCCCTTCTATGACCCAGGAAACCCATACCGTGTATTTAAACTTATTAGAAACACTAACCATCCAAACCAATATCATATTCATGAGTGACTTTAATTACCCCACTATTAACTGGGAATCCTATACAACATCAAATGTACATGCACAGAGATGTACTCCAAGTGGGAGTAAATAACCAGATAGTCATTATACCAATCAGGGGTGCAACCATACTTGGTCTGGTCCTCACTAATATGGGAGAGTGTTGCATACCCCCTACTGTAATGCCTTCCTTGGTAAGGTCAGACCACAAAATGGTCTACTTTGAAGTAAGAATAAAACCTGGACCCCCAGCTAAGCCAGGAATATTCAGGAACTATTCTAAATCTAACCTCCTGCTATTAAGTGAGAACCTGGCAAAATTTCAAGCCCCTATAAACCCTGACAGCACTTCTGCCTATGCAGAACTGTTCACAGAAACCCTATACAAGCATGTTAATAGCTGTATATAGGCAGCTGTATCCACCAGGAAGAAGTGCAGAACTAATTCAAAAAACAAACCACCCTGGTGGAATCACAAAATCAATCAGATGTATAACAGGATGAAAAAATCATGGCAAAATTGGGAGGTGCAATACCCAGCAGGATAAAAGCACTCTCATTAAACTAAACAAACAACTCAGAGGACAAATGAAGTCTACCAAAGTGAAATCTGAGGAAAATTTGGCCTCCTAGGCCAAGGACAACCACAAAGCATTCTTTAGCAATTTCCGCAACCTCAAAGGCAATACACAATTGCATGCAGAGCTCATAGATTCATAGGTTCATAGGTATATACTAGGCTAATGACCCTGGAGCATTTACAAGCCTAGCCCATAGAATTACCCTGGCATCGTGCCCCCCAACCTTAGTTTCCAGTGCCTCTGTCAAGTAGAGCCACTGCACTGATCCCTGGGGTGAATTTTCTATTTCCCATCCACTTATCAAGATTTCTCTTGAGGAGGACCAGTGAGGTGTTTTATTTGACATATACAGAAAGTCTATTCCATAGAATAGGCAGTCCCTGGGTTATGAACCTGTCCCTCCAGCATGTTCAGTTGATTGTGGTAATGAGGTTGAGGTCTCTGGAGTGTGTGGTGCAATCTTGGATTTCTTTAGATGTAGCATTTCTAACAGAGCTGGATCAGAAATGGCTTTGTAAGTCAAGCAGAGATTGCCTCTAAGTAGGCAATATTAGACAGAGAATAGTTGGAGTTTTTTGAGTCTGTCCATATAGGACAAGTGTTTAAGGCCTAGGATCCTTTTTGTGAGGTACTTTTGTGGCCTCACCAGTTGTTGCAGGTGTCTAGTGAGGTACATGCCAAATGGGGCATTGTACTCAATGACTGGCCTAATGAGGGAAGAGTAGAGGGAGACAATGACCTCTTTCTTCCTGGATGCAAAACCCTTAGTAATGAGATGTGCCACATAAAAGGACTTTCTGACCACAGTGGCAGTGTGGTGGTCAAAAGAGAGGTTGCTGTCAACCTGTGTTCCCAGATCTCTTATAACGCCTTCTGTGTTCAGTGGATTACCATCAATGTGGTGGTAGTTAATGGGTACTGAACCAGAAGATATAGCAAACATCCTGAGTGATAAATTCAGCTCCAACTTTACTCCTCTATCCCCCTTCAAACTTCTTTCAGGAAATATCATCAAATATAACTCTCCCTACTATCACTAGGGAACAGGTCCTTAATGCCCTCTCTAAGACCAAGATCACATCATCAATAGGCCCAGACAATATCCCAGGATGCCTTCTAAATAGCATGAAATATGAGCTATCAGGACCTCTGGAATTACTATTTAACTGTAGCCTCCAAACCGGCTTCGTACCTCATGAATGGAGAAAGAAAAAAAAACCTACAGACCCATAAGTCACACTAGTCTTATATGCAAAGCCATGGAAAGAATTATCATGGAGATGATCAATAGAGATATAGTAAACCTCCAGACACTGGACCCAACCCAGTTTGGTTTTGTAAAGGGCAGATCATGCCTACTCAACCTGGTGGACTTCTTTGAGAAGGTCAACAAAGCAATGGATGAGGGCAAAATCATTCACACTGGCTACCTTGACCTGGCCAAGGCATTTGACACAATATCCCACTCGGGCATTGTTGACAAACTCAAGAGGTTAAGTACATACCCATATGTCACCTGGTGGATAGCCAGCTGGCTCACAGACAGGACCCAGGAAGTTAGAATTGGGGCATTCACCTCTACAAAGAGGCCAGTCACAAGTGGAGTCCCTCAGGGATCAGTCCTTGGACCTCTCCTTTTTGGCATTTACTTCTCAGAAGTCAAGGCCAATGTCAGTGGTCTCTGGCAGACTACATTTGCAGATGACTGCAAATTAAGAGCTGTCACTGAATCTCACACGGACACAAATGTTATCCAGAAGGGACTGACATAGACAACTGGTGTCAGAGTCATGGATTAAAACTAAATGCCAATAAATGGGTAATCTCCAAGTGCAGTACCTCGCAGGATGCGAAGTAGCAAATCCCACCCGAACACGCCTCCTGGCCAAGAGCGCATAAGTCACACTAGTCTTATATGCAAAGCCATGGAAAGAATTATCATGGAGATGATCAACAGAGATATAGTAAACCTCCAGACACTGGACCCAACCCAGTTTGGTTTTGTAAAGGGCAGATCATGCCTACTCAGCCTGGTGGACTTCTTTGAGAAGGTCAACAAAGCAAAGGATGAGGGCAAAATCATTCACACTGGCTACCTTGACCTGGCCAAGGCATTTGACACAATATCCCACTCGGGCATTGTTGACAAACTCAAGAGGTTAGGTACATACCCATATGTCACCTGGTGGATAGCCAGCTGGCTCACAGACAGGACCCAGGAAGTTAGAATTGGGGAGTTCACCTCTACAAAGAGGCCAGTCACAAGTGGAGTCCCTCAGGGATCAGTCCTTGGACCTCTCCTTTTTGGCATTTACTTCTCAGAAGTCAAGGCCAATGTCAGTGGTCTCTGGCAGACTACATTTGCAGATGACTGCAAATTAAGAGCTGTCACTGAATCTCACACGGACACAAATGTTATCCAGAAGGGACTGACATAGACAACTGGTGTCAGAGTCATGGATTAAAACTAAATGCCAATAAATGGGTAATCTCCAAGTGCAGTGCCTCGCAGGATGCGCAGTAGCAAATCCCACCCGAACATGCCTCCTGGCCAAGTGCGCAAGTCACACTAGTCTTATATGCAAAGCCATGGAAAGAATTATCATGGAGATGATCAACAGAGATATAGTAAACCTCCAGACACTGGACCCAACCCAGTTTGGTTTTGTAAAGGGCAGATCATGCCTACTCAACGTGGTGGACTTCTTTGAGAAGGTCAACAAAGCAAAGGATGAGGGCAAAATCATTCACACTGGCTACCATGACCTGGCCAAGGCATTTGACACAATATCCCACTCGGGCATTGTTGACAAACTCAAGAGGTTAGGTACATACCCATATGTCACCTGGTGGATAGCCAGCTGGCTCACAGACAGGACCCAGGAAGTTAGAATTGGGGAGTTCACCTCTACAAAGAGGCCAGTCACAAGTGGAATACCTCAGGGATCAGTCCTTGGACCTCTCCTTTTTGACATTTACTTCTCAGAAGTCAAGGCCAATGTCAGTGGTCTCTGGCAGACTACATTTGCAGATGACTGCAAATTAGGAGCTGTCACTGAATCTCACGTGAACACAAATGTTATCCAGAAGGGACTGACATAGACAACTGGTGTCAGAGTCATGGATTAAAACTAAATGCCAATAAATGGCTAATCTCCAAGTGTAGTACCTCGCAGGATGCGCAGTAGCAAATCCCATCCTGAACACACCTCCTGGCCAAGCGCACATGAATATTTATTTGGCTCATGCATTTTATTTTGATGATGCTTAGGTACGGTAGTTGAGTCATATTTTGATTGTAGCGTTAATATGAAGCATTTTACAGAAACAAATGCACACACAGAAAACTTGTTTGCCACACCTACTATGCACAGCTTGTCATTACCTATCATCTCCTGATGCATTTTATTTTGATGATGCTTAGGTATGATAGTTGAGTCAAACAACCATGCTTGAAAAAGAGTTAAACCAATGAATGTACAGCACAACTGGTACAACGGGGGCTGAAAAAAGTTACCACTGAAGTAGGATGTAGTTTGACTGATCTTTTTCTTAAATGCTATTTCTGAACTGCATTTGGAAAAAGTTGTAGTGTCGCAATGTTTCATAGCCAAAGCCAAAACAATATCAGAGCTGCGCAGCATTTATTTATCTTCAAAGCATGCACATTACTGGAGGTTTTACACTTTCATTATAGGGTTTGGTGTTGTAGAGTAATATTGCCTCCTTTTTTTCTTTGAAATATTCAACATCCGAACTTTGATGAATAAAATTCAGAAATTATATTTTTTTCAGTGTTCTTCTTTTAACTGTCCTGTAGACATTTCAAAGTTGTTTCGATTCTGTTCTGGCAGCAGTTAAACATACTTTTTGTTAAAGTGTAAGAGTGTGACTGTGTGATTTTGGACAAAGCAAAAAATATTGGTGGGCTAAAAGGCCGTTGGGACTAGCTTGTTTTAAATTTGTTGACACCTTGTACTTTTTATAGTGCGGGAGTGGCTATTGGGTATATGCCTGTTTTACTGATCTTAAATAATTAATAAAGTTACCGATGCTGCATAATGCAGTTTACTGAACTTTACTGACTATCATTTGACCGATGCTCCAGGGTAGTTCACCCTGCCAATCATGTACTGTCACCCTGCCAATCATGTATGGTCACCCTGCCAATCATGTATGTTATGCCCACTCCACGCCCAAAGCTGTGCAGAACAGAGTGCGAGGTACTTCACTTGGAGATTACCAATAAATGCATAATAGTATCTTTTGGGAAGTCATCCATCCCTGGTAACTATCATATTGACAACACACCCCTTAGAGTTGACCCAGTAGTCAGGGACTTAGGGATACACGTAGATAGTACTTTAGCCTTTGATCATCATGTGTCTATAATGGTGAAGAAATCATTCTATGTTGTGCAACTTATAAACAAAGGTATGGCATCTAAGTCCAAAGAAGTCATTATTCCACTGTATTTGGCATTCATCAGACCTATCATTGAGTACAAAGCCCCCTTTGGTATGTGCCTAACTGGGCATGTCCGACAACTGGAATGTCCACAGAGGTTCCTCACTAAAAGAATACAGGGCATAAGTAATATGCCCTATGCAGACCACCTTAAGGCCCTATCCCTGTATTCTGTCTCCTACAGTCTTTTGAGGGGAGATCTATGCCTGGCATACAGGGCGTTGTTAGACCCCACTCTGATGGACCTCCTGCATATCCACAAAACAAACAGTACCAGACATACCCATTCTAAAGACTTAAACCTTGCCTGTGATTTAAATAGGACCTGCTGGAGAGATAGGGATGTATCCCAGAGACTACCCCATCTGTGGAACAGGCTTCCCATCCATGTGAGGCAGAGTTCCTCCCTAATCCAATTCAAGTGCAATTTGGACAATTGGATGGGAAACTGGAAATTCATCCCTGGTTTGGCACCTGTGTCTCTGATGCAAACAGGTAACCTGTAAATGGTTCATCTCTCAGAACCATTCTTACACTTATCAAGGATATCAGAACTAGTCAGAGATTTGGGATGCATGGCTAGGCTTAAAAAGGCCCTTGTGGTTGTTAGCCTAATAAACACCTATGAACCTATACTTGTGCTGAAAGGATGAGCAGAGACTGTATTTAAATAAGATATCATAGTTTGAAGTTATAAAGTGAAAACATTCATGGAAGAAATAAAACAGTAATGTTCATAGGTTCATAAGTGTGTACACAGCTTACATCCACTAAGGCCCTTAAAAACTTAGCCATGCAACCAAATGGGACCCACAAATTTGCTTTATATTTGATTTACAAGAAGTGATTTACTGACTGCCTCTGTCTATCAGAGGAACCAGACTAGGGGTGAATTTGAGAGTATTCATCCATAGGTTCAAGTTGCACTTACCCTTCTGAAGTAATACCTCCAAAAGCAGTAAAGGAATGTACAATTATGAAAACGAACAAATGAATAAACTAGTAGAAGAAACAAAGCTGAAAACCAGATTCCACAAAAAAATCCACCACAGTTCTTGTTATAAAAGGAAGCCAAACTCTGAAATGTGTTCCTTTATTAAATCCAAAAGGACTAGTTAGGGCTTTTGTTTAATAAATAATTAAACTTCATCAGACACCACATTCATTGAATCACTTCCTTAAGTATTCTAATAAATCACACCTTTGGCTAAAATCAACATCAGTCATTTTTTTAAAAACATTGTACACATTCATCAAGCTATTGCCTCTATACCTCCCTATAACCTTGAAAAATAAAGACAATTATAAATAAAACTAAGTATATATGTTATGTAACACTCATCTAAATGCATCTAAAAATCAATATGTGTGTATAAAACAGACCCATATGTTGATAAACGTCTTTTCAGGCTTGTTGGCTGTTGGTGAAGCACCCACCAAGAGGAGAAAATGCTGAGAGAAGAAAGGAGCCACTTTTGAGACTTTAAGTATTTTTCCTCTGTTTATTTGCTAAGTTTTTCTGCATAGCCGCCTATTTTGAGAATTTTCTGGCTTGTTAAATTTGATTTCTGCATTAGCAACTGTATTTAGAGCACAACCTAGAGCTGTTTACTGAATTTCCTGTTTGCACTTATTTTTAAAATTGTTTTTTTCTCAAAACTTGCATTTTATCTGTCTTTGGCCTAGCACTCTTGTGTGGGGTCATTTACTGCACTGTTATAACTTGTTGATACTTGTTAACCTCTGCTATCTCTGAAAAATAAAAAAAAATAAAAATCTTGCTTTTTTCCCACTTTTCTGAGATTTAAAAAAGTTCAGTTACAGGCTGGCTGTTCTTGAACTGTTTGTAAGTTTCTGTGAGGCCATTTTTGCTTGGGCTAAAGGAAAGTCTCTCTGTTGATCAGTGGCAGTGAAAAACATTGAGCAGCCTGCCTGCCCCTGTGGGAGTGGTTACTGACTTGAAACTGTAGTTTTATTGGCCATTTTGGGTCAATTCCAAAACTCCTTCATCTTCCTCTCTTAAAACCCTCTTTGCGTGGTTTTGAGCATAGCAACAATGGGCAGCACCTAATTGGGTTTAAACTATTACTGGCTGCACAAAGTCTGCTCTTCACTTTTCCCTTAGAACTGCTCTATCTCTCAATTTAAATACCATATTCTCATTCTAAGGCCCTTCACTGGTCCAATTAAGTAATCCTACAAGTTAGCACTATTAAACCATAAGCACTACTTACTCTTATACTCTCTACGATTACCCTGTCCTCTATTGGTCCGTCTTAAATTCAGTTTCCCTGTTACTCTTGCATGTCCAAAGGTCAGTCAATGGTTTCCTCTCCAGTCCAGCTGGTGAATCTGGGAATTTTGAGGCAATGTTACAACTGTCTCATGTACACGGACAACCCTCTCCTCCTCCAAACAGGTTCAAATATATGTGAGAGATGCAACTATTTAGCCAAACTGGAGGCTGAGTTCTCTCATCTCAAAACTGGTGTAACCAGTCAGGAGGAGAAGGTAACCTCACACAACACAATTCCAGTATCACATAGTCCCACCACATTAGCGAACCAAACACATAAATACACAAAAACATACACGGAGGCTCTAAATAAAAATCTACCTAAGCAACAGAGACCTCCAAAGCAGACATCCAAGCAAACGCTACCTCAAAACAAAACACACACAACACATAACCCACAAAGTCAGTGTGCCAAGCAGCCACAGCCCTTAAGGCTGAATAACACACCTGATACTCTTGTTATAGGTGACTCTATTGTCAGACACACTGACGTCCCGCTCACCAGGCTGAATAAAGAGAAGGTCACGGTGAGCTGCCTGTCGGCTGCTAGGATCCGACAACGCAAGCACTCAGGTCACTCCAAAGCAAATACAAATATGACTCAGTCATTGTACATGCTGGTGTGAATGACCTGAGATGTACCTCCCTGGACTACATGAAAAGATACATAGAGGAGCTCTCTGATCATGTAGCCCAGGCTGGTATGACCCTGACCTTGAGCAGCATCTTACCCTCACCTAGAATGATGCCACAGTACAAAGACAAAATGATCGATTTTAAAAATTGGCTAAAATTTTGGTGTCATTCAAAGGGGATCCAGTGTCTGTCAGCCTGGGATGACATGCTCGACAAGCCATGTTGCTTCACTAGGGATGGCTTGCACCTGTCACCACTGGGCTTTCGGATATTGGCAAAGGCTCTTGCCACCTCCATAGTGCCTTTTTTAGGCAAGGCTCAAAAGTCAAACCCACCCCCATAGACAGCACAAGGAACAAGAAACTAAGGGTAATGCTGCTAAATGCCAGAAGTCTTAACCTCAAGATGCACGCACTCGAAGCTCTCCTCAGTATGGAGAACATCGATATCTGTGCAGTGACAGAAACCTGTTTCAAGGCTCCAGAGAGCACCCCAGCACTACCAGGCTATACCTCGTATCATGCTTTTCGGCCCCAAAACCTGGACCGAACCACAAAAGGAGGGGGAGTTTCCATATTTATCAAGGATATCCACACCTCCAGGTTAGTGGCATTGCACGAAGTATCGGAGACCACCCATGTGCAACTAACAGTGGGCAAGACTGCTTTTCAGTTTATAGCATCCTACAGACCACCCTCTCAAAGTCAGGAATCCCATTCGGCTTTCCTGAAAACATTGGAGAACATGAAGATCTCTCCGAACACCATTATATTGGGCGACTTCAACTACCCAAACATTGACTGGGAGCACTACTCAAGCCCCAGTACCTTAGCCCAAAGATTCCTGGAAATTATAAACTCAAATGCTATGGAACAACTAGTCACCACTCCCACAAGAGGGGACAACATACTAGACCTGATCAATACCAACATGGGGACTCTATGCTCCACACCAGAAGTATATCCCTCATTGGTAAGATCAGACCATAAATTAATTTCACTGGATGTCCACATCCCGACCCCACCCCCAGCCCAGAAAACCACAGTGAAAAACTTCTCAAAAGCAAACCTCTCACTTCTCAAAACCGAAGTGGAATCCTTCAAGGCCCCAGGGCCAGTGGAAACTACAGCCCAAACTGCAGAATCCTATATAAATGCATTCTACAGACATCTCCAGGAATGCATGGATCATGCTATCCCAAACAAAACCAAGACCCAATCATCCAAAGGCAGGCATCCAGTCTGGTGGACCCCTGCCATAAATAAACTGTACAACAGGAGGAGGAAGCTACTACATGATAGAGCAAAATCCCTAATAGGAAGGCATCTCTGATCAGTACTAGCAAAAATTACGATCCCTCATAAAATCCTCCAAGGCCAGCTTCGAGAGAAAAATTGCACAGGACACCAAAGACAATCATAAGGCTTTTTCAGTTATGTTAGGAACCTGGGATGCAACTCCCAGACTTGTTCTGAGTTGATTCTAAACGACAAAAATACACTGAACCCACAGACATCGCCAATATCCTGGGGGACAGGTTCAGTGCAAACTTCTCCCCTCCCCAAAAGAGCAAGTATCTATCCCGGCAGAGGGCTGCCTCCCAAACATCTCAGATGCTCAGGTGAAGGCTGCCCTCTCCAAAGCAAAAAACACTGCTTCCATGGGACCAGATGGCATCCCAGGTTGCATCCTACATGAACTACAAGAGGAACTAATCCCTCTAATAAAACAGCTATACAATCTCAGCCTCACCACAGGATATGTGCCCACAGAATGGCGTACAGCAACAGTGGTCCCACTCCACAAAGGTGGAGCCTCTACGGACCCTGGAAACTATTGCCCCATAAGCCTGACTAGCTTAGTCTGCAAGGCTATGGAAAGGATCATCATGGAGTTCATAAACAAAGACATTGGGGACGTACAGACACTAGATTCTACCCAGTTCGGCTTTGTCAAGGGCAGATCCTGCCTTTTGAACCTGGTTGACTTCTTTGAAACAGTCACCAAAGCCATAGATGAAGGGAAGGTAGTCCACACAGCCTATCTGGACCTTGCAAAGGCATTTGACACAATACCCCACTCGGGCATCATAGATAAGCTATCCAGCTTAAATATAAACCCCTATGTCACAAGATGGGTCACAAACTGGCTCAAAGACAGAACCCACAGAGTGAGAGTTGCTGGAGCCATGTCAGACTTGAAACCAGTCACAAGTGGCATCCCACAGGGTTCTGTCCTGGGACCACTCTTGTTCAGTATATACTTTTCCGAGGTACAGGTAAACGTGGGAGGACTATGGCTTACCAAGTTCACAGATGACTGCAAACTGGGCGCCATAATCAACTCTCCAGCTGACACAAACATCCTTCAAAAAGGTCTCACAGAGATAGATAACTGGTGCCAGCGCCATTGTTTAAAGCTAAATGCCAAAAAATGTATAGTCATACCCTTTGGCAAAAACAATGTGCCCACAAATTACCACATAGGTGGAAACCCATTAAGTACAGAGAAAGTTATTAGGGACCTGGGGACCCAAGTTGATAGCAATCTCTCCTTTGAAAACCACATTGCCAAAGTGGTTAGAAAGACCTTCTACATAGCCCACCTCATCACAAAGGGTTTCACATCTAGATCAAGAGAGGTAATCGTGCCCCTTTATTCATCCCTCATCAGGCCCATCATAGAATACAATGCCCCTTTTGGGATGTACCTTACCCGACACCTGCAGCAATTAGAAAGATCCCAAAAGTATCTCACCAAGAGGATCAAGGGTCTCAAACAGATGCCATATGCTGCTCGGTTAAAAAACTCCAGCTCTACTCAGTTGCATACCACGTACTTCGAGGCGATCTATGCCTGACATACAAAGCTATGTCAAATCCAGAATTAATGGACATGCTCCACCTCAGTAAATCTAAATCCCTTAGAGCCACACGCTCGAGGGACTTGAACCTCAGCACAGAAATAAATAGAACTTGCTGGAGGGACAGGTTCATAACCCAGAGGCTCCCTTCGCTCTGGAATAGAATTCCAGTTCATGTGAGGCAGAGCACCTCACTGAATCTCTTCAAGAAGAATCTCGATAAGTGGATGGGGGATTGTAGGTTTGTCCCAGGGATTACTCCAGTGTCACTATTAGACAGAGGCACAGTAAACTAAACCTTAAAAAGGGCACAGTATACTCAAATCAAGGGGTGGCGTAAGCCATACAGAATCGGGCTAGGCTTATAATTGCCCCAGGGCAGATAGCCTAGTATGAACCTATGAACCTATGCTAAAACCTTCTTCCTTTCAAGTGGTTTTAATTTTAATATAGGTGAAATTGAACTATGTTCATTTATGCCTGGTCAACTATCCACGTGGAGGCAAATTTACCACCTAAGTTCACTTATTTCTAATAACAGCCCCCATGGCTTCTTGTCATCAATGTTAATCTGCTCTATGACAATAAAAGAGAACTGGTGGTCTAAGGTGCCACTAATATGTTTGGCCAAGGCATTATTCAAGTTATTTTTACTCACTGTGTAGTCATGCTCATAAATACTTTGACTGAATTTTCTCTCAGTTTTTCCAATATAAAAACTTGGGTATGAGTCACACATGGCCAAGTATACCATTGCCCTAGAATTACACGTATATTTTCCTTTTATATAATATTTTATATGTCTTGAGGTAAAACTGTTACTTGGACCTTGTGACACCATGCACAAGCTCCACACTTAAATGTTCCTAGTTTGTTGCCCATAAAATTGGGTTGCCTATTTTTAAGAAGGTCTTTGAAATTAAGACCTCTTCTGTATATAATCACAGGTTTGTCTCCTACTTGATGTCTAATATTAGAATCCTCAATTAGAATTGGCCATTTTTTTCAAAAATAAAATTCAAAGACTTAAGAGTCCTAACTAAAAGTCATTACCAAAGCCTTTGAAAAATCATTCACTTGCTCTCCAACATCCTGCTGTACTTCTATGGTCTTATTATTTACCATAGCATTTCAATTCACCTGATTTTCCATTTCTGGGGAGGGGAGAACCTTTCCACACAAAATGGGTTGGAAATAACCATTCAATCTTTTTGTTGTAACTTCTAAAATTAAACCATCTACCAGCTCAGTAGGATATCCCCTCTTGAGTAACATTGAACGCAAGGTATTACACTCATCTAAAAAGTCCTCATACTTTGTGACCATTCGGGCAGCCCATACAAGTTGCTCTTTTACAACAGATATTTTTTGATGGTATGGGTGACAACTACTAAAATGCAGAAAAGAGTTTGAATACACTACTTTTCTATGAATTATAGCTAGGTATTTAAAAGATTAGCTCTGCAACCCAAATGGACCCACAAATTTGCTTTATATTTGATTTACAAGGAGTGATTTACTGACTGCCTCTGTCTATCAGAGGAGCCAGACTAGGGGTGAATTTCAGAATACTCATCCATAGGTTCAAGTCACGCTTACCCTTCTGAAGTCGTCCCTCCAAAAGCATTAAAGGAATGTGCAATTATAAAAATAAAATACAGTAAAGAATCAAAAACTTCAGTAATGTACTTTATTACATGTTAACACTTTAATTCCAGGCACTTCAATGAACTTTTGATAAATCAATATGTGCTTACAACTTCTTAAATAGTTAATTATATATCAAACCACTTAAAATAATATAAATTATAACATACAAATCACAGTGTAAAATAATATTGACAGCATTCAACAATAACATGCCTTATAAACCATTTTTGAATGTCTTAGGCTTTAACATTTAGCTTATTCAAGCTGCCTTTTAAACCAGAATATTCATCAGCATTAAATGATATGTGTACAACAATCTAAACTTTTCTAGTTCTGCACTCGTGTCCCCTCTAGTATCTACACTGACAAATTACAAGACACCAAGCTCAAAGTTGGTGAAAGTCCTGCTGATGTCAATATGCCTAAAGAAGGAATTTCTGCAACCATTCCTCTTTCACACTCTGCAACATGTTTCAGCAGATAAATGTCAAGAAATGTTTGAAACAAAAGCACTAGCACATATTAAAGTATTTCAGTGCATTTCCCATTTCATTGTTTTGTTTTACTTTTCATGTCCTTCACAATAGTATTGTTTGTACTTGTTTTAAACCCACAAATACATTATATGACAATGCAATTTTATGAGACCAGAAAAGAAGAAAACAAAAGAGAAACTGCTGGCTAACTATATCTGCAGCTTACCATATAAGACAGTGAAATTGTCAGATATTACACATCTGCTGCCATTTTCTGTGTTTTTTTAAGGTCTATCCTAAAGGATTATGTGAGGGTGACCTCTGAGCTGGAAGCAATATACCTTCAACCAGTTTCAAGGAAGCTACTTTTGAGTGCATTGTTTGTTGTTGTTTGTATTGGTTTAAGAAGGCTTATAGATCATTATCAGAGGAAATCCATGCTGTGTCCTCCAAACAGCTGTACTTATTTTCCTAAGGCTTTTTTTTCATGTATGGTACTATGAGATGGTACACTTTGTCTGGTCTCTTCTTAGGTCCAGGAAATAATTAAATTCCATTGAGCCCCTATAATAGGAGGAGGTTTGTTGACACCAGATATTGAAAGATGGAATAAAGTAAATAAGGTACAAATATGGGACCTTTTGCCTATATGTCCCTATCTTATGCCTTGGATAGCCAATGTGTCCTTCCTCAATTTTAATTACGTACGTACATATCCCATTTACATACATTAGACTCCTAATTAACATCCATTTCTGATTTACAGAATAAAACCCCAAATTTTACCCTTCTTGTGACACTGCAGGAAAATCACCATTATGTCAAAAGAATATTTAGAAATTGGAAACCATTGGGCTATTACAGGGGTTGCTATTGTTTAGAGACATGAAATACATTTCATGTCTCTAAACAATAGCAACTCCTGTAATAGCCCAATGGTTTCAGAAAGCTTTCAGAAATTAATGAACAATTCAGCATCCTGAGTCATCGACTCAAATATTTGCAAACCAGATATCTAATTACCTCTGAAAATTAAGGATATAGCTCTGATCAAGGGCTAGTAGAGTGCTTGGCTGACAAGGTTATTGGAAGGTGTTTTATAGGTCGCATGCTTTTCAGAATTGATCCAACTTCTCATAATCAATTTCCATTCAAACATTTGTCATTGTGTTTGACATAGGAGAAAAACAGATAAATGATCATTAATGCATGCATTTTAAGAGAATCTGGCAGTTAGCATATCAGATCAATTCAATGAGCTGTTAAAGAGCTGCTTCCTGAATTCTAGGGTTTAGTCATTTAGCCTTTGTGTGAACAAGTCACTTAATTAGAAAGTGTAATAAGGAAATTGGGTTGGGGTCCTCAATAGTCTCCTCAACTACATACCTAGTAACTACTTATGGATGCTGGATTATGGCAGTGAAGAACAATAAACTGAAAAGTTTTATCCAACTGTTTTCTTAATTCTCAGAACTTCATTTTATTTCTAAACTCTTGTTCCTTATTGTTGGAGATATCAGAAAAATGATATAAAGCCTTCAGAACATATCTTCTGATATTCTCATGCCATAAAGCCCTTCTAGAAAGAAACAGAAGAACAATTATTCACATAATTTGATATAAGTTTTTATTTTAAGTAAAGAGTTTGTTTTATGCAGGATCAGAATACTACCTACAATCCTAAACAAAGATCATAAACTTAAGATGTCTGCTTACCACAGGTTAAAAATGCATCACATTTTATTTAAAAAATAATTCTAGTTTAGCAAAAGTGAAATGGATTCAAAGATCGCTTTAATATGTAGCAAGTAATGTTAAATTCTAACCACTGCTAGTTGAAATCCATTATATAATCAGAAAATTTGGAGTACTGGTGTCTCCATTTTTTTTTCTGCTGCAGTTTTGAGTAAGTTTGAACTGAAGCTTCCTGCAGTGTGGCAATCTATGAGCCTGTACTTGCTCCAATGATGGATGTCCATTACTGGCTTTCACCTGCCCTGACATCAGGATTGTCAAGGTTCCCTAATATTGAATGAGTTGAGTTTTGTGTTAGGGCTTGAGGCACAAAGGAGAGATGGTTTGAGAGCTACCTATGCTGCAGGGAGGTGTGGTAAATTACCACAGTTATTATACTATGCCATACTTGCTGGAATAGCTATATAGGTCACTACCTACAAAAGTAGTATGATATAGGAGTATCCCTACCTAAAACCAAGAGGAAGTAATGCCTCCCCAACCTGACTGCATCTTGTCTGGTAGCCCAGTAGGGCTGAAAACAGTGGTGCACCCTTACCAGTGTGTCATTCCTGACCCTCAATACCAAGAGAAATGAGTAAGCCAAGCTCTATCAACTCCCCCCTCCCCAAAAAGCATGGCTGCAGAGTTGTAAAAGTGCATAAAACAACTGAAAACTCAGGGAGAGGAAACACATCATTAGAATATTAACTGAACTACAGAGCTACATTTTGTTTTGCCTTTTAGTATAACAGGCCTCTAGATATTCTCATTAGAAAAAGCACTGGCTTGCATTTGTTAAAGTTTTTTTTTTTTTCATAGATGTGTTAACCTTGAACAGAGTTAACAAAAACTAACTTATTTATTATTTATTCGTCATTTCTTAAACGGGTTAGTCCAACTGAGCCAGTGGCCCATTTTTGGTGGAGACCCAAGGAGAAATGCTCTAGCATACAAAACAGTACAATACAATTTGTGAAACATAATAAAAGAAATGATACACATTACAGGAAAGATAGATTTTGAACAGGCTTAGCAATAGTAATTACAAGTATAATTACAAATGAGAATACATATTTGAGATTACACATTAGAATTAGCTTGGTATTAAGTAAGAAGATGTATGTAGGTGAGAGACAAATATAGTTGTTGCTGTCTCCAGAGCACAATAACTTATTGTAAGAAGTGGATTGAGAGTCATAAGTTTCAGAGCGAAGTCAGTGAAGACAGTTCATGCAGCAATATGATAGATAGCAAAACGGTATAAGTGGAGGGAGTGGGGGATTAAGTAGGATCTTGGCAATGACAAGAGGTGGCATTTAGGAGGACATTTTTGAGTTTGGACTTTTTTCAACAGGTTTCAGAATGATGTTCTTTTTTAATAATCAGCATTGACATACTGACATTATTGAGGAGGAGGTTTATTTTGTATCCTGAAAATAATACAGAAAGCATAGTGCCTTTTGATTTTTCTATTCTGTAATGACTGAATGCACAGTACTGTATCAGTTCTGATCCATGTTCGTAGTTGTAAAAATGGTAAGAGTTTGAGTTTGTTTCATTCATTATTTATGTTTAATCTATTAGTATTTGAACCTCAAATGTGGTAGCTGTAAAACAGTATATGCGTAGTAATTTCAGTATCTCCCTACTCCTACTTTAGCTCATTTTATTTATGTAAGTGTTGGTGTTGAAATCTAAAAAAAGAACTTGTTGAAACAAATCTAAAAAAATTCATATCTTTTTGAATTCCTTATAAGGCTGCAATATGACAAATATGAGGTAGAATGTGGTAGAGAAGAAACTACATAAGAATTTCAAGAAGATTCTTACATAATATTGTATCATGGACTACTGCAAACGGAAGATGATACTGATGGTAATAACATATTACATCTTGTTACTACTAATTGTGTGAATAAGATACACAACATGCATATAGAAGCACTTTTAGGTTTTTTACATCACAACTCTGTTACTTCCTTTAATACCCCTAGTGTCAAAATATTTCATTCTGGTAAGATAAATTATCAAGTGACAAGTGACACATTCAATACCACTGATTGGTCATCTGAATGTCTAAGAGTAGATTGGAAATATGATTATCAAATTTTAGAAAACACATTAATACAGAGTGTTGAGGATGCTGCTAATATTAAGCTCAGAAAGAGAAAGAAAACTACTTTTTGATGGGCTAAAGAATTGAAAATAATTTATACAAATAGCGAAGAACTTTCAGAACTTACAGGAAATATCCCAACAATTTTAACAAAAAAGACTAAATAAGATTAGTATGATGACAAAATTAAAATTATTGAATGTTATACAATTTATGAGGAAACCTACCTAAGGATAAATGTAATATTAAAAATATGTGTCTATATTATAGGCTCGAAAGCTTAAAAGAGCAAACATACTTTTATCGAACTGTAAATATCACAACCACTAAATAGCAAAAAATAGCACTAAATAGCAAAAAACATGGAACAGCAATTTTCTTCTCCAGGGGAAAAAAAATCACTGTTCCGCAAAAAAAAAAAAAAAAAAAAAAACAACCTCCACACCCCCCAATGTGGGGGGGAGCTGTGCCCCACCCCCCCTAATTAAAAATATTGCTGTTCCCATGTTTTCACTATTTAGTGGTTTCAATATTTATAGCTCGATAAAAGAGCATTTGCTCTTTTAAGCTTTCCAGCTTATGATATAGACCAAAAAATATTACAATTATATTAATAGAAGCATTCAAGAAACTAATGCTATTAATTCAGTTGAGGTGAATGGTCTTGTAATAAATTATTTCCAGTCTATTGCTAATGAATTCAATTATTATTTTGCACATACTTGTGCAAATGTGCAGTAAGGCATCTAAAGCTTAGAAGTTGGATGAATAGATATAAAGAATAATATTACATGTCTCTTTATTAGTCATGCAACTGTTATAAAAGCCTTTTAAAGTATGAAAAAAATTTGTCGAGGTGAACAGATAAAATTCAACCTATCTTACTATATATTATTAGGAACTTTATTGCCGCTATACTATAATATTAAATATTTAAAAATATTGGGTTTGACCCTAGCAGTTGGAAAATTGCACATACTGTACCAATTTTTAAAAAGGTGACAAAGAAGAAATTTCAAACTACCATCTAATACCATAAACTTCTATTACTTGCAAATGCTTTGAGAAATGTATTATTGATCTTTTATATGCAGATAATACAGTAGAACTATATATTTGCCTACATGGCTTTCATAAAGGGAAATCAACTATGACTAGTTATATTGAGTGTATGAACAAGTTTCCCTTGCCTTGGACAATAGTGTTGCATACCTGAATATGACTAAAGTGTTTGATTCTTTGCCACACTTAAGAATTTATAAGGCAATGGTCAATGCTGATATCAGTCCTTTTCTTACTAAATGGCAAATGTCTTGGTTAACAGGAGACTGCATTCAGTGACAATAACTGATAATTCCAAGTTACTATCTGTAAGAGTAAGTGCATACTGGGATCTGTTTTGGGTCCTATTTTGTTTAATGTTATATTTGCCATTCTTCCAAAAATAAGCACTTGCTGGATCAGTAAGTACACAGATGATTTAAAAGTTAGACTTATGCTTACTAATAATAATATAATATTATTAATACATATTTTGTTGGATATTAGTAATTAGGCTGATAATAGTGGTTTAGAATTTACCTCAGATAACTCTGCAGTGATATATTTCAATAGTCTCCCTATTGAAATGTTGGCACTTAAAATGTCAAGTGCCAGAAAGCTGAAAAAAAACAGACTGAAAGTACAGCCCTTCTTCTATAATCTTCTTTGCTGCAGGGAAGAAAGCCCCTCTGCACCCTCTGAACCCCTGAACTATATATATATATATATATATATATATATATATATATATATATATATATATATACATACTCTGAGATCATCATACCTCAGAGAAAAGGGAATAGACCAAGAAATTGCCATCTCAGACTTAATATATGTATGTCTGCTTTTTCATCCATTCAGTCTCCTTGTTTTGGGTATCAATTGAGCATGTTCTGATATTTCAAATGGTAACCATTTTGGTAAATTTAAAGTTTATAAGACAATTTAGCTTTTAGAAGAAGCATTAAAGGTTGTTCATGACTACAACTATCTGGGTATTATGATTACCAGCAAATTTGTTTTTTTAAAAAATTGGATAATATAAGAACTAACGCAATGCATTAACCTGGAGTCATGATAAAATATATTACAGCTCAAGATTATAGATGCTTAACTGTTTTATACACTACTTATATCAGATCAATTTTAGAATATAATAATGCATTTTCTTTGTAATAAAAGTAATCGTAAAAGTCTTAAATGTGAGCAAAGAAGATTCAGTAAAAAAAGTCAGATAAAACATATGAGTTACAGAAATCAATGGACGTTTTAAAATATATTCAGTTTACATTATCATTATGTAGGAAACAAATTTATATTGGCTCATAGGGTTTTTCATGACTCACATTTACAGCTATGCTTGAACATAGATTTATACCTGGGCAAAGTTTCATTAAGAGATAATACTTTAAAACTGGAAAATTAATCAATTTTACACTAGACTAAGGCAGTCATTTACTACCTTAAAGTTACCTCTTCTTTGGAATACATTACCTTCTGAGATTAGAACCTTGGAAAGTTTAAAAACATTTAAACTGAGTTTTAACAACTGGGCTGATCCTTATTTAATTGAATCAGTGTTATGTGATTTGTTTTCTGTCTGAACTCTCTATGTCACTTATGAATGTATGGGCATATGTAAGCAATAATGCCAAACAGGTTGTGCATTACAGGACGTTAACAGATCATCAAGAGGTTTTGTGAGGTCTGAAAACACAGGTGGTGGGCCTCCATAATCCACATCCTTGGGAGATCTTTTATTTCTCTGCCTGGAGCAAATAATTATGAAGCAGTCTTTTTGTTTGCTTTTGTTGAGCTTTTCCTGTTGTAGAGTTCTTGCACTTTAAAGTGCATGTGTCTGTGTGTGTGAATCTGTGCATGTGTAAGTCTATCTGTTTGTTGGGGTTCCTTTGGGAATTGTTCTGCTTGTGTATTGTCCTGCAGGAGTTTCATATATCTAGAAGAAATCCTATTCTGATTTATTATACTGCTATCTGGATCAGAAGAGCAGTGTCTGCAGATGAAATTTTGAAACACTAACCGTCCAGTTGCTCTACTTGTTCACTTTACTTATTTAGACAAATGACTAATCACTGGTAATTAATAATAGTTTTGACAACGGTTGTTGCAAATTACAGATAAATGACTTGAGTAAATACAGCAGTCCCATAAACTAATGCACATGCATAGCTACCTTGGTATGATCAGTGTGTAAGAACAAAAGCCATCCTTCATGAGTATCTGGAAGATAAAAAACAGCTCTACAGAAAACTGATGTTGCATCAAGTGAACCAGTCTTGCTAGCTGCCCTGGTTTCTAGTAATCTGGCTGGAAAACAGTTAATTACAGTGCCTGAATTTATTTGGGGATCAGTGAGAAGGGTTCTCATAATGGTTAAGGTTTTTACCTCAGATACAAATTACAGGGTTTAATTCAGACTGTTGGTTATTGGCTAGGCTTGTAGTAGTCTGCAGACAAATAGCCTAATATTTACCTATGATAGAATGAGTCTGCGTTTATTTTTAGCGAAGGTCCATACTTTATTTCACAAAATACCTAAGTTATGCATTTATATTCCTTGTGTTGTAGTTTGCATTTTAAATTAAGTTTAGGTTGATGTCTTACAAAAGTGCATGAAAAAAACTACTGCATTTATGAGATGAGTCCTCCGCACCAAGAAAAGTAACTTCATTTTTCATCATTTATTGAGTTATCTATCATCTTTTTGGAATACTTTGTATTTCAGAGAGTTATTTCTGATTAACTATCTATACACTTCAACTTACTTTGCAACTGAAGTTCTACATTTCTGCACCATGGATGTTCAGTCTCATTCACTCTTCTTAATCAAGTCTTATTCAAATTGTTCAGCCCAGTTTTTCTGCAGTTTGACCAGTGTGTTTTGAGCTTTTTGCAGTATTGAAAGACAGAGCGAGAGAAAGAATTTGTTTAAGCAAAAAGTTATTAGATACAGTTAATAAATCTTGACTTCAAATCACATCATAAACGAGCATTACACAAGCATGGAAAACAAACAATGTAAAACTAATAATCCAGTAGTTCTGTGAAAATATTTCTCCTAAAAATGTTCAGTTCCACTCTTATTTTGCTTGCCCCAGGTAATCTTGAAATTCTCAGTTGTCCTGAATTTGAAGAATTCTTCTAGCAATAGGCATTGTCTCTATGAAGAGATATATACTTAAAGCAGACCAAAAACTATTCATCTCAGCCTGCAGCCTGTGGCTACTTGCACCAACATTGTCCATTCCCCTTTAGTTCATTCATCTCAACTTCTTCCTGTAAACAATTCACAACATGATTGCATTCTACCTTTTCTCCTCCCCAGAATAAATGCCAGTCACGTGGAATCTTTCCCCATTGTCCAGCCCCTTTCATTCTTCCCAACATATTGGTCTTGTTGCTCTGAACTCTTGCACTAAGTCCTACTGCTTTCTCCCTGCATGACTTTCAGAAATGAATTCAGTACTGCAGAAGCAGGTGACTGAAGCCCTGTGAACGTCAATGTCATGTGCAGCCATTGTCCTGGAAATATATCCCAACAATTTACTCACCTTTTTCACAGCACTTAAGTTTTGTATGATTCAGCATGTGGATGACTAAAACTCTGAAATCCTTTTCCTCTTTCATTCTTTTGAGGCTCACTGTCCAGATAACAAGTTTTCTATGTGTTGATCCCTCAGAACGTTTGTTTCTTTCCTCCACATGTAAGCTTGGCAGTCCGTTTCTGTCCCATGTTGGGATCCTTGAAATTTCCTGCTCATGCTGATGTTCATTCCCATCATTTACCACAAATCAAGTCTTGGTATCATTAAAAATGAATTTACCGTGGCTACCAAACACAATATGATATATCTAGCAAATACACACACACACACACACACACACACACACACACACACACACACACACACACACACACACACACACACACACATATATGGGTCTAGGACAGTTCACTGAAACTCAAATGACTGAACACAAATCACTGAAAGCACAATCGTTGAAAACTCAATTCACTGAAACACATTTCACTGAAAGATATATATGGCCTTTTCCTCACCGTAGTGTGACCTTGGAGTTAGTATATATAGTAAAGGGGGTGTCGGGGGGTGTAGCCGTCCACATATTTTAAGTATATATTATGTTTGTAAAAGAGTAATATATTGGAATTGCAAGTATCCATGTATATACTTCAAAATATTTAAAATACTTACTATATATACTACTTCCAGGGTAGCACTACAGTGGGGAAAAGGTCATATATAACTTTCAGTAAAATAAGTTTCAGTGAATTGAGTTTTCAGTGAATTGAGCTTTCAGTGAAAAGTGCACACTAATTTGACTTTCAGTGAAATGTGCTTTCAGTGAAATGTCCTAGATCCATATTATATATATATATATATATATATATATATATATATATATATATATATATATATATATATGGGTCTACTATGGTTGATTGAAAATTCAATTGATTGAAAATGAAATTACTAGGACCACTTCACTGAAACTTCACTTCACTGAAAACTCACTTGAATGAAACTCATTTCACTGAAAGTTATAAATAGCCTTTTCCCCCACTGTAGTGTGACCCTGGAGTTAGTATATAAAGTAAGGTGGGTATATATATATATATATATATATATATATATATATATATATATATATATGAGTCTACTTTGTTTTATTGAAAACGAATTTCACTGAATTCCAGTTCACCCTGACCAAATCGATGAAAGCTCAAATTACTGAAAACTCATTTCACCGAATCTCATTTCTCTGAAGTAAAGTACTAGCACTGTGTAGAGTACTCAAGGCAAGTAAGAGGTATATGTCCTTTTCCCCACGGTAGTGTGATCTTGGAGTTAGTATATATAGTTGGTGGTGTGGGGGGCCTAGTTTGGGTTTATACTGTGTTCTGGAAAGAGTTAGTCATTGGTGTTGTAGGTGTGCATGTCTATGGTTTAAACTGTAGTGTTTTGAAATTCAGCATTGTAAGCTTTTGGAGAAGTATAATATAAAAACCAAACAAGGTGGGGGGCTATGCCCTCCACACCACCCAGTGTGAGGATCTGTGCTCTCCATACCCCCCTAAATACTTATACTAACTCCAGGATCACACTACAGTGGGAGAAAGGGCATATACCTTTCACTTGCCTTACAGTACTCTACACAGTGCCAGTACTTCACTTCAGTGAAATGAGATTCGGTGAAATGAGTTTTCAGTTATTTGAGCTTTCATCGATTTGGTGTGGGTGAACTGAAATTCAGTGAAATGAGTTTTCAGTGAAACAAACTAGACCTACATCTATCTATCTATCTATCTATCTATCTATCTATCTATCTATCTATCTATCTATCTATCTATCTATCTATCTATCTATCTATCTAAAACTTGGACCAGCACCAAAATCTTTGCACCATACTTTACTAGAGAACAGATTTTGCAAACCTAGGTTTTTATATGTCAAGTAGGTCTAGTTATTATAGTACTTTTATGTGTGGTATTACTTTTAAACAGAAATACCCTACATAAAAATAAAGCAAAAGTCTTGTTCCAAAGATTAGGTCAAGTGCCTTAGTAGAAGTTAGATGTACTCCCTTAACAATAGGACAGTGACAAAGTTGACAGATAGAGCATTCACTGTGTTTTATCCCTTCTTTTCCACACATAAGCATAAACACTGAAATATGGGGACTACTTGAACTGATGTTTCATCAGTTCTTTGTTTCCTACCCTTTCAAACACAATACTGCAAAATCCAATGTGCACATTATTTGGCCTTTCTGTAAAAGAAAAACAAACAACAATAAACTCTTCATATTCTGTTCCAAGTCTGTAGAATCCCACCTGTAGTTTATATTCAAACAACTCCCTTTGCATTGTATTATACGGCTTTACTATTATCTCAGTGAAGTAAAATAACTTTAAATATAACTCAAACTGATACCTGCTAATTCCAGCTTATGCCCCCTTCTTTTTTTCTATTCTTTCTCTTTAAGGAAACCCATTCCCCATTTCCCCTTAACAATATGATCTGTCTATATTATATTATCTTTCATCCTTATCTCCTCCATGTTGTTCTAACTCAGTTTTATGAGTTTGTCTTTACTAACATTTTGTACTCTTCAGTGGTTGCTAACTTTTCTCAAGCATTCAGATTCATTATCCTGTTTTAATAAGGTCTCACCATATAGAACAAGACTCTCCAGATAGTTGTTATTAATGCCTTATTCACAGGTAATTATCCTCTTTTCTGGAATATAATTTTGCCCAGTACTTCACAGCACTGTTTTACCCCTTATCAGGGCTATTATATAACTCATCTTTGACAAGAGATGTTCTTCTCTTACTGCTTCTGTTTTACTCCACCAAGGTGGTATGTTTTATCTGTAGTCTTCTCATCTCTGTGTAAGGTGACTGCATGTTAAGGATGATAACAATAGTGAGTTTGTGGCAGATACATGCCTGGGCATTAGATCTTACAGCTGCCCTGACCACCCTGTTGTCAGTGACCTTTACCTCGTATAATAGAAGCTGAAAGAATGTGAGGAGGATGATATGCTACATAGGGCAAATAAGAAGCTTGTGTGTGGCAACTGTCAGTCTGATGTCATCTGTAGGCAGGATATTTACCTGTAAAGGGGGCAGGGGGGACCATTTCATCTTGTAAATAGCTGAGAAAAAATATACCAGAAAGTCATATTCTGATAC
The DNA here is from genome assembly GCF_019279795.1 of Protopterus annectens. Taxonomy (NCBI): domain Eukaryota; kingdom Metazoa; phylum Chordata; order Ceratodontiformes; family Protopteridae; genus Protopterus; species Protopterus annectens. Next base: position 1,247,210,373 of record NC_056731.1, read on the forward strand.
AGCTTAAAACCAAGCTATTTTAAGAGTGCAACCACTTCAGCAGGGGAAATCTTCTTTTCTGGTGACTTTAATAAACTCTATGAGGTCATCTAGAAAAGTTTTTCCAAAACATGACAATTATTTTTGTTAATGTTTAGAATAATGAGACTTACCACTCTTCTCACTTCACAGTAAATTGACCCCTTGCCACAAATGCTTGTTGGCTTTACTGAAAGAGTGTGAAGAATAGAGAAAAACAACATTATTAGCCACATCTGGAGACTAATCTTGACTGGTCTACACTATGTTTTTGAAAATGTGAAAAAATAACAGTCATTAAGCTGAGTATAAATGCCTGAAGGACTCCAGATTGGATGGTCATGTGATCAGAAATGGTTATGTTCCCTTTACTAGTCAGTACAATCTTTTCACAAGTTGGTCACCTAAACCAGAACATGCAGTGCATGAAAAATTAAATGTAGTCTCCAGTTTGTCATAGAAAAATATTGAAATTTAAATTATTAGGGCACATAAGTATTATTTAGGCCATCTGCTCTTCCCATTTCCCAAACTATTACATAAACTGGAGATGTAACATGACTAATGACTCATTTTTATCTCTTTCTTCATAATAAATATCTGTGGCTGTACTATGGGGTCCCAAATTTTACTACTGTGACTTGTTGCACTGCTGCCTCAGATATATTTTGCAAATTATGCACTACCCTTTCAAGAAAACAATGCTTTGTTGTGTTTCCTCAAATTATCCAGCATCAGTCTTCAACTCTTTACTGTTGGTCTCAGAAATGTCTGTATCTTAATGATGGTACCTTTTTTGTACTATGTTGATATATAGGGGGAAGTCAGATGCTTCATTATACTCTCACGCATTTTCCTTCTTCAAATCTGTATTTATTAATTTACATCTTTCAAGAACATTGATGGACCCAAGGAAGGCATGACTCTCCAAGTTAAAAACTTAGTTTATTGTAGGTTATAAGCACTTTTGCAGCTACTGTTGCTTCATCAGATAACAAACACATTGAACCAAGGCTGTCTTTTAAGTAGAAAAGTAAAACAGTATTAAATCACATGACCACAAAATTTAAAAAAAGACAGCTAAAATATGTTATTTAAACAGCACAAAAAACATGTACATATAAATGCAACATAAAAACTGTATAAAATATATACAAAACTACCTATGAGCAAGTATGTTGCATTTATATGTGCTTGTTTTTCTGTGCTGTTTAAATAACATATATTTTAGCTGTATTTTTTTAAATTTTGTGGTCATGTGATTTAACACTGTTTCACTTTTCTACTTAAAAGCCAGTTTTGGTTCAATCATACATCTCAATCAGTTAATGTAAAAAATCTGGACAAAGCTTGACAAAATGGTGGTACAAACAGGGACATATTTTAAATATTGCTCTTATAAACTTAGAAAGTTGCTAGAGTAACAGGCTTTGTTTTAATATACATTTTCTGAAGAATTTGAAGTCTGAAACTCAAATGTATGTCATTATTTAGTGACTTAAATCCTGACATCATTCCAGTGATTTGCCAGGAAAAAAGAGGAACAGGCCAAAAATATGAGCCAAAAATGTGGACATTCTGCGAAAATTTGTACTTCATTTTTCTGACTGTGTCCCCTTAGTGCGTTCTGTTCTTGAGTTTTTAATTTCTCATAAATGTTCATATATTCGGTCTTTAATGACACTTTCCCTTTTACTTACATAAAATGACAAGCACATCAAGCATAAACCCAAACAGACTGACATTTTTGTTTCACAATTACATTTTCTGGGGCACTTCATACTACCCACCCCATTTAACCAGAATATATTCAACTTATAAAACAGAAGGGTACTGGGATCAATGCCCACATTTGGACATTCTCCTGGAATATATAATGGATGTCCTAGATGCACCGCTCTATTCTAGAAATTTCTAGATGTTCCAGTCCTTTCTTAAAATCACTGTGGAGGCCCGTCCAGTCTTATCCAAGTCCATGCCACCTATGTCAAAAATCTTCCGGTTGTTAAATGAAATGTGTCTTATAATCTCCGCATCATTATTATAAGTGAGGATACAACCTCTCTGAAATTGCTTGCTATTTGGTTTGTCCATTGACAAAGTATGCATCCTATTCCTAACAAAGGCTTACAAATCCCTTTTGTCCTTTTATTGTAAACCTCCATAAATGGCTGTTCCAAAAATTCCATTGGATACTGTCTATTTAGTAACATTGTTAATTTTTCACCTTCATCAAAGAATGTCTCCAAAGAGGAGATCATACTTGCCAATATAACTAACTGTCCCTTGACAAGGGACTTTTTCTGATGCAATGGGTGGCATATATCATAATGAAGCAATGAGTTTGAGTAAGTGAGCTTCCTATATAAATTTGAAATAAAACACCTATTTGCATGATCAGTATTAATCTCTACATCCAAATAACAATTTATTTCATAAGACTTGGTTAAAGTAATCTCAAAAAAACTTGTTGAATTACTTATGTATTCAAAACGTTCATATAACCTATTTCAAGTCTTTCAAAAAAAAAAAAAAAACACAATATCATCCAAGAAGCACCTACAAAGTGTTCTGGTGTCCTTGAACTCAATTAAAAATAAACTGTATTTCCAAGTGTGCTAAAACTATGTTAGCAAAAATAGGGAAAAAACTTTGTTTAAAAGTAGTTCCATCAAACCAAATGAAATTATTGTCCAATCATCTCCATCAAATTTCTAATGACTTCAGTAGCATTACTGCTCTCTATATCCTTCTGTGATAGGAACTCAAAACCAAGGGCAGACATTTATACTTCTATGTTTTGTTTTGTTTTGTAAGTCCATTTGTCTAAAAACAAAAGAGGGCAGGAATCCATCCCACTATGAAGTTTTTTTCTAAATCTATTTGTTAAGAAAAGGAGTAAATATATTTCCATCTCATTGTTTCATGAATTTATTTCACAAAGAAAAAACTGACATGGAGAGATGCCATTATTTATTTATTTATTTATTTATTTATTTATTTGACATTTATCTGGGAAAGTCCGACTTGGTCAGGAACCCATTTTCAGCGGAGGCCCAGGGAGAAAAGCCTTAAAACACTGACATAAAGAAAAGTACAGAGAAACGTAATTATACATGAGAGAGTGTAGCTCACAATAACTTACAGATAAACATATTGACATACAGACAGAATATTTTTACAACAGTAATCCTTGCAAACAGAAATTACTGAGATATAAGTTGAATTAGGTAGTTTAAATATTACAATCTTTTTAGGCAGACTAATAATCAAAAATTACTAACTACCTTTCGATCCTTTTAATGCAGCTGACAATATCAGCATTGGCGGTGGTTGGTTTAATTATATAGAAGGTTTCCGGGAGATGGAAAAAGACTTATTGAAATTAAAAAGACTGCAGTGGGATCATTTGTACTTCAAGGCCTGTCTTTCAGTGAAAAGAGTTCCTAAAGGCTTGAAAGTCACTAATATGCCTGTGGGTAATGAGCATCCCAAAGAATTTTTAGACCAGTGGATTGAGCTTAACCACAAATTTCAGCCTCAATATGTTGAGATGTTGATTAAGCTCAATAAAACTAAAAGGAACAGTTTGAATGAAAAAATACATGGTGCCTTTTTTGCTTTGAAGGACAACACCACAAGTGAACATTTTGATGAGAAAGCCTGCTTTCTTCAGGATAAGTTAATTAATAAAGTAATGTCCTGAAAAAAAGAACGTTAAAGAAATTTAACAGAGACCATGCCAATTATGAAGGGGGTGTATTCCAGGTCTGTGGTAACTCGTAATTGGCTGAGGAAGAAAGAAGAGGTGTTGCTGAAAATGTTGGAAGTGATAATGTCTCTGTGGAAGAAGGAAGTTCCCAACAAGTATGGACATCTGAAAGATTAGCGCAGAGAAAGGTTGCCAATGAGTCAGTGCAGCAGAGAAATAATGTTTCCGCTGATGACAGCAATTTGGGTGTGACTAGCAATGGCCATCAGAATTCCAAGGATTTTCAACCTGTTCAGATGTACCAGCAGAAGGGGAATGCAAACAGATCATGGGTGGAAGTAGCAGCCCAGAATCAAATGCGGCAAGGGCAGAGGAAGGCAAACTGGAAGGGGAGTCACCAGCAATGGAGGAAATGAAAGGTACTTTTGATTATAATTTCAAAATAGTGAACCTATCGTCCTAATTTTTAGAAGATGCTCCGTGCACAGTATTGAGCAGAGCATGGAATTTTGTTCCTGACAAAAGGGCTGAAAAATATGATACTATAAACTGTTTTAGAGACTATATTCGTAAATTGAATTTAAGGGTGCTGTATAAATCAGATGGGGATGTGTACAGTGACTTTTCTAAGTCTAGCACATATAACCCTCCTTTAAAGACTGAATTGGAGTTTTTTGTGACTGTGATGGAAATGCAATTAATTGATATGTTTAATAAGAAGCCTGTGGATAAATATTTTAATATGTCTATAGAAGTGAAACGCATTTTTTATACTTTAATAAATAATGACATCATTATTCTTACTAAGGCAGATAAAGGTAATGCCTTGGTTATTTTAGATAGAGAAAATTAAGATAGTAGAATGAGTAAACTGTTAGGTATGAATTATTATAAGCCTATTTCTTTTTCTGAAATCAAAAAAGCTTATGAGTTTATAGATTTTGTTATAGAAGATTGGTTTAGTAGTGGGAGGATAACTGAAAATATTAGGAAGGTTTTAAGAGCTGAAAATCCAAAAATTAATAGGATTTTCAGTCTTCCTAAGATAGATAAAAGTTTGAATGATCCCCCACTTAGGCCAGTAGTTGTTAGCAACAGATGCAATACTAAGGGGCTGGAAATATATGTAAATAAGCATTTACAAAAGGTAAAAACAACCAAAGGAAGCAACAGGCCACAGCTGTAGAAAAATAAAAGCAATTTATTCCACACAAGACAAAGGTGAGCACTTTCGTGGACTAAGCCACTTCATCAGACAATAAAAACAGAACAAAGTCCCCATTTTATACCATTTTAGAACAAACTATTTGTACGTCGCTATGCTATGAATTTTATTTTAAGTGAAATTTGACTTTAAGCTTTTTTCAGGTGACACAGTGAATCTCTTGAGAGTGGTAATTTTTATGTTGTGTGCCTTTAAATGAAGGTGGGGATTTTATCAATTGAGTTGTTTTGAAATGGTTGTTTTTACGTGATATTTGAATGTTTTTTGGGAGCACAGCTTACCATTACCACTTATTTTTTGCTTTTTTACATTTACAAAAGGTAGTTGAATTGAATGGCTGTTTTATAAAAGATACTTTTGATTTTATGCAAAAGTTAGAAAATGTTGTGATTTGTGAAACTGATTTTTTAGTTTTGTTGAGTATTAAGTCATTGTATACAGTAATCCTGAATAATGAGGATATGGATATTGTTAGATTTAAATTAATTGATTATAAGTTTTTTTCTGATAATACCATCAAGTTAATTATGGAAGCTGTAGATATAATTTTAAGTTACAATTATTTTGAGTTTAATGATAAATTATTTCACCCAACAAATAGAGTAGTGATGGGGGCTCCCATGACCCCAAGCTATGCAAATGATTTTTTATGCATGGTTGGGAAAAGGCTTATATTTTAAATAGCAGCTTTTCTAGCCATATTTTAATTTATAAGCATATTATCAACCACATGTTTTTAGTTTGGAGAGGAAGCTACGAGAGTTTGGAAGACTTTTACAATTACATTAATAAAAATACTTGGGAATATGATAAAGAAAGTATCAAACAGTTAAATGTTACTGTTTTTAAAGAAAATGGCAGGCTTCTTACCAAGATATATAAAAAAGAGCTGCAGAATAATTCTTACTTGGATTATACTAGTATGCACATGAAGAATACAAAGGTTAACATTGTTAAAGGACAGTTAATGTGGGCTAGTAAGGTTAACCAAAAATGATAAGGACTTTAAAGAAGGTGCAGTTTTATGTGGGAAGTTTAGAAACAGAGGTTACCTAGCGAAGTAGTGGAAGCAAGTTGAAGGGAAGTATGTGACTTAAGACATCTGTGTAAGAAGCAATATGTGAAACCTACTAATAGAAATTACAATACGCCTATGCCATTTGCAAATAGCATAGATGCTAGGGCTATAAAGGAAATTGTGAAAAACAATGGGAAGATTTTAATTAGCAATCCAGATTGATTGAATGAAGTAGGTGAGGCCCCCGTTTTGTTCAAAAAAGAGAATAAAGTTTTCAGAATTATTTTCAATAGAGATTAAGTTTGTGCAAGAATGTTGATACTAAAGTAGGGATGTGTAAATGTTTTAAATGTAGTTTCTGTAATTGTCTGTATACAGGTACAGAAGAGTTTAATATTAATAATAGAATTATTGAAGAGTTTAATATTAATAATAGAATTATCAAACTTAAGAAAAGATACTCCTGTAAATGTAGATTTGTGGCATATTTGGCCAAGCACATGTCTTCCAACTCTTTTTATATAGGAAGGGTAACTAGAAAGCTATATAAAAGGATTTACACACATAAGTATGCTATTGCAGCCCAAAAAGATAATGCTTTAAGCAAGCATTTCAAAACTAGTAAATGTAAGGTTGATTTAAAATTTCTTGTTTTAGATCAAATAGAAATATATGACTTGAAGTCAGATGCAGACGATGAATGGAATATAAATGGCAAGTGGAATTAAATGCTTGTTATCCCCCTGGTTTGAATAACATGGAAGAATTTGTTGAGTATTTGAAAAGGAAAGGGAATCCAATGATTCATGTGATTTAATTGATGGTGTTATAGAAGAGATGTTTTTCGTATATTTTGTTAAGTCTGAGGAAGTTCACTGTGTGGATAAAAGTGCTTACTCGAGATTTTTAAGTATTTATTTAAATTGCTTCATTGACTTTATACTGTTTTTTATTATTATTTTTTTTAGTTAGACTGATGGTGTACATTATAAAAGTTTATATAAATTTGATGTCACAACTAGTATTTTCGTCACGTATCAAGTTCTTAGTCAAGTTTTTATAAATCTTGGGAGGGAGGGAAGAAAGCATGGTGGGTTAAGTACAGTGAAAAAGGAGGGGAGAGTGGGGGAGAAGAGAGTCTAGAAGAGTAAAGGAGGAGAAGATAAGGAGGGGGGTAAGAAATGGGTAGCTAGTTTTTTTGGGAACAAGAGCAGATGCTTGTATCTAAGAGGCGTTTTTTAGCATGAGTTTAAAATTCTTATGGTTTGTTATACATTATAGCTCTGATGTTTGCTAATAAGGTATTCCAGAATTTTGCTACAGTGTAGGAGTATAGAGACTCTCCAGCATTTTTCTTTGGTCTGTGAAGGGTTACTAGTTGCTTGTCTTCAGACTGGAGGGTCCTGGTGGGTATGTAGGTTTGGAGAAGTGGATTAAGTGTTAGGCAGTTATCAGGCTGATATATAACTTTGTGTGCCATATTGAGTTGTAAGTGGTCTATGAGGATTGGAAGTTTGAGCCAGTTGATTGCACTGAGAGCTGTGTAATGGTGTGTTATATGGCACATTTATAGCAAATTTAGCAATTTTATTATAACAGGATTAAAGTTTGTTTTTAGGGTAATCTGAATGTCAGAATGGGAACACCATAGAGAAGAGTGGGGAGCAGTTAAGTAGGGGCCAGGGTGGTTTTAGTGGTAGTATCCATTAAGTTTTTGTGGCTGTAGAGCATCCCTAGTTTGTAGTGAGTTTTCTTGATTGTATTGTGGATATGTACATCAAAGGAAAGGTTATTGTCTATGGTTACTCCTAGTAATTTGGCTTGAGAAACAACTTATATTTGTGTATTGTTTAGAGAAAAGATTTTAAAGCCAGCTGAGATATTTTTGGGTGTGAAAAGGAGGAATATTGCTTTCTTTGGGTTCAGCACTAATTTTGCATTGTTCAGCCAGGACTCTATGGAAGTGAAGGCAGTTTAGGTTTGATGCAGAATGTGCTCTATATTGTTGGAGAAGGAGATGACAGTAGAACTGTCTGCATATTTTATTAGGGAGCTTTGGTGAAAGGTGGTGTGATGGTTGTTAATGAAGATGTTAAAGAGTAATGGTCTGAGAATGGACCCCTGAGGAACTTCTGTGCTATTAGGTATATTATTGGAAAGGGTTCCCTGCTATTTTATGCATTGTTGTCTGCCTGTTAAGTAGCTATTAAACCATTGTTTACTTGGAGGCCAGAGACCAAGGGTAGAGTTTTTGTAGTAGTAATGGGTGGGATATGGTATAGATGGCCTTGGATAGGTCAAGAAGTATTACTGAGGTTAGTAGTCTAGCATCTCTGGCTTTGTTGACTGTATCTGTGAAGGATATTATTGCACTACTTGTACTATGTGAAGGCTGGAAGCCATGCTGGGTGGGAGTAAGTAAATTGTTTTGTAGACTATGATTAAGTAGTTTATGTACACATTTTTCTAATAGTTTGGATAGGGAGATAGGGTAGTGATGGGCTGATATTTGGTGATGTCATTCAGTTACCTCCTTTGGGTAAGGGAGTTATTATGGATTGTTTCCAGAGGGTGGTGATATAGGATTCTGAGATGGATCAGTTGATGACTATACTGACTGGATAAGCTATGGCATCAGTGGCATATTTTAAGTACTCTGGTGGTAGGTTGTCAGTGGAGGGAGAACAAGGTTTTAGTTTAAGGAGTAACCTAAGCATGAGGTGAGTGGGAACTCATTGAAGAGTAAGGACAGGAGATGTTGGTCAGCTGTAGTAGTGTCCTGAGGGAGAAAGGAAGAGGAGGAAGAGTTATTTTTATTAATTTTGGAGGGGCTGGGATTGTGCATGGGGTGAGAGTTTGTGGAGTTGTTAGAAGGATTGAATAAATTGAGAATACTGTCAATAAAATGCGTGCTGAAAGCTTCTGCTATTTGGGATGGGGTTTTATATCTGGCAGGTGATGGGTTTTCTTTGGTCCCAGTGGTGAGGAGTTGATAGATGGTATGCCAACATTTTTTTTTGTTTGTTTTTGTGGGAGGCTTGTTGCTGGGTGAAATAGTGCTTTTTATCACTATTAATCAGTTTTTGGCTTGGTTGCGTAGCTGTTTATATTTTTGGTAATTTTTTTTTCATTCTTGCCAGGCTTTACCTCTTGTTACTAGTATGTTTTTGGCAGACTTGGTTAGCCAGGGAGCATGATTAGTTTTCATTCTTTTGTGCAGAGTGGGGCGAGGTTGTTAAGGGTATCAAGGAATATTTTGTTGAAGTGGCTGACGGTATCATCTAAAGGTAGGGTTTTGAGTATGGACCAGTTTATTGATTTTAGTATAAAGTTAAATTAGTGCTGGTTGATGCTGGACAAGTTGCGTGAGGTTTTATAAATGTGGGTTTTGGAGGCATGGATCATGGTTCTGTTTGTATAGGTGGGGAGGTGGTCACTTAAAATGCTTGGTAGGGTTCCAGAGCTGGAGTATTTCTGAGGATCTGAAACTAGATCCGTGGTTGCTGTTTTTTGGAATTTTAGTTGGATCAGAGATGAGCTCAGTAAAATTGTGTAGGTTTATGGTGTTGTCAGGGTAACTGAAGTTTAGATTTTGCCAGTTTATGTTGATATCCCCCATGATGATGGCTTTGTTTGATATGTTTTGAGAGATCCAGGGTAGAAAGTCTTACAATATAGGGATTTTATTCCCTAATGGAATATATAAGACTGCAATACATAGTTATTGTTACTGATTTTTAAGGAATCTAAGAGAACTTCAATGGTGCCAAAGGAGGGGATTGGTTTGGTGTATGAGAGTACAGTGAGAGTGCTGGGATAGATTAAGGCTATACCTTCCCCTTTTTTATGAGTTTGGTCTGGTCTTATGTTGTAGCCAATTGGGAGTAGTTCAGTATCTTTAATATGTGGCATAAGCCACGTTTCCATCACTGCAAGTATGTGGAGGGAGTGTTGGGTAAGACATGTGTGGAGTTCTATAATTTTGTTGCAGATGCTATGCAGATTAAGAGTGATTACAGACAGATTTTTAGGGGAAGAAGATTTGGTAGAGGTATGGCTAGAAGTTTGACCTGGGATGGGATGGATGTCACCACAATGGGCCAAACTGGAGTAGATTTTTGTGTGATGGCTGAGGAGGGTAGTTTTATTTGAATGCTTCAGTTTTGTTAAGGGTGGTGGTGTAGTTTAGAGAAGTCATGTAGAATTTTAAATCTGGTAAATGATAGTATGCTAGTATCATATAAAGTGGGTGATATATTAGAGAAGATGTCTGTTTTTATTTCTAGGATAGTATTGGATGTGGTGGATTTTTCAGTTATGTGGTGGTTTTGGTGGTTTAATGCTGTAGCATGTAAAAGAAGAGTGAAACTTATGGCAATGAGGGGGAGTATGGTATATTCACAGAGAAACATACTACAGAATAATTTGAGGGGGTTCCCAAAAAGGAAATTAGTTAGTGTAACAGGTTAGGTGGGTGCGAGATGTATGTGTGGTATGATTTGCTGGAGGATAAATTATAGGTATGAGATTTGTTGGGGATTATTTATTTATTTATTTATTGAAATTTGTTACCTGGGTTAGTCCAGCTGAGCCAGGTGCCCATTTTCAGTGGAGACCCGAGGAGAAAAGCTCCAGAAATAACACAAGTAATTATGATTTACAAAATATTAAAGTAGGGTCACAGAAATATAGTACAAGTCAAAAAATTGTGAACAGCAGTACAATGCATAGGTAAAATGACAGTTAATAAGTACAATTTCCAAAATTTGAGAACAATATACAGCATAAGTAAACAATAAAAGGTTTAGAGATTATTATACAAAGGAGTACAGTATGAATACAGTTTGTTAGAGCAACTACAAGGAGGAAAAAGAGTTGATAGGGAAAAGCAGATAAGATGAGAAGAGAGGAGATTAGTTCAAATAGGGGGGTGACAAGGGTATGACCAAGTCTTCAGAAGAAAAAGTTTAAGTTCTTCCTTAAACAAGTATTTATGCTGAATGCTTCTTATGTTGAAAGGGAGTGAGTTCCAAGCATGGGCTACAGAGTATTTGTAAAAGGTCTTGCCAATGTTTTTGTTGGGTTTGTATAACTGAAGGAGGTGTTTACTGGCAGTATGGAGGTGACAAGGGGAGTTATAGAAGGAGACTAAATTGGAGATGGAGGGACAGGATAAGGGTTCATATAGGATAGTGTATGCAATATGTAGCTGGGGTATAAGTAGCTGTTTGGAGAATTCTGGTCATAGGAGTGACTTGAGGGCAAGACAGTGGTGAGATTTGTAAGGAAAGGTATTGGCAAATCTGGCAATTTTGTTATATGTTTGCTCTAGTTTAGTGATAAGAGATGTTTGAACATGAATAAGGACAGGGCCAGCATAAAGAAGGCAGTAATTGGAAAAGTGTGATTGGAGAAAATATTAAGGGTAGTGAGTGACTGGGTGCAAGTGTTGTAGGGGGAGGAGTTTTGGTTGGTATAAATGTAATTGTTGTTGGGGTGTGTGGGAATGGGGGTAGGGTAGGGAAGCAGAGAGAGCCTGAGCATAGTGAGGGTGAACGTAGTGGTTACAGCCACAAGCAGCAGATCATTAAGAAAGGAAAACAGAGAGTCCAACAATCCTAGGTGCACCAGGGTGAGGGCCACTAATGTTTAGTGCAGAAAGCCTAGGGGTGTTTATAGTGGATGTTTACTTGATAAAGGAGCCCTTTACAAAGATAGAGAGGAGATGGGTGTTGGCCAAGTATGCCATGGACTAAGTAGATTACTTTAAGTGCAGGATAGAAGAAGCAACTAGGGAGGAGGACTATCTGTAAGAAGTTAGAGAAGATGGGAGTGGAGGGGTGGGTTGAGGAGACCAAGATAAGTGTGTGTGCCGTGGCTTTGTTTAAAACTTGATAAACAAACTTAATTACAATATATAAAAGTCAAGTAGAAAGTGACATATGATGAGCATTCAGTGGAGATAGCACCAGTCTTTGTGACCCTTGCATACCTATATAGCAGTTATGCAGCCAGGAGTTTGTAGAGGGAAGGAGTGATATTGCTAGTCATGCAGTGGGGTAACTGTAAAATAAAAGAGACAAAACATATATAAAGGTGTTTGCTACCAGGGAGAGAAGAGCTGCTACCAGGGAGAGAAGAGCAGGTAGTAGTCTAGAGAGAGAGAGTTAGGGTGAGGGAAGAGAGCAGTGTGGAAAAGAGGGACAGATTAAAAGCAAAGGAGCTAGTATATATATATATATACTATTTAATACAGACACAAAGTAGAGAGCAGGATAGAGAAGAAGTGGACACAAGAAAGGAAGGAAGTCACTAGCTAAGAAAGAAATGATATAGGCACTGAAACACTAAAACAAAAGATGCTGGGGAGCACGAGAAAGCAAACTAGAAGCAAAATCAGGTTTATGAATTAAAAATCTTGCACAGCAGTTAAGCATGATGCCATATTTACAGTAATGTTCATTGAGTTTATACATTTCAATACATTATCTGTTATGAAGGCAATAAACTTACAAGATGATAGGTTAAAAGCAAAATAGAAACCATTTCCCTTTAGAGCACTGAAGAACATAGTATTAGGAAAATCAAATAGTGTCTACAAATCACTTTTGTCAGTGTTAACAAGTATGGATCCAGGCAATTTACCGATAACAGTAACCAAGTGTAATATCAAGGCAGTAAGCAATAATGAGAAAAACACTATGTGCGACTTGAAAGCACAAGAACCATACTATGCCCTATAAACTGTGGAGCTTAGCATTCAATATTAGCAATACTGTTTAGGAGCTCTGGTAAGAACAGGTTGAGAGACTTTTAATTTCAGTTGTTGGAACAACAAAAACAAGGACAGCGCTTAGCTACTTATTCAGATGGCAATCAACTAAAGTTCTGTACAGCCTTAGTATAACACAGGGCGCAGTTTATCCAGTAAAGTCAAACATACAATATATTGTATAAAATCGAAAAATTGAGACAATGCATTTGTCTAACTTATGAGGTGAGCACACTATTTCTCCATGTACCAGGAGCTGAGAGGGGGGTCCAGATCTGGAGCAGATTTAAAAAATGGTGCCTGAGGATTTCAGGACGCTAAGTAACTTCAGATTAGCCAACAGGGAGGGGTGGGGCCAAGAAAATACAACAAGTAGTGTAGACAAGTGAGATGGGGAGGTGATGAGTGAAGACACAAAAGGTGGAGACAAAGTTGTTTGGAGAAAGGTGCATAGTGAGGAGAGGCGGAGCTTAGGCAGAGTTAGAACCATGAGGAGCAGCTCGCTAAAAAAGAAAAACAATCAGAGAGTTCAACAATCTTAGGTGTACCAGGATGAGTGCCACTAAAGTTTAGTGGAGAAGCACTAGAGGAGTTTAGAGTGGATATTTACTTGCTAAGGGAGATCTTGAGAAAGATAGAGAAGAGAGGGATAATGTCCAAGTATTCCATGTACTGGGTAGATTATTTTAAGTGCAGGACAGAAGAAGTAACTAGGGAGGAGGAGTATGTGTAAGAGTTAGAGAAGATGGGAGTGGAGGAAGTAGGGCTGAAGCAATTAAGATAAGTGTGCATGCCATGGCTTAGTTTAAACCTTGATAAGCAAATGTAATTACAATGTACGAAGGTTGAGTAGAGGGTAACATCAGTCTTTGGGTCCCCTGCATGCCTATATAGCAGTTATGCAGCCATGAGTTTGTAGAGGGAAGGAGCGATATTGCTAGTCCCGCAGTAGGGTAAGATGAGCATTCAGTGGAGGTTAGTACCAGTCTTTGGGTCCCTTGCATGCCTATATGGTAGTTATGCAGCCAAGAGTTTGTAGAGGAAAGGAGTAATTTTGCTAGTCCTGCAGTGGGGTAAGTGACAAGCACACTATTCCTCGGCAGCCAGGGGTTGTGAGGGGGTCCGGAACTGGTGCAGATTTAAAAAATGATGCCCAATGTTTAAATGGCAGGCCTTCACAGAGCAATCAATATTGACTTTGCTGTGAGTTTTCTTACCCACAAAGTCATTTATTAGGCATATTTGTTAAAATGTGCACTTGTTGAATTATTACAGCAGATACACTGCACTAATTTGTGTTATTGTCTTTCTAACTGTCTGGACATAACTTCATATAAATGACACTTTGCAATATCTGAGTCTTTACAACAGTTGCTTTTACCTTGGCACAAGCTAGTCACATTTTCATCCCTCTGTACAGTCTAATCTTATTATATTGAAATATTTTAAGTTCATTCTAGATCTCTCACAAATATGGCTATACAAATTTGGCCACAGACAACAGAATTTAATTAAGAATGGTAAAGAAACTCACTTTAAAAATGTAGCAATCATACTTACTACAGCAGCTTAGAATATTGTAAATATATGCCTGAATTCCTGATTCAAAAACAGTTTTTGAAGGTATTCTATGTCTGCTACATATCTGCTCACACAAAAAGAAAGGATGTAGAAGCATTGCAAAAGTCATCATAGCTGGGGTCTTTCTGCCCCTATCAACATCATTATGCTCACGAGAAGCATCTTAAACTGTAATTTAGTATCCTTATAAACATTTTTTTAGTATTTGGAGACCTAAATACCTAAACATTAATTTACATGGTAACAAATAGTTTAGCAAAACAACCTAACTTACCAAAAAAAAAAAAAACACCTCAGAGAATCCGCATCCTTTCTACACCCACCACAAGTATAGATACTGAATCCCTGCTTAACCTCATAATAACTAACATACATGAAAACTGAGTCAGACATAGTCTACCAAGAGATAAGTACTCTATTCTGTTACTCTGGTCACTCAAGGAACCAAAGTTTCCATCACCCTCATACACTGGAAGTGTTTTCCAGCATCTAAACCAAACTGCACTGGTGCACTCTCTGTCTCATCTATGATTATCATTGAACTAGCTCTGTCATCTCTGACACAACCTCTACTGACCAGGCAGCATGCCACCGATATTATAGCAACTAGAACAGCAACCATTTAGCACTTACTTGAGCTAACTAGACTTAAAATTCAAAATCTTGTTAACATCTAGAGATATGATATGGCACCACTAGAATGAAACAGGACAATCTTCTAATCAGTTTATCCATTTGCACAAGAGACATTATCCTATAATGGTAGTGTATGTAGGTACCCTAGAAAGGACTGGCAACATTAAAAAGTATATATTTGGGAAATCATACACACACACACATGAACACACACGCGTATACATGCAGATACACTCACACATCTGCACAAGCACACACACAAGCACTAATGGACATACTGACATAACATTTTATTCCTTAGAAAAGCAAAATAACTTCTTAGTTTGCTCATTTCAAGCAAACCTGGAACTCATTTATTTTCTAATCAGACAGCAAACAACCAAGGAAACATTAATAACTTATACTCTTCCATGACACTGTTTCAAACAAATATCTGCACATGTGATATCTAAAAAGAAATTTCATCTTGTCATTGAAAACAAGGCATCAACATTCATAATAAAACATGTGATGTAACTACATATTTTTCCATGACTGATGTAATAATTTCACTAGATCTAAGGCCATCTATAATTATAGCTGTCACTTGTTCCTCTCTAACATAGATGACAAACAAGGGAGGTAGTTTATTAAGATGTTTTATTACAATGAAACACATCAAAATGGATAGCAACATCACATACTATAAACAAACTGATTAACAGACAGATCTTACAGACATATATGCTTACATCTCAACAGCTTACTACAAAATGACAGTCAGGCTCACACGTGCTCAGTATTTATACACTTGTGCAAGCCCTCAGATAGCTTCTTAAAGATACATACACACATTGATGTACATCCTTCCTCTTAAAATGATTGCCCTTAGTTGAAAATAACATTGGAGGTAGATATGATGAATTATTATAAACATTAGAAACAAACACAATGTTCAAGTTCAAGTTGCTGTGTATCTATAGTATGTTCTGGAAATGTGACCGGCTCTTGTAACAACAATCTGGACTGGGTTTAGCAACAGAGACAGTCTTTGGTGAACAATTCATATCAGGAACTTCTAGATTCATCATAGGAATGGGAATATTCTCTGGAACTTCCTCTGGAACTGGAACACTGGACAACTCACTCTGAGATAAAGAGTCTTTCTCACAGGCTATGTGCTGTGGTATAGGCTCAGACACAGGCATCAAATGTTTCCAATTCCACCTAAACCCTACTCCTTGTGATTCCAGAATATATGATCTTGGTTCTGAGCAAATATTCTCCATGACTCCAATCTGATCATAACCTTTGGATGTTTGCATCCTTACCACTTCTTCTCATAATGGATTGAGTGGTTTGCTGGTCTTATAATAGTAGGACTTTTGAGTTAAATGCTTCTTCAACAGATTGGTTTTCACTGACCTTTTATTCTTGACACATGGAACCATCAATTGACTACTGTTTGGTAACATGGTTCTGGTTTGTCTCGACAGAAGTCTCCGGGCAGGGGAACCAAGATGTTTATCACGAGGAATATTTCTGAGACTCAAGAGATTCAGGAAAGCATCACTATTGTCTCTTTTCAACTTCTCTAGTAACTGTTTTGCACTTTGAACTGCATGTTCTGCCAAACCATTTGACTGTGGATACTCTGGGCTACTCATAGCATAAGTAAAGTCCCACTCTTCTGCAAATCTTTTGAACCGTTGGCTTGTAAACTGTTTGCCATTGTCAGAAATAACTTTCTGTGGACTACCATGGACTACAGAATGATGTTTCATTTTAGTGATGACAATATTGGAAGCTAGATTAGGAAGTAGGTCAATCTCGATCCAATTTGAATAAGAGTCTACTAACACCAAGTAATGTTGACCATTCCACTCAAAAATGTCAGTGGCTACTGTCGACCAAGGTAGTTCAGGAGTCTGGCTTAGCTGAAGTGGTTCTTTCCGTTGATGTGGCTTAGTACCATTACACATGGAACAAGATGATAGAACTCTCTCAATATCTAGTGACACAGAAGGCCAAAATACTAGACCTCTTGTCCTTCTTTTGGTAGAATCTGCTCCTGGGTAACCAAGATGCAAGACAGTAATGTACTCTTGTTGCAAGGACTTTGGAACAATTATTTTCAGCCCTTTCATAATGATACCTTTGTAAGACAAAACCTCATCTCTGTATGCGAAATAAGGTTGCACTTCTTGTGGTAAATTAGATTGCTTAGGTGGCCATCCCTGTTGCATAAAGTGGGTGATCCTCTCTAAAACTGGATCTGTGGCTATATGATCTCTCAGCTCATCAGGACATGTGGAAGAAACATTTCTCACTTCCATGACTTCAAAATCAAGGTTTTTATTCTCATGCTGTTCAGTGGTGTTTCTGGGTGAAATGGAGAATGTATCAGCAAGATAAAGAAGTTTGCCTTTGTTGTAAATGAGAGTAAAATTATACTTTTGCAATCTCAACATCATACGTTGCAATCTGGCTGGAGCTGTATGCATAGACTTTCTCAAAATAGTGACTACAGGTTGGTGGTCTGTTTCCATCTGGCTAAGTCTACCATAAACATAATTATGGAACTTTTAACATGCAAACACAATTGCCAAAATCTCTTTCTTAATCTAAGCATACTGCATTTCAGTTTGCGTGAGAGTTCTCGATGCATAGGCAACAGGTTGATCCTCTTTTAGGATGACTGCACCTAAACCAAATTTTGAAGCATCATAGGAAAGAGTAACTAGTTTATGAACATCATAGTATCTGAGAGTTGGTAGACTGGAAATTCTCTGTTTCAGGGCATCAAATACTCTTTGATGCTGTTCTAACCAAGCCCAGAATACATCTTTATGTGTTAGCTCTCTGAGTGGTGCTGATATTTGACTCAAGTCTGGAATAGACTTGCCTAGGTAGTTAACCCAGCCAAGAAAACATTACAGGGCTTGAACATTGTCTGGAGATGCCAACTCGAGAATGGCTGTTTGCTTAGAAGGGGTCTGGTCATAGGCCTGAACCAGTAAATAAATGACAAACATAAGTAACTTCATGTAGCCTGAATTTGCATTTCTGTGGGTTGAGCTTAAGATTCCCTTCACATGCTCTTTCCAGAACTTTTCTGAGGTTTCTGTCATGCTCAACTTCACCATTAGCTTCTACTAGTATATTGTCTACTATAACAGCACAAGGATATGCAGAAAAAATTTGCTCCATTGCACGTTGAAAGACTTCACTTGCAGAAATTATCTCAAATAGCATTCTCAAAAATCTGCACCTTCCAAACGGAGTACTGAACATAGTTAGCAATGAGGATTTCTTATCAAGCAAAATTTGCCAAAACAAACTATTTGCATCTAAGAGATAAACAGTGGCATTTGGCATAAGAGCAGAGACTTCTTTGACTGTATGCATTGGATAATGAGGTCTTTTTAGTGCTTTGTTCAAGTCTTGTGGATCAGTACATATTCTGATATCATCTGAGCTTTTCTTATGAGCTACTACCATGGAGGATACCCACTAAGTTGGTTCATCTACTGGGCAAATTACACCTTGCTGCACCATTTTATCTAGCTCAGCTTTGACTCTGTTCTGCATAGCTATTGGAACTTTCCAGACTGGCCTCATTACGGGACTGACATTGGGGTGTAACTTCATCGAGCATACAACTGGAAGCTTGCCTAGTTTGTCTTCAAAAAGATCAGCATTGGTAGAAAAAAATATGTTGGGCAAAATTAGAA
This sequence comes from Protopterus annectens, assembly GCF_019279795.1. Taxonomy (NCBI): domain Eukaryota; kingdom Metazoa; phylum Chordata; order Ceratodontiformes; family Protopteridae; genus Protopterus; species Protopterus annectens. The sequence goes on from NC_056731.1 coordinate 1,247,229,048, forward strand.
TAGTGTTCTTTCAAGCTAACATGATGGACTTTCTTATTAAATGAAAGCAGTACCATTTTCAAACTGTCTCTGAGCCCTAATAATGACTGGATGTGACACTTGACCACATAAAATAACAAGTCATAACTTCTCTCAGCAGATTAATATGAAAGCACTACTGAGCCCTCATTTTGAATTTCTTCACCTCCATAAGCAACAAGCTTCACACACTTTTCTAAATCAAGCCTTGCACCAGCATATACTCTAGCAAATGTTTCTGATGACATAACATTGAACTTGGAACCTGTGTCACCTTTGAGCTCTGTGGGTTTTCCATTTATCCAAACAGTACAAAATACTTCATTCTTTGCCCTTAAATCTTCTGCAGTGACTGTTTCATGAGGCACTGACACACCATCAACATAAAAATTAGGGTTGCAGCTTTCTAACTGATCATCTAATTTCTTTGAATGTTCCCTTTTAATAAAATAATGTGTGCCCTTTGATTTACAAAACCTTTTGAAATGATTCCACTTATTGCATTTGTGGCATCGGTGACTAAAACTAAACATTTTCCCTTTTAGATTCATGATTTCCACCACAATTATGACAGTTGGCAATGAAACTAGGTTGGGGCCCATGCTTTGAGTTTGCTGACTCAGTCTTATGCTTCATTGAGACTGTGTGAACTCTGTAACTTGCTGGAAACCTCTGGAGTTTGCCAGTGGGTGTTGCAGGGGCTACAGTTACAGCCATGTGCTTGGACCGGTTTCTTTTAACCACATGTTGCATACTATCAACATGAGCTCCAGAAGTTACTGGAAACATGCATTTCTCATTTGTAAGCATATTTGTGTACCTTTCTGTGAGCTTGTATACCTGACAAATTTCAATGGCCTTATTCAAAGTTAAACCCTGTCACAAAGCAAAATCATTCTCACAGCATCATCCTTAATACCACACACAAGTCTGTCTTTTATCAAATCATCCCTTAAATCATGAAATCTGCATGTTTTAGCCTTTTTTCTCAAGTCTGTTATATATGATGCAAACGTTTCATCAGGCTTTTGATCCCTTGTGTAAAATAAGTGCCTTTCCATTGTAATGTTTGTCTGGGGGTTACACATTTCTCTAAATTTACAGTTTAAGCACTCAGGGCCCTCCCTTGACTCTGCTGGTACAACAATATGACAGTTTTCCCCCTCTGCTGCAAAAATAGCAAGTGCATACAAAAAATGAATGCTCCCTTTCAATGCCTTCTGACCCAGCTAAATTAAGTAGAATAAATGCCGTTGTATGTTCATCTTTATCAGAAAATGCAGGCTGTATGAAAATGCTGTAGTCTTGCTCACTCTTCAGTTGTCTGCAATATTATTATCAAACACAAGTGTACTGTGTTTTCTAAATCTGTCTGCCATGCCAACAAAGTATGCATAAACACACTGAAAAATATGGCCCTCATAATTATGTATGAATAAGCACACATAGCAGCTTGTGATAACATTCAAATGCACAATAAACTCTTTGAAATACTGTACTTTGTGAAGTATGGTCTGAAATGGCTTTATCTTGTGAAATAACCTTACTGTAATACTGCACAAACAGGCAAACACTCCATACAATTCTGATAACTCGGATATCTTTAATTAATATGCTAAATATATGCTTAGCGAAATATGTGGTAGTTCCCTTTTATTTTATACGGTTTATGCAATTTGGACTTTATTTCAAACATTTTCTGTAGTAATTCAAATATTTTTATCAATAGTGGACATATCAGGTTATTTAAGTATCTTTTAGAGCGTTCTGTATGCTTTGTTAAATATTTTGAGAATAATGAAATTATTTGAGCAAGCTTTAACATCTGAAATTCATTTCTGACCTGTTTTGCTAATTATATGTGCAATCAGCATGATCCACTCCTATATAGGTTCATAGGTTCATAGGTTTATACTAGGCTATCTGCCCTAAGGCATTTATAAGCCTAGCCCAAATTTTTGTGGCTTACGCCACCCCTTATATGAAAAAATACTGTGCCCATTAGTTTGTTGTGCCTCTGTCTAGCAGTGACACAGAGATGATACCCGGGATAAACCTACGATCTCCCATCCACAGGTCAAGATTTCTCTTGAACAGAGCCAGCGAGGTGCTCTGCCTCACATGGATCGGGATTTTATTCCACAGCATAGGGAGTCTCTGAGTGATAAATCTATCCCTCCAGCACGTCCTATTTATATCCGTGCTAAGTTTTAAGTCACTTGCTCTAGTGGTTTTGGTGGATTTGGATTTTTTGAGGTGCAGCATGTCCATTAATTCCGAGTTGGACATGGCCTTGTATGTCAGGCACATGTCACCTCTGAGCAGATGGTATGCAACTGAATAGAGCTGGAGTTTCTTCAATCTGGCAGCATATGACAGATTTTGGAGTCCCTTTATCCTTTTGGTGAGGAACTTTTGGGGTCTCTCCAATTGCTGCAGATGTCGGGTGAGATACATCCCAAATGAGGCATTGTACTCGATCATTGGTCTGATAAGTGAAGAGTACATGGGAACAATGACCTCACTAGATCTGGATGTGAATCCCTTCATGATCAGGTGGGCAATGTAGAAGGTCTTTCTAACCACTTTAGCAACGTAAGTGTCAAAAGAAAGGCCACTGTCAACCTGGGTCCCCAGGTCCCGGATAACCTCTTCTGTGCTTAGTGGATTGCCACCTATATAGTAGCTTGGGGTTACCTTGTTTTTCCCAAAGGGTATGACTATACATTTTTTGGCATTTAACTTCAGGCCATGGCTCTGGCACCAGCTATCTGTTTCCGTGAGTCCCTTCTGATGGATATCCGTGTCCGATGCACTTTCCACTATGGCGCCCAGTTTGCAGTCGTCTGCAAACTTTGTCAGCCAAAGTCCTCCCATGTTGGCCTGTACTTCTGAGAAGTAGATGCCGAACAATAGGGGGCCAAGGACCGAGCCCTGTGGGACGCCACTTGTGACCGGCTTGGAGTCTGACATAGCGCCAGCAACTCTAACCCTGTGGGTTCTGTCCTTAAGCCAGTTTGCAACCCATCTTGTGACATATGGGTTTACATTTAAGCTGGTAAGTTTTTCTACAATACCCGAGTGGGGTATTGTGTCGAAGCCTTTGCAAGGTCAAGGTAGGCTGTATGCACTGCCTTTCCCTCATCAATGGCCTTGGTGACTGTTTCGAAGAAGTTGACCAAGTTCAAAAGGCATGATCTGCCCTTGACGAAGCCAAGCTGGGTCGGGTCCAATGTCTGCAAGTCCCCTATATCTTTGTTTATGAGCTCCATTATGATCCTCTCCATAGCTTTGCAGACTAGACTTGTTAAGCTTATGGGGCGGTAATTACCAGGGTCCGTAGAGACACCGCCTTTGTGGAGTGGGACCACAGTTGCCGTACACCACTCCTTGGGCACGTATCCTGTGGTAAGGCTGAGATTAAACAGCTGCCTTATGTGCGGGTTTAATTCCTCATTTAGCTCGTGTAGCACACAGCCGGGGACACCATCCAGTCCCATTGATGTTGTGTTTTTAGCTTTATAGAGAGCAGCTTTCACCTGCGCATTTGAGATGTCTGGGAGGCTACACTCTGATGGGATAGTTATCTCTCCTTTAGGGGGGGAGAGGGGGGTGAAGTTTGTACTGAACCTGTCTGCCAGTATGTTGGCAATGTCTGTGGGTTCAGTGATTTTTGTATCATTTTGGACTAATTCTGAGCATATCTGGGAGTTTCCACCCAGGTTCCTAACATAGCTGAAAAAGGCCTTATGATTGTCCTTTGAATCCATGGCAATTTTTCTCTCAAAATTGGCCTTAGTTGATTTTATGAGTGCTCGTATTTTTTTACTAATAATGATCAGGGGTGACTTCCCTTTTATGGATTTTGTTCTATCATGTAATAGCTTTCTCCTCTTATTGTAAAGTTTGTTAATGGCTGGGTCCACCAGACTGGACGTTTGCCCTTTGTGGAAAGAGTCTTGGTTTTATTTGGGATTGCCTGATCCATGCAGTCCTGGAGGTGTTCATAGAAGGCATTTGTAAGGGCTTCCGCAGCTTGGGTTGTGGTTTCCACTGGCTCAGGGGCCTTGAAGGATACCACACCAGTCTTGAGTAGTGTGAAGTTTGCTTTAGAGAAGTTCTTCACTGTGGTCTTTTTTGTTTGGGGTGGGGCGGGATGTGGATTTCCAGTGAGATTAGTTAATGATCAGATCTCACCAATGAGGGATATACTCCGGTGTGGAGCATTTTGTCCCCATGTTTGTGATAATGAGATCTAGTATATTTTCTCCTCTCGTGGGAACAGTGACTAGCTGTTCCATGGCATTTGAATTTATGAACTCCAGGAACCGTTGGGCTAGAAAGTTAGGGCTTGAGTAATGTTCCCAGTCTATATTCGGGTAGTTGAAGTCACCCAATATGATGGTGTTTGGAGATACATTTATATCCTCCAGTGTCTTCAGGAAGGCTTTGTGGGGTTCCTGAGTTTGAGAGGGTGGCCTGTAGCATGCTACAATTTGTAGAGCAGTTTTGCCTATGGTTAGTTGCACCTGGATGGTTTCAAGCTTATGCGTTGCCACCAACCTGGAGGTGTGGGTATCCTTTATGAATATGGATACACCCTCCATTTGTGGTGTGGTCCGGGTTTTGGGGCCGAACGCATGATATGAGGTAAAACCTAATAGTGCCGGGGTGCTCTCAGGAGCCTTGAACCAGGTTTCAGTTACAGCACAGACATCGATTTTCTCCATACTGAGAAGAGCCTCGAGTGCGTGCATTTTGAGATTTAGACTTCTGGCATTGAGCAGCATTACCCTCAGTTTCTTCCCATTTTTGTTTTCTAGGGTGGTAGGTTTAGAATTTAAGCCTTGCCTAAAAAAGGCACTATGGGGGTGGCAAGAGTCTTAGCCAATATTCAGAATCCCAGGGGTGACAGGTGCAAGCCATCCCTTGCGAAGCAGCGTGGCTTGTCAAGCATGTCATCCCAGGCAGACAGACACTGGATCCCCTTTGAATGACACCAGACATTAAGCCAGTTGTTAAAGCTGATTATCTTGTCTCTATATTGTGGCATCATTCTTGGTGAAGGAAGGATACTGCTCAGGGTCAGGGTCATACCTGCCTGGGCTACATAATCAGAGAGCTCCTCTATGTCTCTTTTCATGTAGTCCAGGGAGGTATGTCTCAGGTCGTTCACACCAGCATGGACAATGACTGTGTCATATTTGTACTTGCCGTGGAGTGACCAGAGTGCTTGTGTTATGTGGCGGATTCTAGCACCCGATAGGCAGCTTACTGTGACCCTCTCCTTGTTCAGCCTGGTGAGTGGGACGTCAGTGTGTCTGACTATGGAGTCACCTATGACAAGTATGTTTTGTGTTGTATTTGGCCTTAAGGGCTGTGACTGCTTTGCACACTGCTTTTGTGGTTTATGTGTTGCTTGTGGGGTGTCTTGAGGTAGCAGTTGTTTGGGTGTCTGCTTTGGAGGCCTCTGCTGTTTAGGTAAATTTTACTCAGAGCCTCCGAGTATGTCTTTGTGTGTTTATGTGTTTGATTCAGTGGTGTGGTAGCATTATGTGAGGCTGGTTTTGTGGTGTGTGTAGTTGCCTTCTCCTCCTGTCTGGTCTTGCCAGTCCTGGGTTGAGAGAGCTCAGCCTCCAGTTTGGCTAAATAGCTGCATCTCTCGCAAGTATTTGTGTTATGTGGGAGGAGGAGAGGGTTGTCTGTGTACATGAGGCAGTTATAACATTGCCTCAAGATTCCCAGATTCACCAGCTGGACCGGAGAGGAGATTGACAACTGACCTATGGACATGCTAGAATAATATTGGGAATTCCTTAATAATTGAAAACAAGGGCCAGTGGGGAGTGAGGGTGTAGTGCTTTTAATTTTTAGTGCTGACTTATATAATTGCTATAGTGAGCAAGTGCCAGGTAACTTGAGTGCAATGTGTTACAAGTAACTAAATGCAAAACGACAAACAGTAACTTTCTTTCAAGTGAAACAAGGAACTAGTACAGTAAGCAATGCAGATATCACTAGTGATCCACAGAAGCGCTGAGAAGCCATGTATTAGGTGGAATTAGCTTCCAGGGAAATAACAAGCAAATAAACAACAAGCATATAAACAAAGCTAGATTCAGCAGGCCTGGATCTAGTCTATGCTAGAGCAAACAAGGTGTACCAATTTCAGTAAGATACAGTTCAAATATTCAGGCACTATAAACCTTTAACCAGAAATTCCCAGCTCAGAAGGTCAGAGTCCAGCCTCTTCTCCCACAAGAGTGCAGACCACGAACCTTCTTAATGTAAAATAACTGGCCTGAAGCCCAAGTGCCTAAACCAGAACTAATACCCTTGGACACTGGGCTCTCATTCAGCAGTTCCCAACTTAGAAGGGTGAAAGCTACCTGTCCTGCCACCACAGTGCTTGCCACAAACCTTCCTAATGTAAAACAACTGGTCTGAAGCCCAAGTGCTTAATCCAAAAGACTTAGAATGATAGCTACACTTTAATCAAGTTACAACCAAGCAGTAATAAATACAATTGAATACTTTAGAGAATGTCTGGATTAGTGCTCAAGTTACACAAACAAAACTAGATCCAGCAGGCCCGAATCCTGTCTATGCCACAGCAAACAAGGCACACCAACTTCGGTAAGAAGCAGTTCAGATATGCATGCACTATAAGCCTTTAACCAGAAATTCCCATCTCAGAAGGGCAGAGTCCAGCCTCTCCTCCCACAAGAGTGCAGACCACGAACCCTCTTAATGTAAAATAACTGGCCTGAAAGCCCAAGTGCTTAAACCAGAATTAATACACTTTTAGAATAACAGACACTGAGCCCTCAAACAGCAGTTCCCAACCTAGAAGGATGTAAGCAACCTGTTCTGCCACAACAGTGCAGACCACAAACCCTCTCAGTGCAAAACAACTGGTCCGAAGCCCAAGTGTTTAAACCAAAAGGCTTAGAATGAGTTACACCAAGCAGTAATAAATACAATTGAGTATTTTTAAGATGATGCAAAAGTAAAATGAAGTAGGTAGAAACACAAGTACAGTAAAAGCAGATAAATTTTTTTTTTTATCTGAACAAGTGCTGAGATCAAAGAAACAGATTTGAGTGCTGAAACTAGAAAACTGGCTAGTTATAAGAAAAAAAACAAGCTAGAAGGCTTCCCTCAAACACCGAAGGGCTTGGGGGCTCAAAAGCCTACAAATAGTCTATACCACTTAACAGGAAAGGCAGGAAATAAGCTTAATTTTTATTTGTCTGTTTCCCAGATGCTCTCTTTGTACACAGTAGGAGTGCCTGAAATCAGAATATGATTTCACTGCACTCAGTTAAGTGAGCAAATGAGATGGGCCCAGAGGCAGGCTGAGGGGCGGGCAGTTTCAAGGCCACTAAGATTAACACCAAAACAAAAACAGGGAGGGTGGGTGGGAATAACTGAAGAGCAGAATAACTGCAACTTGAGTTCAATATTCCTTCAACACAGTTTAAATCAAATTAAATACTGTATTTTTTAAAAATAAAGTGCAGATAAAGGTACTTAAATTCTCTTATACGTCCAGTTGAATATAACCAAGTTCTTAGCTGGCCAAAGCTGAGGTTTTTAAGCAATAAAAATTTCACAATGCACCACATAAAAAGGCAAGGACAGGAAATCAAAGAATGTGGCTACCCCCACACCTGTAATTACTAGCAAATAACACACTAGCTTCAGTTCAAGTTACTAAATAGCAGAATGACTGCAACTTGAGTTCAATATTCCTTCAACATAGTTTAAATCAAATTAAATACTGTATTTTTTTAAAAAAAAGTGCAGATAAAGGTACTTAAATTCTCTTATACGTCCAGTTGAATATAACCAAGCTCTTAGCTGGCCAAAGCTGAGGTTTTTAAGCAATAAAAATTTCATAATGCACCACTTAAAAAGGCAAGGACATGAAATCAAAGAATGTGGCTACCCCCACACCTGTAATTACTAGCAAATAACACACTAGCTTCAGTTCAAGTTACTAAATAGCAGAATGACTGCAACTTGAGTTCAATATTCCTTCAACACAGTTTAAATCAAATTAAATACTGTATTTTTTTTTAAAAAGTGCAGATAAAGGTACTTAAATTCTCTTATACGTCCAGTTGAATATAACCAAGTTCTTAGCTGGCCAAAGCTGAGGTTTTTAAGCAATAAAAATTTCACAATGCACCACTTAAAAAGGCAAGGACAGGAAATCAAAGAATGTGGCTACCCCCACACCTGTAGTTACTAGCAAATAACACACTAGCTTCAGTTCAAGTTACTAAATAGCAGAATGACTGCAACTTGAGTTCAATATTCCTTCAACACAGTTTAAATCAAATTAAATACTGTATTTTTTTTAAAAAAAAGTGCAGATAAAGGTACTTAAATTCTCTTATACGTCCAGTTGAATATAACCAAGTTCTTAGCTGGCCAAAGCTGAGGTTTTTAAGCAATAAAAATTTCACAATGCACCACTTAAAAAGGCAAGGACAGGAAATCAAAGAATGTGGCTACCCCACACCTGTAATTACTAGCAAATAACACACTAGCTTCAGTTCAAGTTACTAAATAGCAGAATGACTGCAACTTGAGTTCAATTTTCCTTCAACACAGTTTAAAGCAAATTAAATACTGTATTTTTTTTTAAAAAGTGCAGATAAAGGTACTTAAATTCTCTTATACATCCAGTTGAATATAACCAAGTTCTTAGCTGGCCAAAGCTGAGGTTTTTAAGCAATAAAAATTTCAATGGCCTTATTCAAAGTTAAACCCTGTCACAAAGCAAAATCATTCTCACAGCATCATCCTTAATACCACACACAAGTCTGTCTTTTATCAAATCATCTCTTAAATCATGAAATCTGCATGTTTTAGCCTTTTTCTCAAGTCTGTTATATACAACAATATGACAGTTTTCCCTCTGCTGCAAAAATAGCAAGTGCATACAAAAAATGAATGCTCCCTTTTAATGCCTTCTGACCCAGCTAAATTAAGTAGAATAAATGCCGTTGTATGTTCATCTTTATCAGAAAATGCAGGCTGTATGAAAATGCTGTAGTCTTGCTCACTCTTCAGTTGTCTGCAATATTATTATCAAACACAAGTAAATCTGTCTGCCATGCCAACAATGTATGCATAAACACACTGAAAACATTCAAATGCACAATAAATTCTTTGAAATACTGTACTTTGTGAAGTATGGTCTGAAATGGCTTTACATTGTGAAATAACCTTACTGTAATACTGCACAAAAGGCAACCACACTCCATACAATTAAGATAACTATCTTTATTAAAATATGCTAAATATATGCTTAGCGAAATATGTGGTAGTTCCCTTTTATTTTATACGGTTTATGTAATTTGGACTTTATTTCAAACATTTTCTGTAATAATTCAAATATTTTTATCAATAGTGGACATATCAGGTTATTTAAGTATCTTTTAGAGCGTTCTGTATGCTTTGTTAAATATTTTGAGAATAATGCAATCAGCATGATCCA